>NC_056667.1:21922500-22231370 GCF_018350195.1 Panthera tigris
TTCACACACACACACACACACACACACACACACACACACACACACACACAAATGGGAGTACTCTCTGATTAGTTATGCAAAGGAGTGGTTAGAGCTTGGGCTTACGTAGTGTCTTAACAGAAGAACAATGAATTTGTAGGGAAATGATAAGACAGAGGAAAAGGATTTTTGAGAGTTTAGGCACAGCAGATTATGTGAAGGCAAATATTTGGGAAGCCCGTGGTAGATAAGGGCTAGTTAGTAAAGTTTAGTAAAGTTTATGCAGATTCTTCTGAGCTGATAAAGGTCTAGGGTTGTCTCAGTGATTAACCTCTTTCCTTCCTGGTAGCGAGGGGATGGGAGCACCTTTATATATTTATGTCCTGCTTTTAGGCAAACAGGGAGAGCAGAGAACTTTTCTTGGGTCTGCTTGCTGCTTCTTGATTCAGCTCAAAATAATCTTTATGCAAAGGTGGTATATTTTGGGGTGGCATATTCTACTACCCTTCACAATTAACCTCAAGTTCAACATCTGACTCCTTCGTTGTTAAAGTCTGTTGACCTGTCTCCCCCCTGAGGTATGTTGTTGTGTCTGCTTCCCTCCCTTCCAACCAGGCCTCACTTGGACTGCGTGGCTTTATTTCTTCTTTCTCTGTCCCTTTCCTCCTTCCCTCCAATAACTGCCTATTACTTAATATTTTTTTTCCTTTTCACTTAGGTATTAGTATAATAGTTTTAGGAAATGTACTTACTAAGGTAAACTCAGTGAGTCCTCACAGACTGGACACATCAGGATAACCCACACACGGATCAAGAAATAGCATTAACAGGGGCACCTGCGTGGCTCAGTCAGTTAAGCATCCGACTCTTGATTTTGACTCAGGTCAGATCTCACAGTTTGTGAGATCGAGCCCCATGTGGGACTCTGTGCTGACAGTGTGGAGCGTGCTTGGGATTCTCTCTCTCTCTCTCTCTCTGCCCCTCTCCTGCTTGTGCTCTCTCTCTAAAAGAAATAGACTTAAATAGAAATAGCATTAGCAGCTCACCAGAAGCCCTCCCTTTATGTTCCCACTTCCAGCCTCCTGAGGGTAACCATTACCTTGACCTATAATCCAACAGATTAATTTTTGCTTGGTTTGAACTTTCTATCAGTGGAGGTCATTACGGCGTGTATTCTTTTTACGACTGGCTTCTCTCTCTCGACTTTATGCTTGAGAGAGCCAGTCATGTTGTGCATAGGGTTCCAGAGAATTCTTTCTTATTACATCATGTGAATGTACCACATTCATTTATCCTACTTCAATTGTGCTGTAAAGAAAAATAGTTGCAGATTCTTTTGGGTATGCGTGTGTGTGTGTGTGTGTGTGTGTGTGTGGGAAGGAGTGGTATAGATACCCACATTTCTGATTGGTTAATGCCTAGGACGGCTAGGTTATAGGGTCTGTGCTCATAATACGTAGATCTCTCCAGACAGCTTTCCCAAGGTCTTGTATCAGTTTACATGCAGTGTGTGGAAATTTCCGTTGCCTGCGTCCTTACCAACACTTGGGATTGTCTTTTTCATTTGATCATTTTGGTGGATGGACTGCCTTGTTGACTGTTCGTTTTAACCAGAACAGTTTAGCTTCGGTGATTGTTCATTGAGTCCTGCTTGCCTCAGGATTTCCGCTTCCCCACACTGGTGTATCAGTTTGTCTGCCCAAAGACCATTCTCTTCCTAGAAGAAATTTCCTGTGGCTGCTGTTAAGGTGACATGACCCATTAGAACAAAAACAAGCAAAGCCAGACCTGAAAGGGTTTGTGCTAAAATGTAAATGGTGTCTCCAGGTGACAGAATTGTAGGTGCCACTAAATTTCTTTATACTCATTTTGATTTTCTACACTGAGCATAGTTTTTGTGTAATCAGAAATTTTTAGACAAGAAAACATCTCTACCCATAATCCTGCCAGTCTAATGCAATTGTTTCCATTTCTCTGGCGAAGGTCTGTGTTTTCTGAAAACCATTCAACTGGAACAGAATTGGAACATTCAGATGTTCTCTGCTGAATGCCACCTGCACAGTAATGAGAATGCCAGCTACCCTCTTTGAGTCCTTGGGACTGGGTTGAACCATGTGAAATTCCTGATATTTACCTTGGGGCTTTCTGTACATCACATCACTTAATCCTGGTGAGGGAGGGGTTATTTTCATCTCCATTTCGCAGATGAGGAAACTGAGGTTCAGAGTTGAGACGCCTGAGCATACCAGCCAAGAAATAGCAAGGCTGGAATTTGAATTCAGGTATCTGCTCCAAAGCCGGCTTTCCCCTGCTCTGTGCCACTTTCCCTCGCAGTGCCTGGTGGGATTGCAGCCGAGTCCCTGACCTTCACTCCACTGGAGGACATGATCTTCCTCAAGTGGGAGGAGCCCCAGGAACCCAATGGCCTCATCACTCAGTATGAGGTGAGTTTCGACCTCATTATAGTGGAGGTCGCTGGTGGAAGGTGGGCACCCAGCTTGGAGAGGGAGGTGCAGGGTAGGGGACAGAGGTGATCACTGAGGTTCCTTCCACTGGTCAAAGTCTGTGCCCTGTGGGTTATGGGGACAGGGACCCTGAAAGAATAGAGGTGAAGGTGTCCAGGGCCTGGGCTAATGGGCATACACAGTCCCCCTTTGCCCAGCCTTCTCTTTAGCTCACCTGAACTATGATGGGCAGGAGGCTATGGGGCCAGTGATGACCTTCCCCATCCCTGTGCCCACTTACCTGCCCGTCCTGACTCTAGATCAGCTATCAGAGCATTGAGTCGTCAGACCCGGCAGTGAATGTGCCGGGCCCACGACGTACCATCTCCAAGCTCCGCAACGAGACTTACCACGTCTTCTCCAACCTGCACCCGGGCACCACCTACCTGTTCTCTGTGCGGGCCCGCACGGGCAAAGGCTTTGGCCAGGCGGCACTCACCGAGATCACCACCAACATCTCAGGTGAGCCCGCCCGACCCCAGCCTGGCCCCTTTAGAGGACACCCAGAATCCCAGGATTTCGTGGGCAGAGGGAGGAGGGGCGGTGTCCTGGGAGTGTTTATGGAGGGCCCCCGCTGAGATGAATGTACCATTTAGGAATTGAGTTCAGGGGTTAGGGAGGATTAAGTCAGAGGGGTGAGGAGACTGGAACCTGAGGGCTGAGTTCAGGGGTCAGAATTCAGGGAATCTCAGGCCAGAGGGAACAAGGCTGAAGGGGAAGAGATCTGAGGACGGGAGTCCAGGAGGCTAGAGACTCAGCCTTCCCGGTCTAGCAGCCAGTCTCCGTGCTTACGTCTGTGTCTCCTTCCCCAGCTCCCAGCTTTGATTATGCCGACATGCCATCACCCCTGGGCGAGTCTGAGAACACCATCACCGTTCTGCTGAGGCCGGCACAGGGCCGCGGTGCGCCCATCAGGTGGGAGAGCCTAGACGGAGGGGTGGGAGGTCAGGGCCATAGGGAAGAAGCTCATCCTCTGACCCAGAGCCCCCCCATATAGGCCAGCTCAGCTATCCTCCCTCAGTTTCCCACTCAGGACCCAGTGTGTCCAGAGGAGGACATTCTGTGATCCTGGGCAGGTGGAAAGCCCACAGCCACTCCCATGGGTATCTGATGGAGATTGTCATGAGATCTTCGGATAGCGTCCAGCCTGGAGAGGTGACTGTCCGGGCCTCTCCTGGAGGCCTTCCTTCAGACATCTTGGAGAAGTGAAACGCTTGGGGCCTTCTTTCTTCCCAGCTTTTCCCAGGAGACACAGGGATGGGCATTCTAGAAGGCTAGGGCAGCCAGCAAGTTAGGGCCATCGCTCTGGAGTGGCTAAGAGCTTGTCTTTAGTTTCTTCTCCACTGAGAAAGCTGAGGCTGCCTCTGCTGGAGAGAAGGTGCTGGAGACAAGATGGCACGTGTATGTGATAAAGACACGCAGTGTGTATGTGTGATGTGTGGTGTGGAGGTGTGAGTGTGTGTATGTGAGAGAGCGTGAGGGTGTTTGTGGGATGTGCACACATGCTTCCTGTCAGCTGGACGCTGTGTTTGCCACTTTACCCGCACCCGCCATTTTGTCCTCATGGCGGCCTGTGGAGTCGGTATTGTTACCCTTATTTTACACTTCAGTAGACAGGCTCAGCGACTTTAAGTAGCTTGCCCCCCGGGTCACAGAGCTGGTATGTGATAGCGCTGGGGTTTGGAACCCAGGTCTGTCTGCACAGCCTATGCCTTTTCTTGAAGTCACAGAGCCTCCCTGCCCCTGCGGTCCTCCCCCTTCTTCCACAAAGAAGCGTGCACTGGGAGAGGCCTGCTGAGCCTCTGAGGAGGTAGTGGGTTGCCCAGGTGCCCTTAATACCCCCTCGCCTCCTCTCCCCCCTTTCTCCTGCTCTGCCTCCCCTGCATTTGCTCCTGTAGAGCCTGTCCTGGGCTGATTCCCAGACTCAGGAAAAAGTCAGGGTGTTTGAGGGGCATGTTGCATTTGCAGGAGTCTTGGGGCCCTTGTGTGGCTGAGTCTGGGAGCTGGGAAACCCAGCAGCGCCTTCTCTTTTCCTGGTCTTTTTTTTTTTTTTTTTTTTTTTAAATGTTTATTTATTTTTGAGACAGAGACAGAGCATGAACAGGGGAGGGTCAGAGAGAGAGGGAGACACAGAATCGGAAACAGGCTCCAGGCTCTGAGCTGTCAGCAGAGAGCCCGACGCGGGGCTTGAACTCACGGACCGTGAGATCATGACCTGAGCCGAAGTCGGACGCTTAACCGACTGAGCCACCCAGGCACCCCTTTTCCTGGTCTTCTTGAGAGATCCTGTGAGCGGGCTTGTCCAGTGTCCCTCAGGGATGACAGAGACAAGGTGGGGTGGGGAGGGGGGAGTGGAACATGGTGAGAGGGGAGAGGCATAGGGGCTGTGTGACCTTAGGCCTCTCCCTTTACCTCTCTGAGCCTTCCTTTCCCTGTCTGCACGATGGGGATCATCCCAGTCAAGATGCTTTGTTCAGTGTTGATTGTTATCACCTCCTGGTGGGATGTGGGGCCAGGGGAGGCCTGACCTGGGAGGTTCAGGGAAATGGAGGCTGAGAGGGGCCCGGGTTTGTGTTTGCAATACGCTAGTGACAAAGAACGAAACTGTGTGACCCAAATCCCAGGGCGCTGGGGTGATTCCCTTACAGCTTCAAAGCTGGAAAGAAACAGCTGGAGAGCCAGGAAAAGGCATTTCTCCTTCCCAGAGTGCAGCTGGCAGTATGGGTGTCACACGCCAAGACGTGGCCGAGGCTGTGACGGGAAATATTTAAATTTGTCAGCACTCATTTATTTGCTCTCGGCTTTGTTCCACGGAGGATTTGGAGGAGCTCACAGCAAAAGGCCATTCAGTAAACTGATAAAAATAAATAGAAACCCACCGGTCGGGACCAGGGGACACAAATCAGAGGGAATACAGACGAGGGAACACAAATCGGCTGTCAGGACCCGGAGGTGACAGGCCCAGAGTTGCAGACCCGAGGCTGCCTGCAGGTTGGGAGGGTACTCGTGATGCAGGATTCGTGTGGCCTTCTTTGCTTGCTCAGTGACTGTCTCCCCAACTGGAGGTCAGTTCCAGGAAGCCTAGGTCCCCAAGGGCCCACCTAGCATACTTTCTGAACGAATAAATGGACTGTGTCAGACTCTTGTTTCCGGAGACCCAAAGGGAGCCATCGGTAATGGTGGTGGAGCCTGAGGCTTTGCGGGGGCTGGCGGCCAGGGGGTGGGGGGCGGTGGTGGTGGCCCAGGTCCTGTGGCACTGGAGCACTCACCGAGGACTCAGGGTGGGGCTGTAGGGCTTGGTGCCATGGAGCAGGGCCCGAGTTCTTTCTGCCTTAGTGAAAGTAATTTAGCTCATGGGACTGCCCTGTGATCACGCTCATCTTACAGAGGGAGGCAATTGAGGCCCAGGGAGGTTAAGTGCGTTGCCCAGTGAGTGAGAAGAGGCAGGGCCAAGATTAGTCCCTGGCTGGGCCCGACCCCAAAGCCCATGTCCTCAGCCACTGGATGGCTCTCCCCATGCCTGGGACCACTGCCCTGTCCCCTCCCCTGTGCAGCGTGTACCAGGTGATTGTGGAGGAGGAGCGGCCGCGGAGGCTGCGACGGGAGCCGGGCAGCCAGGACTGCTTCCCAGTACCCTTGACTTTTGACGCTGCGCTGGCCCGGGGCCTGGTACACTACTTCGGGGCTGAACTGGCGGCCAGCAGTCTGCCAGAAGCCATGCCCTTCACGGTGGGTGACAACCAGACCTATCGCGGCTTCTGGAACCCACCGCTGGAGCCCAGGAAGGCCTACCTCATCTACTTCCAGGCAACAAGCCACCTGAAGGGGGTGAGGGACCCGCAGGGGTGGTGATGGGGCGGGCTGGGGACCCCCTGGAGCCATCGGAACAGTCCCCTACGGAGGCCAGAGACCCTCCCCCAGCCCCACTCCCTCTCTGGAACCCTGCCCCCCTCCCCTGAGCCTTCTGACCTCAGGCTCCTTCTCTTAGAGCATATTCCCTTCCTGAGACTTTACCCCCAGACTCTTATGTCTAAGCCCCCAGTCTATCCCTGCCCCGTCCCTGAGGCCCTGGTCTCTGTCTCAAGCTCCTGTCTCCCGGGAGGGGTCCATCTCCTGGTCCTGCTTTCCCCAGACCTTGAGGTCCACCAGCCACCTCCTCCCTGAAGCCCTGCCCTTCTCCTGCCTCCTCCCTCCCTGGCTCTCTCCTCCTCAGGCTTCCCCTCCTAACTGGCTCCTGGCCCTCATTACTGAGGATGCCCCCTTTCCACACTGTTTCTTTCCCTGCTCCCCCTGAACTCATTCCCCTTTCCTAAGCCATTGCCCTCTTTGCACGCCATTCCCTCCCTTCCCTGGTACCCCACCCCCACCCTGGGCCTTGCTACCGGGAGGGGTGTCTTTAGTTTCAGTCACCTCCAGACAAGCCCCGACCAGGCCCAAGACAAGCTGCTCAAGGATCCCTATGGGGAGGGTCAGGTCCAGGCTTCGGCAGTGCTGAGACCCCCCATCTTTGCCTCCAGGAGACCCGGCTGAATTGCATCCGCATTGCCAGGAAAGGTAAGGCCCCCTGGGTTCCTTCTGGCCTTCAGCACCGAGTTCTTCTCCTCTGGGCTCTGGGGGGCTTGGGCCCTGATCACCCAGGGCTATGGGAGCAGAGGAGGGTGGTCTGTCAGACCTGGGGTCAGGAAGCTTTTCCCTTCCTGGCCCCCATTTGCCCCACCTGAAGGGTTCCTTCTCCCATACCGGGCAGCGGGGCTAACCTCCCTCTTCTCGATCATGGTCATAGAAGTGGCTTTGGCCTGGAACAGGGAGGGGGAGCCGTATGGTTGGGCCACGGGGGTGATGGCACTGGGCACTGGTTCAAGGTTCTGTGTCTGCCCCCTTTGCTGTGGTGGAGGGGAGGTGGACCCTGCGGTGTAGACAGGGAATGGGGTTGGCTTTCGTCCTGAAAGGGTGTGTGCCCTGAACACACCCAGGTACATAATTCTTTCCCCCCACTGCCTCTCGGGGGGCAAGCGGGTGGTCCCAGGCATCCTTCATCCTCCATCCACTGAAGGCAGGATTTGAGAAAGTAGAGAGGAAAGGGGAGCTCTTCCTGATGGGGTGCACAGGGGTGCAGCGGGTGTAGATGGTGAGGGGGAAGATCTGACTGAAAGGCTGGATGTAAGCTGAGGGCGAAGCGCATGTGTTCGTTTATTCCTTGGGGCTCAGGCCCCTGCCGGCAGTGGGTAGGTGGTTCCTATCTCCCCTCTGACCCTTGGTCTGCTTTATTCTCCCCAGCTGCCTGCAAGGAAAGCAAGCGACCCCTGGAGGTGTCCCAGAGATCAGAGGAGATGGGGCTCATCCTGGGCATCTGTGCGGGGGGACTTGCCGTGCTCATCCTTCTCCTGGGGGCCATCATTATCATCATCCGTAAGGGGTGAGTGAGGAGCGGTGACTGGTGGGCAGAGAGGAGCGGTGGCCGGGCCCGGGAGGGCAGCCGCCTGGTGAGCGTGGAAGGCCGCCAGCCTGGGCATCAGGCCTGAGGACGGGCCCGAGCCAGGCAACGGGAAGCCAGAGCCTCTGCAAATGAAGCTGCCCTGTAGCGGCTTGGCTGGAGCCCAGGTCTGGCTGGTGCCGGGTGCCGCTATCTAGGGAAGGGTGCTCCGCGCCAGCTGCCAAGGAAGTGGGCGCCGCCCTGCTGTGCCTGCTGGGCTGTTCCCGCGGGGAGGGTGTGGAGGTCACCCGACTTTGAATCTCTGGCCTCCTGCAGACCAACTTGGGGTCGTGGTGTTGACCCTGAGCAGTGGTGGCGGGTGGGGGGGGTGCTCACTCCCCTTCAAACCAAGAACACTGAGCCATGGTTCTTCCTGGGCCCCACCCTCCCTTGGGCTCAGCTCGCCCCGGACCCTGGTACTGTTGATTCTTGTGGAGTCTTACCTGGACCCCGAGCCTGCCCCTCCCATCCCCCAGGCCTCCAAGGTCCGGCGTGTTTCCAAGGGATGCCTTTCCTAGTGCCTTTTGCAGTGGGCACCATGGATCCTGGCACATCTGAGAAACCGGAACTTAGAAATTCAGAGTTTCAGAAATCCCGGATTGGGGATTCGAAGAATCTCAGAAGTTAGAATTGTAGAGGCTCAGAGCCCAGAAGGCGAGAGCTGCCTGGTAGTTCAAGGACATCTAGTCTAGTGGTTTTTAAATCTTTTTAAAGCGACAGAACCTGTCTTCAAAACGCCAAATAAACAGCCAGTGCGTGGAGCAGACGAAGGCTGAGCCTCTGGTTGGAGCTGGGCTGGAGGCTCCAGAGACCACTCTGGTCCCCCCCACCCCAGCCCCCCACTTCATTCCCCACCAGACAGCCCCAGGACGCTGTGGTCCAAGCACCTCAATTGAAGGATGGAGATACTGAGGCCCCAAGGAGGCGTGGACCTGCCCAAGGTCACACGGGGAGCCAGAGGCAGAGCCTGCTCCACTCTCTGCCCACCTGGGCTCCTCACAGCTGCTGCTGGGCTCGTGCTGGATCTCAGGGCTGCCGGGAGCTGCCATGTAGGATTGGGGGGGATGAAGGAGAACTGGCCAGGGCTCCCTTGCCTGAGGCAGGCGGCAGCAGAGAGAGAGTTCCAGAGAGTCTGGAGGTAGGGTGTGCCAGCTAGGTGGGGTTGGCCTGTCTAGGGCATTAAGCTCATTCCTCCCTTCCCTAGTCCCTACACAGCTACTTGAGGCAAAATATTTTAAACCATCATTCGATGACTATTACTGTGTGCCAAGGACTTTACCTATACCATCCGTTAGCTCCTGAGCACCTACTGTGTGCCAGGCACCGTTCTGGCGCTCAGGATACATCAGAGAACATTTCCTTCTTGGATCCTGACCCATGAAGCAGGTCAGAGCCCTTTTTCACAGATGAGGGAACTGTAATCGAGCAACTTGACCTTGTCGCTCGGCTGGTAAGTGGCGGGGCCTGGTCTGAACCCAGTCCTGACTGCAAAGCCCGTGCTCCTTATGGCCGTGGACGTGAAGGGCCTCACCATGGCTTGCGCACAGTCGGTGCCCAGAATTAGCAAGTTCCTGTCCTCCCCTGTGGGGGACCTGGAAGTCAGTTCTGGGTCTGGAGCCCTGGAGAGGGCTGTAAGGGAGTGATCAGATTTGGGGGGCTTGCAGATAGTATTTGAGGCCTTAGAAATCTACGCTCAAGGAGAGCGGGGTGTCACCCAGGAGAGGGTCGGTCAGAGACGCTGCTGGGGCCTCACTGGGAAACCCCGCACTTCATACACCTGCTATTCCATAAACCTTTCCAGGCTACCCCAGAACCCCCTAGGATCCCCCCAGATTCCCTTCCTTCCTTCCTTCCATTTGGCCCGCTTCTATAGCACCTCACTGCATCCTCCCAAATCCTACCCTTGCCTTCAGGGTGCACTTTGCTCCTCAGGGCTCCCCCAGTCTGCCTTGCGGGGTGTCAGGGGCCAGAGCAGGTCCGGCAGGGATGGAGTTGTTCACATTAAATGTAATGGACTGGGTAGGAGGTTGCTGAGGGAGGGCTGACAACCCCCCCTGCTCATCGTCATGGGAGGAAGGAGGCGGCCTGGAGCAGGGGTGGTTCTGGGAGACAGTGGGGGCTGGGGGCAGCGAGGGGGAGGTCGGGTTCCCCATTCTGCCCTGCCTCGGTGGATAGTGAGCCTGGATGCATCCGCGATTGGGGAACTCACCAGGCGGAGTCACATGCCTTCTTCTGTTTCCAGAATCCCATCCTTCTCCTTTGCAGTACTTTCTTCTCCCTGCACTTTTCCTTACTTGTAGTGCCTTGTTTATTTTTCTTCCCTGCTGGGCTGAGAGCCCCATGAGGGCAGAGAAATTTGTCTTGTTGGCTGTGCATCCCCAGGGTCTGGTCCAGTGGAATGGGGTCCTCTTGAACCCCTAGCTCCCAAGTCAGCAGGTGGAGTGAGGCAGGGAAGGGTGAGGCTGACAGTGGCCCCTGGGTGTGTGGGGGGGTGGTCATTATTAACCTCACTCGTTTCAAGGAGGATATGGATGCTCATAGAGATGGAGTTGTTTTATTTAATTTCTCTCTTTATTGATTACCCGATTCAATGAAACATTTATTGGAGGGTTGTAATATCCTGGGCACTGTCCTGGGTCCTGGGACCCAGCAGTGGGGAAAAAAGAGATAAGGAGGCTAGCCTCCTGTCCTTTGCAGCTAGTGTGGAATCTGGCGTTAAACTAGAAAAAGCACAAATGTCAATTGTGAAAAGAACAGTGTGCCTGGGTGGGGGATGGAGAGAGGGTAAAGGTGACATAATAGAGTTGGTGATTATGGGGGTCTTTGGGGAAGGCCCTTGAAAAGTCATTGACATTTCAGCTGAGGACAGAGGAACGCCCTTTCTTCACCCATTCCCCACCCTTTTTGGGGCCCCTGTGACCTGCCACGGGGCCTGGACCCTCCCCTAGCTCCCAGGATGGATGACAGGAGACGTGCTGTGTGACCTCCAGCCACTCCCTTGCCCTCGCTGGGCCTCAGCCTTCCACACTATTCTCCTTCCCTTCCCCCCAGTCTGCAGGATTCCCTTGTGGAAGGCCGTTCGGGGTCCCTGCTGGCCGGGTGGTATGGGGGCAGGTCAATGGAAAACCCCCGGATGTGCCTGGATGAGGCCTCAGGAGGGAGCTGGCTCTGGGGGTCAGGGTCCCGGGACCGGCATCGGCACTCTGCCCGTGACCCCCTCTCTGGGCAGGGGTGGACCGTGACCCTCTGGGACTTGTCTTCCCCGCCCGCGAAGTGGGACAGACCCAAGCGATGCTTCGGGTGCCCAGAGGGGGTGGCCTGGCTCCTTCGATGGACCCCACGCTCAGGGGCAGTCTGGGTGAGGGAGGGCCGGCCTCCCCTTTGCCCCGGAGTCCGGCTGGAGCCCTCCACGCCTCCCCCTCCCCCAGCCACCGCTCCCTCCCAGGCACAGGTGTAGGCAGAGGGGCCTGCAGGTGTGAGTGGCACTGGGACCGAGGGGTGGGGCTGCAGGGGAGAGCCAGTCACCTGTGAGCATGTGAGGGCGTGTCTGTGCGTCAGAGGGAACGCATCTGTGCGTGAGTGTGTGTGTGACTGTGTCTGTGTGTCCTGTGAGTGCGTGTCGTGGTGCGTGAGTACGTGTGCACGAGTATGTCTACCTGTGTGTCTGTGTGAGTGCACGAGTGTGTCAGTGCTTGTGTCTGTGTGTATGCGTGAACACGTGTGTATCCACGTGAGCGCGTCTGTTTACGTGCGAGCGTGCACGTGCGTGTATTTCTCTCTGTGTCTGTGTGTGTGTTTGTGTGTGACAGCTCTGCTTCCTGAGGCCCTTTCCCCACCTCCCCCTCACTCCAGCAGCAGGCTCGGGGAAGGTTCTGGAAGGGTCTCGGGTCTTGGTTTTCAGCGACCGAGCCCAGCCAGGCCTTGGGACAAGGGAGGTCCTTCTGACCTGCCCGGTCCCTGGCCAGCGCCCCCCTCGGCACAGAAAGCACCAGGCCCCTCCCTGCTGGCCGGGTGCCGCCCACCTTGTGGCAGGACCGCGGGCCCAACTGTGCTGTTCTCTTTGCACGCTGCCAGGAGGGACCACTATGCCTACTCCTACTACCCGTAAGTAGCTCCGCCCTGCCCCCTGGGCCCCGCGTCTTCCTCCTCCTCCCCCTCCTCGTCCCTCCCCCTCCCCCTCCTCATCCCTCCTCTTCTCCCTCCTTGTCCCTCCTCCTCCCTCTCCCCCTCCCCCTCCTCCCCCTCCCCCTCCCCCTCCTCCCCCTCCTCCCCCTCCCCCTCCTCCCCCCCTCCTCCCCCTCCCCCTCCTCCTCCTCCCCCTCCCCGTCCCCCTCCTCCCCCTCCCCCTCCCCCTCCTCCCCTCCCCTTCCCCCTCCTCCCCCTGCCCTTCCCCCTCCTCCCCCTCCCCTTCCCCACTCCCCTCCTCCCCTCTCCCCTCCTCCTCCCCCTCTCCTTCCCCCTCCTCCTCCTCCTCCCCCTCCTCCTCCTCCCCCTCCTCCCCCTTCTCCCATTCTTCCCTCTCCTCCCCTTCCTCCTCCTCCTCCTCCTCCTCCTCTCCCTTCTCCCATTCTTCCCTCTCCTCCCCTTCTTCCTCCTCCTCCTTCTCCTCCCCCTTCTCCTCCCCCTTCTCCCCCTCCTCCCCTTTCTCCTCCCCCTCCTCCCCTTTCTCCTCCCCCTCCTCCCCTTTCTCCTCCCCCTCCTCCCCTTTCTCCTCCCCCTCCTCCCCTTTCTCCTCCCCCTCCTCCCCTTTCTCCTCCCCCTCTTTCTCCTCCCCCTCCTCCCACTGCTCCCCCTCCTCCCCTTCTCCCCTTCTCCCCTTCTCCCTCCTCCTCCCCCCCTCTTCCTCCCCCTTCCTCCTCCCCCTCTCTCCCTCCTCCCCCTCTCTCCCTCCTCCCCCTCCCCCTCCTCCTCCCCTCCCCCCTTCTCCTCCCCTCCCCCTTCTCCTTCCCTCCCCCTCCCCCTCCTCCCTCCCCCTCCTCCCCCTCCTCCTTCGTCCTCCCCCTCCTCCCCCCTCCTCCTCCTTCTTGTGTGGAGGTCCTCATGCAGATCCTCACGCAGGTCCACAGCCGTGCACGTGTGTGTGCCCACCCTGGCAGCTGTCCCCCACAGTGCACCCAGCTGTCGGGTCACCACAAGCTCGTTCTCCAGCCAGGTAGCCCCAGGCTCTTCAGACCCACCGTTTCTGGGCGCTTCCTCTGGGCTCTGTCTGTACACAGGATCCTCACAGCCACCGAGAGAAGCAGCACCGTGATCACTCCCATGTTACTGATGCGGGGACCGAGGCTCAGAGAGGTCAAGGGACTTGTCAGAGGTCCCAGGAAGAGCCAGAGCTGGGGTTACCACCCAGGCCCTATCGGCCTCCTGATGCTACTGTTTTCTGCCTCTGTCTTCTCCTACTCTGCCAGCCTTCCGGAACATTCCCTGCACCTGTGCTTGTTCTCCCTCCTTACAGAGCAGGCTCAGGAGGCCCCAGGACAGCCCAGAGGATGGTGGGCTCTCCCCTCCTCCTCCCTGAACCCTCCACTTGCATGGACGTCCTCCAGTGTCACACCAGCTTTTCCAGCCACCAAGCCCCCCTTCCCCCGGCAAGTCAGGGGGAACCTCCAGCCGGGCTTTTACAGGAATCGCTGACAAGACAGGTCTCCCTCCCCCTCTACTTGTGCAGTTAATGTTCGAACAGAAATGCAGAACTTTTCCAAGTGTCCGTATTACGTCCCATCTGCTGCACGAATCTCGCCCTGAGTTCAGCTGGAGGCCGGCAGTGTCCCGTGTCCCTCCGGCTTCTGTCCTCTGTGGATCTGCTCGGTTGGTGGCTGTAGTTCTTCCCAGTGAACCAAGAGGCCTGGGCGGGGGACAGAGCCGTGTGGTACACCACAGAGACTGCCTTCTAGCGTGACCGGCTGTCCTCTGGCCATGGCCCTCTGTCTGCCCTCCCTGTGGTTTGCTGGCGTCTGCCTGTCCCTCCCTCTCTCTGTCCCCTTCTCCATCTCTCTCCTTGTCATTGTCCCTTTACCCTCTCTGCTCTTCCCTCTTTTCCTTCTCATTCCCTTGCCCACTCCCCCCCCCCCCCCCGCTCCCCCTCCTTTTTCAACTTCTCTTTTATGCCAGCAATCAAGGTCACAGTCCCAGAGGCTTTTCATCTGTCCACAGAGGGGTCCTTGGCTGTGCTCTGGGCCAAAGTGAGGGTGATGCCCAGAGCTTTGTGGTTGGGGCATCCAGGAATCACCCTGTCTTCCCTGCCCCAGACAGCTCTTGAGCTAGGACAAACTGATCAGAATTTGCCTGTTTGGGAAGATCCCTTTATTGGCCTCTTCATCTCCGCTGATGGTCCTGAGCCCTCTTAACCTGGAAGTCCTTCCTTAGGTCTATCCCACATCCTGCATGCTGCAGGTCCCTGCAGTATAAATGGCTCTCTTGTCTTTAGCCCTTCCTGTGATTGGGCCCCTGACTCTTCTAGTCTCAAAACCGGTCCCAAGTCATTTCCTCTTTCCCTTTTGCTCAGCCCCTCGGTCATGGGTCTGTGGCCCCTGTTCTTCTTCCCACTTTCCTCCAAGTCCTCTAGAGTCACAGACTGCCATCCTCATCTGTAAGGCTGGGCTAGAGGCCTGGGCAGGTCCTTTGTCTAGGGCCCTCTTCACAAGGCCTCTCGGGGGGGACTGGGGCCTCTTGCCTTCTCCCTCTGCTGCTTCCGGTGGCTGGATGGACTGCTTGCCAGTGACAGGAATCTCTTTACAGCCTAATGTCTTTACAAGTCTAATGTGGCCCACGGTGGGGCCACTCAGGGGTTGGTAGGGGATAGGAAGAAGCCAGTTGGAGTTCATCCCATGCCCAGAGGAAGACTCCTGAGCATTGGCTGAGCAGTGGCCAGACTCTGCCGTGAAGGAGGAGCACCATCCCCTTCGTAGGCAAAAAAGTTCTTAGGGCGCATGTTTGGTGAGGATGGGGAGACGAGGGTGGCTCTGGGGCATGCTGGGGTTGGAGCTGGGGAAGCCATCTTCCTAGCTTGGATGGCGTGACAGCTGTGACACGAGAATAGTCCCAGGGTGACTATTCTTCCCATTTCCTGAGCCCTTGAGGCCAGTGACAGGAGCCAGGTCCCAGCCCGAGGCCACTGCTGCTTCATTCCTTGTCCTCAGCAGTGGTCCCCAAGACGAGGACTCTGCTCGGTCCCTTTTTTTGGAGGTAGCAGCTCTCTGGGTATGGTGAGCAAAGGATAGAGACGGAGCCCTCTCAGTATTCAGAGATGCTTCTAGAATGACTCCTGGCCTCAAGGCCCCCTGACTGTCGGGCCTCCCCATCCATCTCTGGTGTCGTTCTGCCCAGCTCAGCACCCCTGTCTCTTGTCAACCCCTCTCTGCAGAAAGCCCGTGAACATGACCAAAGCCACCGTCAATTACCGCCAGGAGAAGACCCACATGATGAGTGCCGTGGACCGGAGCTTCACAGACCAGAGCACCTTGCAGGAGGATGAGCGACTGGGCCTCTCCTTCATGGACGCCCACGGCTACAGCCCCCGGGGTGAGTGCCTGGCCCTCCCGCCCCTTCCTCGTGGCTCTGGGCTCCACACTTGAACTAGTAGGACTGGGCCCCTCTGATGAGTTCTGTAACGCCTTGAACCCAAACTGAAGCATCTCTTGTTCTCCTGTGGGGTACCGGTGCAGGTGCTGGCAAAGCAGAGAAGGCACAGGTGTTGCTTTTGCCCCGGGAGAGCTTTAGGAAGATGGAGGACTTAGACACAGGTTCATCTGGAAGGAATGCGAGGTCACATGTTGATTGGGGGAAGTTCTCTGGGGGCTCAGTGTGATCAGAGGGGACCAGAGCAGTCTCACGGCCATTGAGCACCTGCTGTGTGACAGACAGGGGACCAGTGGCTAAGAAGGATTGCTCTGGAGTCCGACAGACCTGCATTTGCATCTCACATCCCCTAGCTGGGTGATCCGGGGAAAGTCATTTAATCTCTCTGGATGTCTGCTTCCTCATGTACAGAGTGGAGTTAAAGATCATCTCTGCCGGTAGTTCTGCTGGAAGACTAAGTTAGCTATTATGTGTACATCATTTAGTGCCGTGCCTGGCTTGCAGGAAGGATAGGGTGAATTAGCCACACGTGCTAGGAGCTTGTCCTAAATCATCTCCTCACATGTCTGTTTCTTCTAGTTAGTGTTGATTTGTACCAGTGAAAATACGTCATGTTTGTGAAAGTCATGCAGTGATATATACCACAAACACTGGTGAACCACACTGGTGTATTAGAACATCATCTGGGGGGCGCCCGGGGGGCTCTGTCTGTGAAGCATCCGACTTCGGCTCCGGTCATAATCTCACGGTTCGTGGGTTCGAGCCCTGCATCGGGCTCTGGGCTGCCAGCTCAGAGCCTGGAGCCTGCTTCAGATTCCATGTCTCCCTCTCCCTCTGCCCCTCCCTGGCTTGCACTCTGTCTCTCTTGCAAAAATAAGTAAACGTTAAAGCAAATAATAATAATAAAAAAAGAACATCGTCTGGGTGTCCCTCCCTGAGTATATGCCCTACATCCCTCTTAGACATAAACATCCCCCTGAAATTTGTGTTTATAATTTCCTTACCTTTTGGGGAGCAGTTTTTCCACGTGGACACGCATCCCCAAAACAGTGCATTGTGTAACTTTGCTTGTTTCTGAGCTTTATAAAAAATGCAATCACACTGTATTTCGACTCAACATTGTGTTTCTAATGTCTACCCAGGTGGATATTTCGCTGTCATTTCTTTTATTTTCTCTGATGTATAGTTTTCCATTGTACGAGCGTATCGCAATTCATTTCTCCATTCTGCCATGCAGCCACATCTGATTTGCTTCCCGTTTTCTTGTTATTACAAACGAGGCTGCTCTGAATGTGCTTAAATGGGTCTCCAGATGCACCTGCGCAGGAGATTCGAGAAGCGGAGCAGCCGGCTCACAGAGCGTGTGCTTTGCTGCTCTTTAGAAGGCACTGCCGCCTTGTGTCCCGGAGTGGCTTTGCCCGTGCTCACGCCCGGCAGCAGCGAGTGAGAAATTCTGCTGCTCTCCGGCAAGCTCAGAGCTTGCCAGGCTTCTTCACTTTTGCCAAACTGGTTTGTATAAAACGGGAATTCTCTATAGTCTCAATTTGCATTTCTCTGATTACTAATGAGGTTGAGCATATTTTCAAATCATTACTGGCCATTCAGCTTTCTTCTTCTATGAAATGCCTGTTCATGCCTTTTACCTAATTTTCTATTAGGTTTTCTGTTGCTTTCTTAGTGGTTTTTAGGAGTTCTTTACATATTTAGGATGATAATCACTTTTCCCTTATGAATTGCAAATACCTTCTCCCAATTTGCGGCTCATCTTCTCAGGTTATTTATAGTGTCTGTGGAGGAACAAGTTTTTATTTTAACTTAGTCAAGTTCATCAATCTTTCCCTTTCTGATTTCGACTTTTTGTGTTTTCTTCAAGAGTTCCTCCCTCGCAGGGTCATAAAATATTTTTTTCTAAGCCCCTTTTTGTATTTTGTGCTGAACATTTAAATCTTTACCCCTCTGTGATTAATTTTTGTGTGTGATATGAATTAAGGATTTTCTTTTTTTTTTTTTTTAAGGGCTACATTTTATTTATTTAGTTTTAGGTGTGTTTTTTTTTTTTTTTTTGAGAGAGTGCAAGCCAGGGAGGGCCAGAGATATGGGGGGACAGAGGATCTGCAGTGGGCTCCTCACCGACAACAGCAAGCCCGATGTCGGGGTCAAACTCAGGAGCCACGAGATCATGACCTGAGCCGAGGTTGGACGCTCGGCCGACTGAGCCACCCAGGCACCCCTGATCCCTTATATTTTTGATTTCCATTGCAAATGGTGCATTGTGTGGGTGTGTGTGGCAAAATCCACATAACATAGAATTTGCCACCTTGACCATTCTCCAGTGTGCAGTTTGGTGATATTAAATACATTCATAATGTTGGGAACCATCACGATCACCCAACACTACAGCTCTGTTCGTCTCATAAAACTGAAACTCTGTTCCCATGAAGCATTAACTCCCCATTCCTGCCTCTTCCCAGTCCCTGGCAACCCCCATTCTATTTGGTGTTTCTGTGAATTTGCTCTAATTATCTCATAGATGTGGAGTCACACGGCATCTGTCTTTTTATGCCCGGTCCGTGTCACTTAGCTTGTTTTTCAAGCTTCTTTCATCTTCTAGCATCTTTCAGAATTTCCCCCTTTTTAGGGTTGAGTAATATTCCACGGCATCCGTAGTGTACAAGGGCTCCAGTTTCTCCACATCCTTGTAACACTTGTTATTTTCTGTGTTTTTCTTGCCAGCAGCCATTCTAGTGGGTGTGAGGTCTTATGTCATTGTAGTTCTGATCTGCAGTTGCCTAATGACGCACCGTGTCATGTTGAGCATGTGCCATTTGTGTATCTTCTTTGGAGAAATATCTATTCAGGCAACTTTGCCCATTTTTGAATTGGGTTGTTTGGTTTTTTTTGTCCTAGAGTTTTAGGAGTTCTCTCTGTATGTTAGATTTTAAGCCCTTATCAGATATATGGTTTGCAAATATTTTCTCCTATCCTGTGGGTTACCTTTTTACTCTGTGGATTGTGTCTTTGAAGGCACAAATTTTTAAAAGTTTTCATGAGGTCCAATTTGCCTATTTTTTGTTTCTTGTTGCCTGTGCTTTTGGTGTCATAGCCAAGAAATTATTGCCAAATCCAGTGTTATGAAGCTTTTGCCCGTACTTTCTTCTTTATTTAAAAATTTTTTAAAAAATATTTTTGTTTATTTTTGAGACAGAAAGCACAAGCTGGGGAGGGGCAGCGAGAGAGGGAGACAGGAACCTCAGCGGGCTCCATGCTGACAGCAGAGAGCCTGATTCAGGGCTTGAACTCATGAGTCATGAGATCATGACCTGAGCTGAAGTCAGATGCTTAGCTGACTGAGCCACCCAGGTACCCCAACCCTGTGTTTTCTTCTAAGAGTTTTATAGTTTTACCTCTTACATTGAGGTCTTTGATTCATTTTGAGTTGATTTTTGTATCTGGTGTGAGGTAGGGATCCAACTTCATTCTTTTGCATGTGGATGTCCAGTCTTCCTCAGCACAAATGGTACACTTTTAAAATATCACATTTCTAATAGTTGCTCCTATAGAGAAATAGAGTTGATTTTGTATGTGTATATATTGATCTTATATCCATACTCCCTGATAACCTTATTTATTAATTCTCATTTGTCTATAGAATCTTTCAGGTTTTCTGAGTATGTTCAAAGGATCTGTAAATACTGCCAGTTCTGTTCCTTGTTTCATTTCTCCTTTTTTTTTCCCCTTGTCTTTCTGTGTGGCACTGGCTGGGGCCTCCAGCACTGTGTCGAATGGAAGTGGTTATAGCACGAATCCTTGCCTTGTTTTCCTGATTTCAAAAGGAATGCTTCTAACACGAAACACTGAGAATGAAGTTTGCTACAGTTTTTGGTAGAAATGTTTTGTCAGATTAACAAAATGCTCTTCAGTTTCTGGTTTGCTAGCAGCTTTTATTTAAATGGGCATTAAACTTACCAAATACTTTTTCTGCACTTACTGTCCTATGTATATTTTTTTATTTTGTTAATGAGGTGTGTGGTATTTTTCGATTTTATAAAATTAAAATAACTTTCCATGCCTGGGATAAATTCAGCTTGGTCATGATGCATTGCATTTTTTACACCTTGTTGGATTCAGTATAGTTATAATATTGTTCAAGATTTCAAAGCTGTATTCCAGAGTGGGATTGGCCCATGATTTTTATTTTTTGTGCTATCCTTGTCTGGTTTTTGGTATCGAGATTCTTTTGTCTTGTAAAATGCACTGAGGTCTCTTCTCTTTTTTCCTTGTTATGAAAGACTGGAATAATTGACACCTCGAAAGCTTGGTGGAATTCATCTATAACACAATCCTTTTCTGTTGTTTTCTTTACAGAAATATTTAGTTAATTTATTTATTGAGAGACCGTGCATGTGTGCAAGAGGGACGGGGAGAGGGGGAGAGAATCCCAAGCAGGTTCCATACCAAGTGCAGAGCCTGATGTGAGGCTTGATCTCATGAATTGTGAGATCATGACCTGAGCCCAAATCAAGAGTTGGACACTTAACTGACTGAGCCACCCAGGTGCCCCCTTTATGGAAAAATTTTAAACTTTTAATTCTGTTTAAAGGAGCAAAGGACTGTTGAAACTTTCTATTTTTTTTCCAAGCCACTTGTAGTAAGTCTTATTTGTCCAGGAATTTGTCCATTTCATTTAAGTCTTCAAATTCACTGACATGCACTTATTTTTCAAGTTCTCTTTGTGATCTCCCTCATTAAATTTTCACCCCAGCCCTGCACGGTAGCTATTATGACTCATCTTACAAATGAGGAAACAGAGACGCTCAGACAGGGGACTTCACTTGTCAAACAGCCAGAAAGTGGCAGAGCCAGGATTTATTTATTATTATTATTTTTAAAATTTATTTATTTTTTAATGTTTATTCATTTTTGAGACAGAGAGAGCACGTGCTGGGGAGGGGCAAAGAGAGAGTGAGCAGGCTTCACGCTGTCAGGGCAGAGTCTGATGCGGGGCTCAAACCCATGAACCACGAGATCCTGACCTGAGCCGAAACCAAGAGTCAAATGCTCAACCGACCTAGCCACCCAGGCGCCTCCAGAGCCAAGATTTAAATGCAGGTCTTTCTGAGTTGCAAAGAGCTGTTTCTACTATCTCGTGCTAGGCCCCGAGGCACAGGCAGGATTTGGACAGCAGAGATAGGAAAGGAAGGGCATAGGGTGAGGGAACAGCATGTGCAGATGCGTGGAGGTGAGCATGTGAGGAAACCATGGAGAGGTGTGAATGGGTGGGGAAACTCAAGTGGGCAGCGTGGAGAGTGGGAGGTGGGGGTGGTGTGGGCACATGCCTTGCTGCTGAATCTTGTTGAGAGATCCAGAGAGGCAAGGTGCGTGGGCTCTGCCCTCCCACCAGCTCGCTGACAGCTGGGGAGACGTGGCCTAGGGAAGTCGGGCCCAGGCTCATTGCCATGTGGACACAGTGGGAACGATTAGTGCCGCCAGAGTTTTGAAAAGATGTACCTTCGGGCAGCGGTGGTCAGAGTTTGGGCTGGGGCTGGATGAGACGTGGCTGATGGTGAGAGGGGGAGTGGGCCCCGGGGCACAGCGTAGGGCAGGGAGAAGGCGTGACGGCCAGGTGTCTTCGGGAGGCGGGGGCCATGTGTCAACTCCTTTTGTCTCTCTCCATGCCCCGCCCTGGTCCAGCCTCCACCTCCTTCTTGGCTTTCCAAACAGAGAAGGCCAGAGTTTTGTGGTGTGGAACAGAAAGCTGCGATGATTTTGATGCCTGCTTAGTCTGCGAACTTTACCATGGGGACCTCTCATGCTGAGTCAGTGGTGGCAGGCTGGCCGTGAAGCAGCCGGCTGGGGTCCTACAGTGGAAAAGGACCAAGGAAGGAAGGTCCCCGCTTGGCCAGCCAGCTGCCCTGGCTTTCTGGGACTAATTATGTCAACAGCCCCAACTACAGGTGCTCACTCTGTGCCAGGCACCAGACTGGATGCTTTATATGCATTATCTTGCTTAATATTTATCTAATCGTTTTGGAGAGTAACGGTTTTTGTCTTCATTTGACATGTGACGAGGGAAGTTGAGGGAGAGGAAGTACCATCACCAAGGTGACGTGTGGAGATAGGATTTGATCTCAGGCCTATTTGGCTCCAGAGCCTGTCTCTTAATCACCACGTTACACTGTATCCCCTGAGGATGTTTCATGAAACAAACAAACAAAAAGCTCTCTGTGGTGAAACATTGCTATTTCTACTCATCTCTTGGAGATTTTTTTTTTTTAACATTTATGTATTTTTGACAGAGAGAGAGAGAGAGAGAGAGACAGAGCATGAGCGGGGGAGGGGCAGAGAGAGAGGGAGACACAGAATCAGAAGCAGGCTCCAGGCTCTGAGCTGTCAGCACAGAGCCCGATGAGGGGCTTGAACTCACGGTCCGCGAGATCATGACCTGAGCCAAAGTCGGACGCTCAACAGACTGAGCCACCCAGGCACCCCATCTCTTGGAGATTTAAAATGCACACTAATATGTAGAGGCCCTGAGAGGTCTTACAGAGAAAAAGACATATTTACTTTTGTTTCAACTGGAATTTCATAGATTCCTTTAATTTTTTTTTAATGTTCATTTATTTTTGAGAGAGAGAGACAGAGAGAGACAGAGCACAAGCAGAGGGAGGACAGATGGAGAGGGAGACACGGGATCCGAAGCAGGCTCCATGCTCTGAGCCATCAGCACAGAGCCCGACGTGGTGCTTGAACCCACGAGCTGCGAGATCATGACCTGAGCCAAAGTCAGAGGCTTAACCCACTGAGCCATCCAGGCACCCCTCATGGAGTCTTTTAAAACAGAGAACCCCTCGTCACCTTCCTTCTCTTCTTATTCTTCTTTTGAAATGTTTATTTATTTATTTTGAGAGAGAACGTGTGCACGTGTACATGTGAGTGGGGAGGAGAGAGAGAGGGAGAGAGAGAATCCCAAGCAGGCTCCACACTGTCAGCGCAGAGCCCAATGCGGGGCTGGGTCCCATGAACCCATGAGATTATGACCTGAGTTGAAATCAAGAGTTGGACCCTTTACCGACTGAGCCACCCAGGCAGCCCCACCCCCTTGTCTGCTTCTTTTTAATGGAGTAACACTTAGTCATCTACCATGGTCAGTATTTTCTGGAATGCACTTTAGCAAGCACTGTGTTAGGCAAGTCTCTCTTCTTTGGACCTCGGTTTCTCCATCTGAAGAATTAAGGGCTTGGGGTATCTGACCACAGTGGTGTCACTGGCACATGACTTGCCCTCCCGCTGTAAGTAACTAGAAAATCTGGATAAAATGTGAAGTGATTGTTTTTAGACATTGGGCGGCAGGCAGCTCAGGACTGATTCCTAAGAGAAGAGAAATAAATGAGGTGGGCCATGCCATCACATTGCCTGTCTGCCTGGAGGCAGTTTTCAAACGGAGGCACAGGACTGAGGGACCCAAGCAGGGCAGGGCAGGGCAGTCCCCCTGATTCGAAGAGAAGGGACTTGGCGTTTGGAGGAGGTGAGCAGCACAGGAGTCTGTCCTGGTGTCATGCCTTCGTTCTGTCAATCATGAGTAGGAAGCAGAGGCCCGGCACTGAAGGTTCCCTAGGAAGGCTCTTGTTGGCTAAGATCTGAAGGATGGATGTGAGTTCACCAGGCAGGAACAGGAGGGGAAGGGTGTTGGAGGTGGTGACAAGGGAGGGTGCTGGCATCTAGGCCCTCCTGGGAGTTCCTCACCTGCCCCGTCTAGCTCAGACCTGGGCAGAGAACAGCCATGAGCAACACGGAGGGCTGGCCTTGACTAAGCCCCTGCATGGTACCCAGGACAAGTGGAGGGAAATGAGTGGTGAGTGTGTGAGAGGGAGTGTCCAGAGTGGGGCACTTTTCTCAGTGCCACAACCTGATCTGGGGGACCATGGTGGGATGTCCTTGGGGAGGCTGACTGGGAGAGCAGGGAGTCGGTGGGCCTGGGGGGAGGGGATAGTTTTCCCTGGGTGTGTGTGTGTGTGTGTGTGTGTGTGTCACTGTGAACCCCTCGACCTGTTCCCGGATTGGCTGAGGCCGCTGCACAGGCTGACAATGGAAATGCTTGCACAGGAGAAATGCTTCTATTCAGGTGCCTCGCATTAATCTATGGAGGGGGTGGCAGCGGCAGCTAATTTGGGGATTTGCTTGTCTTTGAATGGGGGTAATTACTGGGAGTTGCCAATTGTTCCAGATTGTTCCCTGGAAGAAGGGGAGGGGGTTACTCCCCTGGGCTCTGCTGAGCGCTGCCCCCTGCAGGCAGTGTGGTGAGGTCACAGAGGGGTGGTCCGGGCTGGGGAGCCACAGGACAGAGTCAGGGGAGCCCAGGATCCCAGCAGGCGGGGCTGGGCCGATAGGGCCCTCCGAGGTCACGTGACCCAACCCGCTCATTTTACAGCCGGAAAAACCAAGGCAGGAGGGAAGGGACTTGCCCAGGGGTGCGCCGCGTGGGCCCAGCCAGGCTGCTCGCCCCAGGGAACAGCCTCCATGTTGGCCATGCTCCCCCGCCCCTCCCCCATCCCCGAGTCTGTCTGGAACTCCCCAGCCTGGAGGCTGTGCGCGTCAGGAACCCCCTGTCCTTTCTCTGACTGCAGGAGACCAGCGCAGTGGTGGGGTCACTGAGGCCAGCAGCCTCCTGGGGGGCTCACCGCGGCGTCCGTGTGGCCGGAAGGGCTCCCCATATCACACGGGGCAGCTGCACCCCGCAGTGCGCGTGGCCGACCTCCTGCAGCACATCAACCAGATGAAGACGGCCGAGGGCTATGGCTTCAAGCAGGAGTACGAGGTGCAGGGCCCCAGGCCAGCTGGGCCCCCTCGCCAGGGCCTCGCCTGGCTCCCCCTCACTGTGGACCCTGACCCTGGGCAACCCTCAGCCTAGCCTGGGATGGACCTTTGCTCTGACATCTGACAGTCCCTAACTCGACCTAATTTTTTTCTTTTTACCTTGATCCCAACCTCAGACTGACCTAGTTTCTCACACTCGTCCTAACCCTCGCTTGAAATCTGACCTTGAATCTTCTCGTAGTCTCCATCTGGACCCTGATCATGATCTCTATCCTCTCCCTGATATGACTCTGACCACCAATACCGACCCTGACCTCTAACCTAACACCCAGTCCGACTTTGACCCTGACTCATCCTAAGTTCCATTTGAACTCTAATTTGAAGCCTGTCCTCCCTCCATCTAGACTGTGACACCACCTTATTCTAATCTCAGTTTGACTTTCGCCTTTGTCTTCTTCCCAACTCAAACCTGGATTTACCCTAAACCTGACCCTCATTCTAACGTGTCTGTTAACTCTGACCCTTTCCTCCCCTTGCTTTTGCTCTTAGTCCTTTGCCGATAAAGGGATATACAGTGACTATCTCAGGCTCCAAGTTGAACCCTGCCTCTGGCCCTTATCTGTGGTCCCACCTGTATCCTGTTGAGGGGATGGGGTCTTACAAGGGAGGTGGGTTCTCTGCCCCATTGACAACCACTTTACTTTCCCTTCTGGCAGAGCTTCTTTGAAGGCTGGGATGCCACAAAGAAGAAAGACAAGGTCAAGGGCAGCCGGCCAGAGCCTGTGCCTGCCTGTGAGTCCTGGGGAAGGGCCTGGAACTGGGGCAGTGATGGGAGGGAGCAGGGAGGGCGAGAGCGGCCAGAGTGAACCGCTTATTGAGGGCCTCCTACATGCCAAGCCACGTGCTGATTATTACACGCATCATTTTACTTGTTCCCCTTAGTAACCCAGTGACATGGGACATATTATAACCCCCACTTTACAGATAAGGAAACTGAGGCTTGGGAGGGTAAGCCCCCTGCTCCAGGTCACACAGCTAATACTTGCTGAGTAGCACATGACCTTGGGCCTCCTTGGTACCACAGCCCAGATTCTAACCACTGGCCTGTCCTCCCTTCTCTGGTGCCGAGAGCCTCCTGGTCAGCCCCGAGCCTCTGGGTCCCCTGGCTGTCCTGCCTGTGCCACACCTCAGGCCTCCAGGAAGCCTTCCTTCGTTTCCCTAGCTCTGCACTCCCCAACCCACCCCATGGCCACCTGCTTTGTGTTTCCAGATGATCGGCACCGAGTGAAACTGCCCCCGATGCTGGGAGGCCCGGATGCCGACTACATTAACGCCAACTACATAGACGTGAGTGCCTCGCCGTCATCCCTGCTGGCCTGGCCCTGCCCACTCCAGGCGCACTGCCCAGGGCGGGGGGGGGGGGTGGGCAGAAACCTGGCAGGGAATACATGGGGGTTTGCCCCCACCTCCTGCAGTCAGCTCCAGGGAGCTCAGAGGAGGGGAGGGCAGAAGAAAGCCATCAGGAAAGCTTCCCCCAGGGCAGACAGATGGGGCGCTTGAGGGAAGCAGAATGAAGGCAGGTGGGCAGACAGCTAGGCCTGGAGTTGAGGAAGGAGCCCCTCTCAGTGAGGGGCCAAGTGGGGTTCGCATGGCACAGAGTAAGGCTGCAGGGAGGCAGGGGCTGGACTGTGCAGGCCTCAGATGGCAGGTTTAGGAGTCTGGCCTTTCGCCTGGGGTACCAGGGAGTTGCGAAAGGTGTTCTGTGATCAGAGTGGTACTTTAAGAATAACAACTCATGTTTATCCAGCATGTATTGTGTGCCAAGCACTGTGCTAAGCGCTTTATACGGAAGATGTCATTTTCTATCAACCCTACAATCATGCTACGCGGTAGTTAGCATGATGGCCTCACTTTACAGGTGAGGAGACAGGCTCAGAGAGGTGGAGCTGCTTGTCCAAGGTCGCATAGCGAGGGAGTGGGCAAATAGGGACTCACATCTCAGCCTGTGTCTCCAAAGCCTTTGCTGCTAACCATCAGGCTGTCCTAGCGTCCAGTGTAGCAGCTGGGTCTGGCTGGACCAGAGGAAGGGGCTAGGGACAGGGCAGGGAGCCAGGACGCCTGGGTTTGGGTGATGAATCTGCTCCCCAGGTGTAAATGAGGGTGAGGTGGGACAGGGCCCAGGGACCCTGGTCAGACTCCCCTGTCCTGACAGCAGGCCAAGTTTGGGAGAGAATCGTTTCTTCACTTATCGGATGTATTTTGAGCGGCCGCTATGTGCCAGGCCTTGTGCTGGGCACCAGAGATACAGCAGTGAACAAGATAGACAGCGTCCCTGCTCTCCTGGAATGTGTAGGTGCTAGTGAGGGAGACCTATAAACATACAGACAAGTGAAATAACCTCAGATTAGCTGGGAAAGCACAGGCCAGAAAAGAGGAATGACCAGTGTCACACAGCGAGTCAGTGGTAGGGCCAGAGTTAGCCACAGCAGGCTGCATGGAGGCGGGGGTTTGAACTGGCTTTGGGTGGCCAGAGAGGAAAGGGCGGGAATGGGGGGCAGCAGGAGCGAAGGAGGAGGAAGGTGTGCACGTGGGAGGCAGGACAGTCAGGGACTCTGGAGACCTCTCCCTCTTCTTCACCTCCTGGGGGCCAGAAAATATGCTGCCCCATGTTTTCCAGAATTCCTTGCCTTCTCCCCCACCTCCCATGCTCTCCCTTGACTGGGGTACGGGCCGGGCCGGGCCTGGCCTCTTAGACTTGGGCAACAGGAGCCTCTTCTGGGTCTTCTCAGTGTCCCAGGTGGCTTCCCTTGGGCCCCGGGAGGCTCAGGCCACTTCCTGCTCTCCGGCGCAGCCCGGCCCCCGCTCTCCAGCCCAGCCCGGCTCCCATCTCTGCTCTGCCTCCCCTGCTCACATCGCCCATCCTGGCCACTCCTGTGCTCCGTCCATCTCCATCTGCCTCTGGCCTAATATCTGTCTCTTTTGCTTTGTACTGTTCCCTCACTGGAATCATTAAGATTCGGATAAACCGTGAAGTAAGTATCTCTCTCCCCGTCTCCTCCTCCTCCTCCTCCTCCTCCTCCTCCTCCTCCTCCTCCTCTTCTTCGTGTCTGTCTGTCTCACCAGCTGTATCTCAGACTCTCTCACGGTCTCTAGCTGTCTCTCTTTCTCTCTGTCCCTGTCTCTATCCTCCTTCCCCTCCACTCGTGTGCCCAATGCCAACCGTCCGTTTCAGCAGCCTGGCCAGGGGCCACTCGGGGCTGCAGATTTGACTACCCCTGTTGTAAGCAATTCCTTCCCCTCCACCACTGCCCGGAGATGGGGCGTCAGGGTTGGGGTGCTTCCACAGGCCCCAGTCACCAGCCACCACCTTCTGTCACCTTCGTCCCCCAGATCCCCATGCCCGATGAGTCTCACTAGCTGTACCTTCTGCGGGGCCCTGGGAGAGGCGGGCGGGGGATGCTGCTCTGGGTGCCCCATTTCTGCTGCTTGGGGGGCAGGGTCTTCAAGGAAGTAAGAATGGTCCTGCTGGTCCCCTTAAAACTAGTTTCTCTGGGTGTTCAAATCCCTTTGTGGTCAGTTTGCTTGAAACTCAGACCTAACCACTTTGCTGCCAATTTATCCCTACTTGGAATGTTTTATTTTGGGGGTGCAGTTTGGGTATTCTGTTTTTAAAACTTAGGTCATCTCTGGACCTTCCAGGAATATTTTTTTAAAATCCTATTCGTCTAGTAATCCTTTAATTTGGCTTTTAATATACATTCAACCCTTGAGTAGCATAGGTTTGAACCGCGCTAGTCCACTTTTCTTACTTTTTTCTAAAAATAAATACAGTACAGTATTGCAAATGTATTTTCTCTGCCTTTTGATTTTCTTAATAATATTTTCTTTTTTGTAGTTTATTTAAGAATATAGTGTATAGTACCATATGTCATATGAAAATACGTGTTACTTGACTGTTTATATTATCAGTAAGGCTTCCGGTCAACTAGGCTATTAGTAAAGCTTTTGAGGGGTCAAAAGTTATGTGTGGATTTTCAACTGCCCCAGGGGGTCAGCACCCCTAACCCCTATACGGGTTCAAGGGTCAACTGTATATTATTTTTTTTAAATAATATTTGATAACCTGATGGGATTGTTTGCTATTTCGTGGGTACCTTTCTATTTTACCTCCTTTTTTTCTTTTAAAAAACGTAGTTCTTATGTTTTTTAAGATTGTAAAAATATAGTTCATTATCATATTTCAGACAGTACAGAAATATACACATCTCTGTATATATGAAGTGAAAGGTCCATGTGGTGACAGCTGCTGGAGGGCGAGCAGCTGGTCCCAGACATGCCCCGCCCCCCATTTTGAGTGTGCTTAAACAGTTTGTAAAGATCCCAAGTTTAAATGGAATATTAGGCCCATGAAATGCAGTGGATATACTCAGCCCTAGCGCCCCCTTTAGGAGGTGGTGAATATAGGTACAGTTGGTACAGTTCTTTTTTTTTTTTTAATGATTTTATTTATTTTTGGGAGAGAGAGACAGACAGAGTACAAGTTGGGGAAGGGCAGAGAGAGCGGGAGACACAGAATCCGAAGCAGGCTCCAGGCTCTGAGCTGTTGGCACAGAGCCCGACACGGGGGGGGGGGGGGCTCGAACTCCTGAGCCATGAGATCATGACCTGAGCTGAAGTTTGAGGCTAAACCAACTGAGCCACCCAGAGCCCCTAGGTACATTTCTTTATATCTGAATCTCCATACAACACATAGTCCCACCCTTTTGGTTCCTTGTTGTCGCCCTTCGGTGCCCTGAGGAGACTTGGTTTAATACACCTTCACATGCTAGTCAACAAGAGTGTCATCGGCTGGGCACCTGGCTCTGTGCCAGCACCCTCAGGCCCATCATTTCCTCTTTACCGTACTCTGAGAGGGAGGGACTAGCAGTTGGTGGATGAGAAAATGGAGCCTTAGAAAAGTTCAGTGACTTGTTCATGGCCGCACGGAGATGGGCCTCAAGCCCAGTAGGAGCCCTCCACCCTCATACTAGACTGTGGTTCGCTCCCGGTGAGGAGCGTCCAGATGCCCTGGGGTTCTTGTCCGTGATGCAAGTGGTCAGTCCCCCGGAACCACCCAGCGAGAGGCTCCAGGCAGCCAGGGGTGTGTTCCCCAGGAGTCGGCGCCCAGGTCACGCTGATGCTCAGGGCGTGAGGACCAGTGTGCTCTCAGATATTGGTTTCTCAAGTGGGTGTGCTCCAAGTGATCTGTTTAACACCTGATCGTCTTACACTTCCCACTGTAGCGTTCTCTGTGTAATAGAATTGTGCAGGAACGCACATGTGCAATGGAAAAGTTAATGTGCAGATACTGAGAATTATCTGTTTAAAACTTGTTCAGCTATGTACTGTATCGGCTGACTAGCTTGGGTGCTGGCACTGTGCCGGGCACCGGAGGGAGGGACAGAGATGGGTGAATCAGAAGGGATGCTTGCTGTCATGTGGGAGTCTCAGGTACACGGCTTTTAGGGGGAGTGGCTTCTTCCCAGCTTGACCGGTGCTGGAGGTGGGAGGGCAGCCCTGGGAGCACCTTTGCTGGGCCTTCCCCTGGGACCCCGGTTGCCCAGCAGCTCAGCCGAGGACTTGAGGCAGAGGCGGTGGCTGGGGAATTAGTGTATATCCAGAGCGGTTCCGCTAGTGAGGGCGGAGTGGCTCTGGGGCGCTCTTCACTATGGGTAAGTTTGACTGTGTTTTGGGCATGCTGTGTAGCTATAGAGCAGCATCTCTGGGGTCGGTGTCTCACTGTTATCCCCATGCTGCAGAAGGGACCAGAGGCTCCGAGAGGCTGAGGGGCCGGCTACTCCAGTGTGTCTTGAGATCCGGCACTGGTACCACCTGGGAGCTGGTTGGGATTGCACAATCCTGGGCCCCACCCCAGACCTTCCGACTCTGAATCTCCCTTTCAACAAGATCCGCAGGAGATTCCTGTCCACGTTAAAGGCTGAGAAGTGCCTTTTTAGTGCCCAGAGCCACATGGCTGTTCTGTAGAGCCGAGCTAGGAACCCAGGTCAACTTGACTCTCCACACTCAGATTCTTTTTTTTTTTTTTTTAAACTTTGTTTATTTTAAGAGAGAGAGAGAACAAGTCGGGAGGGGGGAGAGAGAGAATCCCAAGCAGGCTCCAAACTGCCAGTGCGGAGTCTGATGCAGGGCTCGAACTCACGAACCGCAAGATCGTGACCTGAGCCGAAGTCAAGAGTCAGGCGCTTAACGCACTGAGCCACCCAGGCGCCGCTGAACTCGGATTCTTAACCCCTGCAGTAAGCCGTCTGCCCTAGGAATTCTTGACATCCATACTATTTGAATCTTCAGGGATACGCTTTTTGAACTTTCAAGTAGTAGCAGGTGCTAATAGTTGTTATTGATTAAGTACTGACCTTGACCTACGTTCCTTTGTTTACTCCTCGCAACAGCCCTAGGAGGGAAATACTGTAATTCCCATTTTGTAGATGTGAAGATCGAGGCATAGTGAAATGATAGGATTTGCCTGAGGGCACACGGCTAGCAAGAGTTAGAGCTGGGATTTGAACTCTGGCAGCCTGACTCCAGGGTTCCCTGTGCGCCAGAGTAAGGGGGAGGGGAGCTGGGTTGTGGCCGTGAACTTGAGGTGAGCAGCCGAGCTTGATTGTTCTCTGTTGCATCAGTGCTGCAGTACTTTTTCCCTTCCCATGTTGTCTGCATTGATGCCCTGGGTGTCACGTGAGGGCAGGACCTCGGGGTTTGGCTGTGGCTTCGGGGTGGGAGTTGGGGCTGGCTCCCCTTTGCAGCCTGAGGGCTCCGGGATGGAGGATACAGTAGCTCTTGCCCTCTCTTTTGTGGGAGATAGTGTAGGTAAAGTGCTTAGCACAGTATGTGATCATAATAGGGTCTCAAAAAATTATTATTATTATTCATTTTAAAGATTCAAGAAATATTTTATCTGAGGGCCATGAGTAACCCATGTGCCCATCTGCTTCCAGCCTGAAGTCTTCATCTGAGTCCCTGGGTTCCCCAAACTCTGGATGACATGTCACGGGGAGGGGGCACTGCCTATCTGGTTGCCACGAGGGGACTGGGGTGACTGATAAGACCCAGCCTGGGGTCTGGGGTTGATTAGGCCTCTGGGGCTTTGGGGACACCCTGGTAACTTGGGCAGGGTCACCGTGGTCTTTATTTGTATCCAAATAGCTGGGCTGTAAGCTGATTATGGGTAATTCCCCCCAGTTTGTGGGTGGAGAGACCTTTTAGGCCCATAAAGGAGTCGTGTCCTCTGTGGTGTCACTGCAGAGAGGCAGAGATGGGTTTGGACCCAAGACACTGGTGTCCCAGCTGCTCTTCCCTCACTGGAGGGCTGGGAGGGCAGGGCCACCCCGGTTTGGAGGGCCTAGGGAAGAGGGTGGACCGTTGCCTATGGGTGTGTGTGCTGCTTCTGGGACAGGAGGGCAGAGGGGGTGAGATCTGAAGGAGTGCGGGGCTGCTCCCTGGGGTCTCACCGCACCCTCTTCTCCCGTTCCAGGGTTACCACAGGTCAAACCACTTCATAGCCACTCAAGGTACCTGCACCTCTGCCCGTGTGCCCCCGTGTGCTGAATGCCCTCTGCCGCCTTTCTGCCTTCGCTCTGATCTGCTTGACTCCCCGTCTGCTCCCTGCTGTCTCTCTACTGTCTGAGCCCCACTGTCTGGTTGGGTCTTCTGGAATCCGGCCATCAGTCTCTGCCCCTCTTTGTGTTTGTGTCTCCCCTACATGCTCAGCGCATGTCTGCCCATCTGTCTGTCTTTGAGGTGGTGCATGCAGAAGAGGGGAGCCAGGCTCAGTCCTGACGAGTGTGGATTGTGCCTTTCGGGGGGGGGGTGGGGTGGGGTGGGTGGTTCCTGGGACCCGCTGGCTGTCTTCCCCCTGCCCCCGCCAACCATTTACTTGTCCATCCCTCCGGGAGACTTGCACTATAGACCAAGGATCTAGCCCTCCAGCTCTGCCCCGCTGGGTTTCACTCAGGATGATTGGGGTCTCCAGCCAGGCCCTCTCTGATGCTCTCAGGGCCCTCCAGGCACAAATTGGCATTGGGTGGGGTGGGCGTGGAATGAGCACGAAGCCCTCCATGGGGCTCGGGAGACTCCTGGCCTGGGGTGGTGGTGCCGGGCAGCAGGTGTGCTGGCCCTGGGTGGAGACCTTGCCTCAGGGACTAGCACCCTCTGCGCCCCAGGGCCGAAGCCCGAGATGGTCTACGACTTCTGGCGCATGGTGTGGCAGGAGCACTGTTCCAGCATTGTCATGATCACCAAGCTGGTGGAGGTGGGCAGGGTAAGCAGGGCCTTGGGGTGAGGGGGTAAGGCGGGCCAAGGGGGGCAGCGAAGAGCCTACTGAGCCTTCCCGTGGGACTCCAGGTGAAGTGCTCACGGTACTGGCCGGAGGACTCGGACATGTACGGGGACATCAAGATCACGCTGGTGAAGACGGAGACTCTGGCCGAGTATGTCGTGCGCACCTTTGCCCTGGAGCGGGTGAGTCTCCTGTCACGTGGTCCCTCCAGGGGTGCCTGCAGAGGTGGGGCAGAGTCCACCTCCCGCCTGCCAGCGCAGAAGCAGGAGAGGTGAGGAGGGCTCCGCTGTCTTCCTTGGCAAGGCAGTCGCTCTGTGACTGGGGAGCACTGCTGGAGGACAGGAAGGGGAGCATTGCAGGGAGCAGTGCGGGAGGACAGGAAGGGGAGGACTGCAGGGAACACTCATAGAGGACAGGAAAGGGAGTACTGCAGGGAGTATTGATGGAGGACAGGAAGGGGAGCACGGCAGGGAGCAGTGTTGGAGGAGAAGAAGGGGAGCACTCCAGGGAGCAGTGCTGAGGACAGGAAGGGGAGCACTGCAGGGAGCAGTGCTGGAGGAGAGAAAGGGGAGCACTCCAGGGAGCAGTGCTGAGGACAGGAAGGGGAGCACTGCAGGGAGCAGTGCTGGAGGACAGAACGGGGAGCACTGCAGGGAGCAGTGCTGAGGACAGGAAGGGGAGGACTGCAGGGAGCAGTGCTGGAGGACAGGAAGGGGAGGACTGCAGGGAGCACTCATAGAGGACAGGAAAGGGAGCACTGCAGGGAGTATTGATGGAGGACAGGAAGGGGAGGACTGCAGGGAGCAGTGCTGAGGACAGGAAGGGGAGGACTACAGGGAGCAGTGCTGGAGGACAGGAAGGGGAGCACTGCAGGGAGCACTCATAGAGGACAGGAAAGGGAGCACTGCAGGGAGCAGTGCTGGAGGACAGGAAGGGGAGCACTGCAGGTGCAGGGAGCATTGATGGAGCACAGGAAGGGGAGCACTGCAGGGAGCACTCATAGAGGACAGGAAAGGGAGCACTGCAGGGAGCAGTGCTGGAGGACAGGAAGGGGAGCACTGCAGGTGCAGGGAGCATTGATGGAGCACAGGAAGGGGAGCACTGCAGGGAGCACTCATAGAGGACAGGAAAGGGAGCACTGCAGGGAGCAGTGCTGGAGGACAGGAAGGGGAGCACTGCAGGTGCAGGGAGCATTGATGGAGCACAGGAAGGGGAGCACTGCAGGGAGCACTCATAGAGGACAGGAAAGGGAGCACTGCAGGGAGCAGTGCTGGAGGACAGGAAGGGGAGCACTGCAGGTGCAGGGAGCATTGATGGAGCACAGGAAGGGGAGCACTGCAGGAGGACAGGAAGAGGAGCATTACTGGGAGCATTGTGGGAGAACAGGAAGGGGACTGCCCTTTACTGATGACTCCAAGAGGAATTGGAGATGATGACAGCTGCCAGGTGTTTGTCCTTTTCTGCACTGAGCATCGTGCTGAGCTGTGACATGTGTTGGTTCCACTCTGAAAACTCTGGAATGAGGTGTTTCCATTAGTCCCATTGTACAAATAAAGACAATGAGGTGGAGTCATTGCGTCACTCAGGAGGCCACATGGCCAGTGACTGGCCGAGTCCTCCCGTCTGTGATCCCATTTGATCCTCTGTAAATCCTCAAAGGAGACACTTTCCCCCTTCAGACTAAGACCAGAGAGTCAAAGTGACCTCTTGGGGGTTGCACGGCAACGCGGTGGCAGAGGTGGGTGATTGGCAGACAGGTTTAGGCGTCAGGCAGGCCCTGGCCCCTTTCCTGTGTCGTGCTCGTCTTGTCTAACCTCGAGCAAACAGTTTCTTCTCTCTGGGCCCTGGTTTTCTCGCTGGTACGATGAGCCATCAATACCCATTCGTAAGTTTATCACTGGGATTAATTGGGATCCTGGGGTGAGATGCTTACCCGGCAGGTGTCTAACGGATGCCAGCAGTGACTCTGCCTGTCTCCCCAGAGAGGCTACTCTGCCCGGCACGAGGTCCGACAGTTCCACTTCACGGCATGGCCGGAGCACGGCGTCCCCTACCACGCCACAGGGCTGCTAGCCTTCATCCGGCGCGTGAAGGCCTCTACCCCACCTGACGCCGGGCCCGTCGTCATCCACTGCAGGTGAGGCACCGGGATCCCCAGAAGAGGACTGGGCATGGTGGTGTTCAAGGTCCCAGAGGGAGACTAGGCTTAGGTTCATCCTGCTTAGAGACGGAGGAGAGACTGACCCCCAAGGGCCCCTTGAGCTTTGGCTCTGAGGTCGGCACCCTCATATGCTTCCCAGGACCTGCAGAGGCCCTGGGCCTAGAGGCTAAGGAGGCGCTGGAGACAGAGGGGGCTGGGGCTTGGTGAGGCACCAGGCAGGCTGAGTTCTATCTGCTTCCGTTCAGCAAGTATGCATTGCACACTAGTTTTGGCCCAGGTGTTTGGGGGGGGGGGCGGGGCTTTGCTTTCTCTTCTCCAAGTCCCATGGGCTCTTCTCACTGCTTGGCTTTCACACCCTGTGCAACTTCTGGCCCTCACTCCTATCTGTCCCCGGTCCTGCCTTGCTTGGCTCCTGTGACCCCAGCGGCCCTTCCTCTGCTCTGCTTCCTCTCTGGCTCCACATCTTTCTCTTGCCTCTTCAGTGTCCTGTCTGGTTCCTGCCCCCACTCCCCTCCTGGGGAGCTTAGCCTCTAACCCTGTGGTTTTACCGATTCCCCGACCCAAAGGTCCTTGGCCTCTGTATCTGTCCTGGCTCCTCTGCTTGGATTCCACTCAGCTTCCCAAATACCACGTGGCAGACTCAGTCCTTCCCTGCCCTGCCACCCACAGACTATTTCCATTTGGTGTCTTTAGGCTTCTTTAAGATACCGTCTTTAAAATAAGACTTCACTGAGGTATAACATACTTAAAGCAAGGTGCACACGTAATAAGTGTATACCTTTATCAATTTTCCATAAATTGAACACACCTGTGAAATCACCAACACTGTTCAGATCAAGAACTAGAACGCTAACAGCATCCAGAAGCCCCCTTGAGCCGCCTTCCCGTCTGTACCCACCTGCTCACTCCTGGCGCAATCAGTATCCTGCCATCTCAAGCGTAAATTCATTTTGTGTTTTTGAATTTGCATAAATGGAATCCTACGGTGTGCACTCTTTGGTGTCTGAACCTTATGTACGTAAGATTCGTCCCTGTCGGATCACAGGCTACGGGGTGACTCACCCACGGTGTGTTTATCCATTCTGCTATTGATAGGAATTTGGGTGGTTTCCAGCTTTGAGCTATTATGAATAGAGCCACTAAGGACATTCTATTGCCTGTGTTTGGGCCGGCAGACGCGTGCATTTCTGGGGGGTACGTACGTGGGGTAGAATTGCTGCCATGTAAACGTTCTGCTTTTAAGTAGATACTGCCAAACCGCTTCCCAAAGTGGCGGGACCGATTTCAGCCCCCACTGCTGTGCGTTCCTGCCAATGCTCCGATGCCACCATTTCGAGCCTGACAGCTTGGTGTCATTTTTGTCCTCTCGCTCCGCCCCTCAACTCTGCTCACCTCTTTCTGACCATGAGCATCCCAGAGATGGGTCTGACCCAGCCCAGCTCTCGAGGAGCTCCCAGTCGGGTCAGGGACACAGCCACAAAAACGACGACCGCGTAGCAGGAAGAGGGTTTGATAAGAGCCTGCCCGAATTACTCTCGGAGCTCAGAGGAATGATGTCTGGGGAAGGGTTGGGGAGGCTCCGTTGAGTATGCGAGCGGCTATGAACGTGTGGGGCTTTGAAGGGTGTGTAGATCTGGGGATACCCAGGAGGCAAGAACATTCTTGGATGAAGTTCTGAGCATCACCTTTGTCCTCTCCCCAGCTAAGTTTCTACCCTTCCCCCTCTCCCCTCCTGAGGCCCGTCCCCAGCTCTGTCTTGTGTCACCTTTCACCACGACTCCTGCTGCAGACTCCTCCCTGGCTCCTCCTTGCTGGTGCAGTGGGGTGTCTGTCTCTGTCCCCCAGTCCCTGTGTGGGGTAGGCATGGCCAGGCACCCCAGAACCCCTCTTCCCTTCTTGCTCCCGGGCTCCCTCCCCAGGCTCTGACGGGGCCCCTGGCTGCTCTCTCCCCAGCGCAGGCACCGGCCGCACAGGCTGCTACATCGTTCTGGATGTGATGCTGGACATGGCGGAGTGTGAGGGCGTTGTGGACATTTACAACTGTGTGAAGGCCCTCTGCTCCCGGCGCGTCAACATGATCCAGACAGAAGTAGGGGACGCAGCCCTCCTCCCCTCCCCTCTCCAGGACTTGGGTCCCTCGTGGTGGAACTCAGAGCTGGTGGAGTGTGTCAGAGGGGTGTCCTTGGGGCTGAGATGCCTGAACTTGGCCCGCCAGCCTCTTAGCGTCTTCCCAGAGTCCGCACCACTGTGTTCATTCGGGTGAGGTCAAACAGCGGTGGGCCAGGGTCAGGTTCTACAGTCAAGATCCACTCGTGTTTGCTCTGCCCTCACCTCCAGAGCTCCTCACAGGGTTATTATAGAGATGAATATGAGATGAGTGAACGTACCCATGAAAGTTGTTTCCAGCAGGGTTGGTCCAACCTGTAGTAACACGTGGTTGGGCTCCAGCACCCCTGCCTCAACCTTGGGCTCGCTTCCCCCTGCTATCACTCCCAAATCTCTAGGTTCTGGTCCCCTCCTGGTTCCTTATATTCTCTCCTCCTGTTCCAGGAGCAGTACATCTTCATTCATGATGCAATCCTGGAGGCCTGCCTGTGTGGGGAGACCACTATCCCTGTCAGCGAGTTCAAGGCCACCTACAAGGAGATGATCCGCATTGACCCCCAGAGTAATTCCTCCCAGCTGCGGGAAGAGTTCCAGGTGGGGCATGAGTGTGTGTATAGGAGTGTGGATGTGGCTTGTGACTCTGTGTGTGTGTGTGTGTGTGTGTGTGTGTGTGTGTGTGTGTTTATTGGGAAGTCCTCAGTACTATAGGCGTCATTGAGAGCCAAGAAAGAGGGACCGAATGGGGCTACTGGGAAGGACTTAGAGACTGGCCTTGAACACTCACATTACTTCTCCAAGTTTTGGTTTTCTTATCCCGGAAAGCTAGTCAATATTGCCCCTGCAGTGTTTATACTCTCAGGATTTACAACTTTGGTTGCTGACAAAAATCCAACTGCATGACTTTTGTAACGGACAAGTCTGAAGATGATGCAGCTTCAGTTGTGGCTGGATCCAGGGGCTCAGATGATGATGCCAAAACTTAGCCTCTGCCCATTTTTAGTTCTGCTTTCTTTGTTTTCGGCTTCTCAGACCCACACCCTGGCCGCCCCCAGCAGTGCCAGGCTCGTGTCAGGAGACTGGAGAAAGGACTCCCAACAGCCCCAACAGAAGTCTTAGACCAGCCTCTCCGGTGCCTTCCCGGAGCCAGTCACTGGGGCCAGGAAGATGGAACACATTGATGGGCCCAGGAGGGGTTCTGGGGGTGGAGCCACTCTCAGCATGTCATGTGACTGAGATGGGGGAGGGCTGGTTCTCAGTGGGCAGGCAGAGACCCCACATGTCCGCTGAACTCCAGGCTCCCGCGAGGGTTCCGTGGGGTGGCACCTTCTGGATACCTGATGCCGTCCAGCCAGCGTAGGCTGGTGTCATAGGAAATGCTGCCTGTGATTCTTGGGGCCTGTTGGGCTCTGGGGATCATGAGAGACTGGGGCTCCCCATTAGGGACCCCCAAAGACAAGAGAAAGAAGCCGAGACCCCATCGATCAGGCTACATGAGGCACGAGGTGGAGGAGATAACCTGGAGTCCCAGGTTTGTGGCAGCACAGGTGCCTCGGACTTGCGTTTTGTTCAGACGGGGCTGACCATCTCTGCCAGGCCCCCGGAGTCCGCTTTGCAGCAGACGTGGGGCTTCCGGGCTTGTCTTCTTGAAAGCGCCTGAGAAGCTCGTAACGGTCCTCACTGCGCCTCGCACGTCTGGAGCCTTCCATGTGCCTGGTGCCGTGCTTGGTCCTTGGCGTCATCTCTTTATCTTTCCGGTAGCTCCTCGCGGCAGGCATATTATTATCCCACTTTACGGCTGAGAAAAGCAGTGCTGAGAAGTAGGACAGCTTGTCTAAGGTGATGCAGGGAGCAAGGAGGCAGACTCGAGTCTCCGGAGCGCTGTTCAGAGCCTGCGCGGTCCGGAGGCTGGGAGCTTGGGGTCCCTGCCCTCTCTCCCTTCTGTCCGGACCTCAGGTCTCCAGCCATAAAATGGGGTTAGTAGCCCAGCTCAGTGTCCTTCGGCGGGAGCTGTGAGGAGGCCCAGCAAACACTGGATGTCTATACTCACCCACGCCCACCCTGTTGCTCCTTCCACTCCTTTAGACGCTGAACTCGGTCACGCCACCCCTGGACGTGGAAGAGTGCAGCATCGCCTTGCTGCCCCGGAACCGAGACAAGAACCGCAGCATGGATGTCCTGCCGCCCGACCGCTGCCTGCCCTTCCTCATCTCCACCGACGGGGACCCTAACAACTACATCAACGCGGCCCTGACTGACGTGAGGGCTTGGGGGGGTGGGGTGGGCTCTGGGATTCCCGCACTGGGAAGTATCTGGGAAGGTTTGGGAGCCAAGGGGGAAGGGCCGAGGGCTCTGGTCGGGATGAGGTCAGGACAGGGAGTGGCGTCAGTGCCTGTGACTGGTCTGGGGCCCTGAGCTGGGGTCTCAGACCCTTCACCCATGGAGTCGGAAGGGACGTAGAGATTTATTTATTCAAAAATATTTATTGAACTCCTACCACGTGCTGGGCAAAGACCATACCCCTAAATCTCTGCTTTCCTGAAACTTGTATTTGGGTGATGGGTTGGGACAGCCAGTAAGCGAATATACACTGGTAATTCCTACAAAAAGCAACCAGGCAGAAGAAATATGTAGTGTGGGCTTTGGAGTGTGTGTATATGGCGATTTTTGATGAGGTGGTAAGGAGGGCCTCTTTGCGGAGGTGACTGTTAAGCAAAGAGCGCAAAGAAGGGAGGGAGAGAACCATTCCAACTATTTGGAAATTTGTTCTAGGCAACAGGAATAGCACATGCCTAGGCCCTGAGGCAGGGAGCAAGCTTGGCCAGCCTCTAACTACCATGCCCAAGTTCCCATTGCCACAAATGTGAGAACGTTTTGTGGTTAGTTCCAAGGGCCGTGGGCTTGGGCACCAGAGGCCTGGGGGCTCACCCTATGAACTCAGGCCTCAGTGTGCCGGCCAGCCTCTAAAATGGGCCACTAGAGGCAGCCTGGCCCCGAGGGGAGGGCTGTTCAGCCCAGGGTGGGCAGAGTGGGAGGACAGCCGGTGGGGGTGCTCAGGCCCTGTCAGGGGTGGCGAGCAGGCCCCGCTGAGTCCCGGTTTCCCTGCAGAGCTACACACGGAGCGCAGCCTTCATCGTGACCTTGCATCCGCTACAGAGCACCACGCCTGACTTCTGGCGGCTGGTCTACGATTACGGGTGCACCTCCATTGTCATGCTCAACCAGCTGCACCAGTCCAACACTGCCTGGGTGAGGCCTCTGCTGCCCAGGGCCTCGCTGTGCTCAAGGGCGTGTCCCCAAAGCCCAGGGTCGGATCCCAGATGTACCACCTATTTGTTGAGTGACCTCAGATGGGTCTTGCTCCCTCCCAGAGCCTTGGTTTCCTCTTCTGTAGAGTGAGGCTTTCGGATGGGAGGGAAATAGCTGCTTTTTTATTGAGTACCTGCTGTATGCCAGGGACTCTGCTTCGTACTTACGGGCTTCAGGTGAGAAGATCAAGACCTAGAGAGGTGAAGTGACTTCTCCAAGGTCGCAGAGCTGTGCCCCTACCCCAGGCTGCCTTCTTCCGGAGCCTGTGGAACTAACTGCCCGTGGTGGGGGCCTTTAAGGCAGAGTAAAATTCCAGCCTCCTTACTTTTTGACTGTTTGATCTAGGGTAAGTTCATTGGCTCTTTGAGCCCCAGTTTCTTTTCTGCCTGGCACACAGTAGGTGCTACGTACATGGCAGGGATAGAGATGATGCAGTTGCTGCTGAGGTTGGTCCAGACACCGGCCCGGTGGCCTCAGCCTGGGGGCTGCCCCAGTTTCCTTTTGGGGCTTCCAAGGCTGGCTGGCACTTCCAGGAAGTGCAGATGTTCAGCCTGCCAGCCACGCCTGGCCCTGTCCCCTCCATCCCTGGGCCTCTCTTCATCTCCCTGTCCTAGGCGGCCAGGAGGATTCCTGTAAAATGAGCATGACGGTCTCTTGAAGGCTGAGAAGCCTTGCCAACTGGGCTCTTTTTGAGTTGGGCACTTGGTATAAATGACCTAGGACTTCCGGGTGGTGGGTTCTTGCCCCGGGGCAGGGGTCTGGAGGGAATCTGGTGTGAGAAGAATCTGCCCTTGCTGAGGTGGAGGGGAAGGACCCGGAGGGAGGCTCACACAGACGTCACTGAGTGTTCACCATTTGCTCGTGCATTCAGCCACCTTTTCCCACTGGCAGGCCCTGCAGCAGGCAGTAGGGAAATAGAAGAACACACGGCCCCCCCTCAGATCTCATGGTCCCGTGGGGAGCGGGGCACAAAAACCAACAGTGACAGCACAGAGGGAAGGGGCTGCCGTGGAGCTGGTCCTGGGACGTGGAGAAGCCTGGGGGGATCCTGTATCAGGGAAGGCTTCTGGAGGAGGTGATATCTGAGCTGAGACGTGTCGGAAGGGTAGAGTTAACTAGGTGAAGACAGGGCCGGTGAGTGATCCATGGAGAAGGGGGAGCACCATGTGTAAGGGCCTGTACGCAAGGAGTGGCCAGGACCCTGGGCGAAGAGAGGAAGCTAGGGTCCTCTCTTTGTGGGCGTGGTCAGAGAGGGAAGCAGGCGGAGCCGGGAGTCCTCTGGGAGGAGCTTGAGGACTGTTTCACAAACGGGGAAATGGGGGCCCAGAGGAAGGAAGAGCCTTGCCTGGGCTCTAGGCAGAGCTGAGCCTCGAAGCTGGGGCTCTGGACCTGCTGGCCCGGAGGACCTGTGTCTGTATGTGTGTAGGGGGCGGGGGATACACCTCCTTCACCCCTCTGCTGTCTCCAGTCTAGCCTGGAGAGGAGGGGGCATTTAGGGCCCTGAGGCTATGGCGGGGCCCTAGGGAAGGAGTGGGGGTCCTGAGCTGTGTTGCAACCCCAGGGACACCCCAGCTCTGTGAGCTGATGCTGGGGAGCGAGGCAGCAAGAGAGACGGCTGGGGGCAGGGGTGATGGGGTGGGTGGGGGTGACCCGAGGCCTGGCCCTAGAAGGAGGCAGCCTCACGTGGGGATGTGTATGTGCGAGCGTGTTAGGTATAGCTGTGTAGCTGCACAGCAGGGATTGCTAGTGCCCACCTAGGAAGGGTTTGTCTCTGTGCAGAAGGCATCGGGGCTGGTGTGCACTGTGCTCCGATGGGTGAGTGGCGGGGACGGTGGGGGGGGGGGGACTTTGCAGGGGAGTTGGGAGCGAGTGAGTGGGTCAGGGTGTGCGGGAGCCCCAGGGCAAGCGTGGAGGTCTGGGCTGGGTATGAGCGGCGGCGGCCGCCCTGGCCCCCTCTGCTCAGCCCTCCCTGTCCGTCCATGCTCTTAGCCTTGCCTGCAGTACTGGCCGGAGCCCGGCCGACAGCAGTATGGCCTCATGGAGGTGGAGTTCGTGTCGGGCTCAGTGGATGAAGACTTGGTGGCCCGTGTCTTCCGGGTGCAGAACATGTCTCGGGTGAGTGAGCCGGGAGCCCTGCGGCGAGGACCCGAGGGGTTGCCAGGGCAGCCTCGTCAGACCCTCGTGAGGTCACCACAGGGTCTCGTGACCCCTGTGCTCACACCCCCTGCTTGGCCGCCCGTGCCCCCAGCTGCAGGAAGGGCACCTGCTGGTGCGACACTTCCAGTTCCTGCGCTGGTCTGCCTACCGGGACACGCCTGACTCCAAGAAGGCCTTCTTGCACCTGCTGGCCGAGGTGGACAAGTGGCAGGCGGAGCGTGGGGACGGGCGCACGGTCGTGCACTGCCTGTGAGTGCGGGCCCTGCTGCGGGGTGGGAGGAGGGGTGGGGGCCTGAGGCCCAGTCTGAGAGAGGGCCTCACGGCTGGCACGAAAACCCCCCCCGGCCGGGCGGGGGAGCAGGGGTTGGGGGGAGACCAGACGGCTGTGGCCTGCACTCTGCGTGGCCGTGCGAGGATGGCCCTGTCTTCCCTGGAAGACTCCGCTCGGTTTCCAGGGTGTAGACTCTCCGTGTGATGCGTGACTTTGCCAGTTTAATTAGAGTCCTGTCAGAATTGTTCACTGCGTGAGACAGTAGCACCCTCGAAGCCAAAGAATTTCCAGTCTTTGTCCGCGCATGCACACGTGCAGCTTTTTCATTCATTCCTTCACATGCCCCCATTCATAAATTCTCGTACGCGTGTCTGGGTACGCTCACTCCTTTGACCGCCACTCCCTCCTGCTTTTAGCTTTTTTACCCTTTGAGGGCCAGTCTAGGCATACTAGATAGGGATAGGGAGCCGAGTCAGGCAGGGCGGGTCCTCAGGGAGGTTCTAGTGGGAGAGACCCCTTGAGATGGTGGCTGAGGGCCTAGTTTATCCCCCATCTCCCAAGGGGAGCCCTACACCCCGAGGTCACAGGGGGCAGAGGAGGGAGAGCACAGGGGATAGGAAGTATCTCTCTTAGCCTCGGAGTGTGGCTGTGTACGTGTGTGTGTGTGTGTGTGTGTGTGTGTGTGTGTGTGTGTGTGTGTGTTTTCACCTCGCATCTGTGTTGCTGGGGGTGACTGGTGTTCTCGGTGTTCATTTTCCATCCTGCTCTCCGGGTTTTGCTTGTCGCTCTGCGGCCGTCCTCTGTCGCTGTCTTTGTCTCGGTGGATTTCTCCTGGAGCGTGTCTAGCCTCCTTCCCCTCAGAATCTGCTGTCTTCCTCTGGGAGGCTGTCTCCTTAACTGCTCCTTAACTGCCCACGGGATTTGGATGCCAGTTTTAGCCTCTGACTTCGCCCCTCTGAGCTCCCAGACCCCTACTTCCTGGGTTCCCTAAGCCCCACCCCTTACCTTTGGGCTCCCTGGCTCCTCCCTCCTGGGCTCCACCCCTCACCTCGGGGTTCCCTGGGCCCTCCCTCCTGGGTTCCCTGGCTCCACCGGTCACCTCTGGGCTCCCAGGCCCTGACCCTCCTCCCTTTTGGTTCCCCGGTTCTGCCAGTCGCTTGGTTTTCCAGCCTCAGGCCTCCCTCTCTTAAGTCCCACCCCCAAACCTTTCGTGTGTCTCATTTAGGAACGGGGGTGGCCGCAGTGGCACCTTCTGCGCCTGCTCCACAGTCCTGGAGATGATCCGCTGCCACAACCTGGTGGACGTTTTCTTTGCTGCCAAAACGCTTAGGAACTACAAGCCCAATATGGTGGAAACCTTGGTGAGAGGCCGTGTCTCCCTGCCCAACCGCTTCCAACTTCCCGGTCCATGCCAAGCTAGGTCCCTCTGTACCCACTGCCCTCTGTGTGGTTCCCGCGATGGCGCTGTGGGTCCTGATTTGGTGGTGCCAAAACAGGGATCCACGTTTGCCCCCCTCTCCCCCGCCAGATGGACCAGGGCCCGTGCTCGCCCTCTTGTCTCCCACTGCCCCCTTCCCCAGTACCAAAGAGGGACCAGGCTCATGATTCCTTCTCTCCCTCTCCCCAGGATCAGTACCACTTTTGCTATGATGTGGCCCTGGAGTACCTGGAGGGGCTGGAGTCAAGATAGCGGGGCCCCTGGCCTGGGGCACCCACTGTGCACTCAGAGCCAGGCCCGGCACTGATGAGGAAGACCTGGACCCCTAACTCTGCGCCGCTACAGCTCCCCCGGGGGACGGCACTAGAGTGGGCGCCGGGCCATCCCGGTGCCCCTTCCACGGTGCCCGGGGCCTCTCACCATGTCTGATGGGCAGGCTGGGGGCCAAGGAGAGGCTTAGCGAGACTGCAGCCCGGCCTACCTCCATAGGTTCCTGCAGGTCTGCGCCGTGTATCTGGCACTGCCTGGTAGAGTGACAGGCGCTCAGAATTGCCAGTTCGGGAGGACCCAGGCCCAAGCCCCTCAACTCCAGGCTCAAGCCCCTTGACTCTGTCCCAGCCCTTGGCAGAGATGAGTAAGGCCCTGTGGGGCCTGTGCGCGGCCAAAGTTTCCACCCGGCGTGGCTTCCTCTGGATATGGATGGAGAGTTCACTGGGGCTTGGCATCTGGACTCCCATCTGGCCTGGCCCCTGAGGGTCCTGGGTAGACTGGGCACATCAGACTGGTCCTCTCTGGAGGGGACAATAGCCCCCTCCTCCACCCTGTTGCCCCCCCTACAGCCGCGGGGCTGTTTTGCTCATGATCCCTCCCACTATTACTTCTTTGACGTGTGCTCTGAGCTTCCTCGAACGGAGATCTCTGCCCATCCTTACCCTGTTCCCTGTGGGGCCCCTTCCCTGCCTGACCCAATGTCTGCAGAATGAAGGCACCTCAGCCCTTCTTCCTGTAACTTTCAAGCCTCACTGGTGGGAACTCCTCAGCCTAGGCCGTGATAATCTGCAAGGTTGAACGACAGCCCTTGGGGTTGAGGTCTCTGTGGCTCCTGGTGAGGCTGCCCACTGGGGACGGGTCACTGCTAGATCAGGGGTGCTTGCAGCGTCTACGGTTCAGAGGAAGAAGGTGTATTTTGGGATGAAGGAGCGATTCTTTCTTGTTAATTTCATTATTTTTTGATGGGTGGGTGGGAAAAATCTCTTTAAAATGGGGCAGGCCACACCCCCATTCCGTGCCTCAATTTCCCCATCTGTAAACTGTAGATATGACTACTGACCTACCTCGCAGGGGGCTGTGGGGAGGCATAAGCTGATGTTTGTAAAGCGCTTTGTAAATAAATGTGCTCTCTGAATGCCACAGAGGAGCCTTGTGTGTGTCTGGCCACCCTGAGTGGGGCCTGCTCACCTGCCCCCAGCCTCCTAGTACAGTGGGAGGGCTCTGGGCTGGGAGGCAGAAGCTTGGGTCCGGTCAGGCCCTGATTTTTCCATTCATCAAATGGTGGGGGTGTGGACCAGAGCATCGCTCAGGGGTCTTCTACTTGTAGGGACAGGTTCCAGAGAACTCTTGACTATTGCTTCAGGCCTCTGAAGCAGCTCCTTAGGCAGTGGGCTTTATCCCGAGACTCCTGAGGGCCACAGAGCTGCCTCTCACCTCTGGGGGCTGGATCTGGGGTTGAGCTCTTTTGAAGACATCATGGGAAGCTCAGGCTTTGGTATCAGGTGGATGGGCTTCACCAGCTGCAAGACCCTGGCTAAGTCAGCTGCCCTCCCTGGGCCTTGGTTCCCATCTGTAAAATGGGAATGATGCCGATAAGATCGGAAGTCATGATTAAGTGCCTTGGTTGGTGCCATGGGTGCTGAAAGGGCTCTGATTACAAACACACAAGAGGGGCAGACGCACCCTGCTTAATGGTGATCATCCCAGGCATTCCCAGCCTTGGGCTTCTGCTAGAGGGGGAGGGGAGTGGAGGAGGAGTGGGCTAGCTGGTAGGGAGCTCAGTCACTCCTGGCTCTGTCATAAACTTGTGTCAGCTTGGGCAAGACATTTCATGTTCCTGGACCTCAGTATCTTCATATGGAAACTGGTTCTATGATGTACTGATTCCGTTTTCACACTGGGTTACTCTCTCTGCCTCAGTTTCTCCATTGGCCAGAGAATACAACCTATACCAATGGCTCCAGGACCCAACATCTCTTCATCTGAACTAAGAATTTATTATGATCCCCCTTAGCTAGGGTACATGCCCACCCCCCCCACCCCCCCGCTCCCCACACTCATTCGTAACTGACTGCTAAGCCTTACCTGATGAATGACAAATGTACTGACAAACGCATGTCAGATACTGGCCAAGCAATAGAATGTGACTTGCTTTGACCAATAGAATATGGCAGAAGTGATGGCAAGTGAGTTCTGGGTCTCAAGCCTCAAGGGGCGACTGCAGCTTTTGCTTTTGCCCTCTTGGAACTCTGCCATGTAAGGAAGCCTGCCTAGCCTACTGGAAGGTTTGAGGGCACATGGAAAGGAACCAACAGAACACATCCCATGAATGGCCAGTACCAACTACGAGACCTGCGGATGGGGCCATCTTGGGCCTTCCAGCCTGGCTGACCTCTCAGGTGAGTATTGCCACATGACTAACCTGAGCAGAAACTGTCCTACCAACCCCCAGAACTGGAAAAGATAACATAAATTGTCCTTTCTTTTAAGCCAGAGTGTGAGGATTGTTAATGCAGCAAAGGCTAACTGATACGTATGTGTTCTGGGCAGGGTAGATGGCAGCTTGAAGTGTTTCTGGATTCTTCCTGTTAACATCCATTGCCCCGCAAAGGGCTGGTCTTCTAGCTGGCGCTCTAGAAATGTTGGTGTGACAGAGGGAAGGAAGGAGTAAGTGCCTGTTTGACCAGTGGCTTTTCAGAGGAACAGGGAAGACAGGTTGTATATTAGGAGGAGTGCCGGCTTCATAATAAATAAACCAAGGTCCCTGACTGGTAAAAGCCGGCCAGCATTATCTCCTACTTAATCCGTACAACAGCTCGGGAACCCGTGCTGTGCTGACTCCAAAGGCCCGGGCCTCTGACGCTCTGCTCTGTGGCCGGTCTGGGTGGTGTGGAAAGCCGGGGGATCCCCTGATGCAACACCAAATGGCCAATGTGTGGCCTGGGCGCTGATTTTCCCATGCTCTGAAATGTGTCCGAGGTGGGGCCCTCTCGGACAAGGCAGCCTGTAGCACGAGAGGATGGAAGGTCCGGCCTGGCTCCGCCCCGGGGCCGCAGGCCTTGCAGGTGTGGGGTAGGAGCCCCCACCCACCCAGATCCCCGCAGAAAGGGTTTCTAGAAGTGCAGACGGGCCGGCTGTCTAGTACTGCCAGAAGCTGAGTTTGCTTTTTTATGTCCTAATCAATCTGGCCGTGGGAGCAGGCCCAGGCAACGATTACTTCTCACGACCTCTCTGCCGGCCCCTGAGTGGGACATGTTATACATCCCGGGCACCCAGAGGACGGAGCTGTGGCTTCGATGGATGCGAAAGCCGCTTGCGGGGCCCTAATTGAGAGCGGGGCCTGTCACTGGGCCTCTGCCCCCACCCCTCCCCCGGCTGACCCCTGATGGAGAGGAGCTTAATAGACACCCCATGGCCCAGGGCCATGCAGAAATGACGGGGCCGTTGCGTAGACAGAACCTACTTTGCCATGTGGTGGAGAGAGCGGGGACCGTGGTGTCAGGCCTCGGTCCGAGGGCCTCGTCCTCGGCGGGGGCGCCGAGGCGTCCTGACCTTCCGCGAGCCTCAGTGTCACATCTGAGATGTGACAGGAGAAAAAGGCAAGGCGTGGTGGCGCCCCCAGGGCAGGGGAGGCTGGCTGGTGGGATGGGTTGCGGGGACCTATGGTTTCAACAGGTACGGGCCAAGCTGCGTCCTGTTGGTGGAGGACGAGGGCTGGGGACGTGGGGATCTGAACGAGGGAAGCCTTACTGGGCACTTACGGTGCCGGGGGCATATTGCCAAGAGCTCTGTGTGGACTGTCACGTGTCCGCTCTGTGAAGCCTGAGAGGTAGGCACTGTTATCCCCATTTTATAGATGGAGAGATCAAGGCTCAGGGAGCATAAGTGACTTGCCCAACGTCACAGAGCCCCCAGGTACCACACACACTGCAGCAGCCACAGTGACTGAAAGAAATACGCCAGGTCACATCACTTGCGGGCTCGGACCCTCCAGGGACCTCCTACTGCTCTGTAAGTAAAGGCAGAGCTCCTGGCCGTGACCTCCAAGGCCCTGCCTGATGTGGCCTCTGCCCTGTCTCTGCCCATGTCCCTCCTGTCTGCTGTCACCTCATCAGTCCGAGCTCTTTGTCTGGATGCCCTTCTCCAGCCTCTGCCTGGCTGGTCCTTCTTGGTGTGTAGGTCCAGCTCAGATGGTCCCTCCCTGAATGTTTGTCCCTTGTTGCCCTCTCACAGTGGGTGACTAACTGGCTTTCCGTTGATTGGTTTTGACTGCCTCCCCCACCAGACTGTGAGAGGGCCGGGGCCATGTGGATCTGGTCCCCTGTGTCCCCTGCCCTGAGCCCAGTGCCTGGCACATGCCAGGCACTCGAGGACTATTTGTTGAATGAATGAAAGATGCATACTCTTTAGTCTTCCAGATGGTCAAATGGTTCAATGCCACGAAGTCAGGCTCAGCCTTCACTATGCTGTGTGGCCTTGAACAAACACCTGCCCTCTCTGGGGCTGAGTCTTCTGTCCAGTGAGGAGGAGGGACTAGGTTCTCTCTAGGAGCCCATTCCAGGTAGGGCACCATCAGTCCAACATCAGTGACATTGGAGCTGACATGACTCAGTGGTGCCAGGCTACTGGCTTAAGCATCTAATTTCTGAGTCTGGTGAAACCCTGGGTGTGGTTTGGGCTTTGGTCTGATGGGTCTGGACACCTGTGCTGGCAGGTCCCTGCATTATACTTCATGTAGACATTGTCCCTAATCTTCCCAGCAATTCTGAAAGCTAGATATCACCAAAACCGTTTGATATGAGCAAAGAGGCTCAGAGAGGCGAGACAAATTGCTTAAGGTCACACAGCTAGAAAAGAGCCAAGACAAGATTAGAACCCATTTCACTGGACTCCAAAGCCTTTGCTCCTTAATCATCACCGAAATACTGGCAAATCTGAACCTGAACCACATCAACTGCTGCAATTTATCTTGTCTGGGAATCAGTCTGCTTTCTCAACACCAAAGCCCGGCTCAGCCACTGACAGCTGTAGACAGGCTTAGCTGAGGCCCACAGCCAAACAGCCTCCCAGACTTAGTGGCAGGCACCTAGTAGGTGCGCAGAAAACGCCGTTGAGTGAGTGTTCAAGTGTCCGTTGAATCTGCGGATGGTGGGGGTGGCCTGAGTCAGCAGGAGCCGCTGAGCTGAGAAAGCCTCTTGAAGAAAAATGAAATGCCTCTCCACTCACTTCCTACTTATTCCCAGAGGTGGGAAGAGGGAACCTGTCCAGGAATTTTATTTTCTGTTCATTCAAAAGCCGAACAATGTGGCTTTCTTGAGCTGTGTTTATTTATGTGACTGCATTCTCTTTCTGAAGACAGCTGAGGACAGAGTTCTCTTCCCAGGGCTCCAGTCCATGCCTGCTCCCCACCCCCACAAAAGGCGAGAAAGCCTCGCTCCTCTAGCTTCTTTCCCTAACAAACCCTTTGCTCCTTTTCGTGTCTGCCTTTGCTCCCCATGGTGATTATTGATTCATTGTCTCAGAGCTCCAAATACACCCTTCTTTGCCCTGCTTTGTGATACTGGAGCTGGACCCTGTAAACAGGTCTCTCTTGCCAGCTGGAGCGATGTTAGGACTGTGTCAGTAGAGGGTGCTGGAGGGACACTGTAAGGTGACAACAGCAACAAGGCACCTCCCTTCCAAGTTCTGGGCCTCCTTCCTTTAAAAGAAAAAAAAAAAAAAAAAAAGAGGCACCTGGGTGGCTTAGTCAATTGAGCAACAGACTCTTGATTTTGGCTCAGGTCATAATCCCAGGGTCGTGGGATCAAGCCCCGTGTTGGACTCAGTGCTAAGTGTGGGGCCTGCTTACGATTCTCTCTCTCTCTCTCTCTCTCTCTCTCTCTCTCTCTCTCTCTTTCTCCCTCTGCTCTGTCCCTCTCCCTTGCTCATGCTCTCTGTCTCTAAAATTAAAACAAAAACAAAACCAAAAACTCAGCGCAGGAGCCAAGACCTTAGTGGCCCTTGTGGACTAGCCCCAGATATACCCTTAGGCCCCACTCTCCATTTCTTCAGACCAGTGCTAGCCCACACTCTCTGGCAAGTTTCTTAGCCACTTAGAGGCTGAATGTTCTTGTGGTCACCACTCCCTCACTGAAAAGGTCTGAATCTCAGTTTGTTTTTTTTTTTAGGTTTATTTATTTTTGAGAGAGAGAGACAGAGAGAGTGGGGGAGGGGCAGAGAGCGAGAGAGGGGACAGAGAATCCCAAGCAGGCTCTGCACTGTCAGCACAGAGCCTGATGTGAGGCTTGAACTCACAAACCGTGAGATCATGACGTGAGCCAAAGTCGGACATTTAACAGACTGAGCCACGCAGGCACCCCAGGTCTGAATTTCGGTTTTGGGGGAGACCTTCTTTTCAGTCTTCAGTTCATTTGTTATTCACTCTCCCTCAGCCTGGACATAGTAGCTCCTCCCCACCCCTCCCAGAACATCCTTTCTTCTGGATGCTTCTTTCTTGCTACTCTGGGGTCCCTTAGAATCCTCTTTTAACCCTTTACTAGTCAACAATTATTTATATTAAAATTTCCATGTTCAACGTATAGGTTATGAACTTTGTCTCTTGACTGGGTCATAATTGATATAGAATTGGAAGCAGGGGTAGTCCCAGGAGGCAGACCCTCAAATGTAGGATTTTGCTTGGTTTTGTTGTGCCCTGGGGCTTGAGCATGGTGCTGAGCTCCTTGTCACTTGGACATGGGATGCTAGTAATCCACAGCATAGTATCATCATAATTATATTATCCCCCGTGATGGATTTTGATTCAATGACAACTGAAGCAAGTGTCTTTGGAGCCCAGGTGACTACTGCACTTGACCACCACATCAGTAATTATGACTGCGAGGACTGTGGTGTGGGATGGATTCTTGAATGCACTGGAGCATTTACTAGAAAGAAAATGATAAGTTAATGTTATTTAATTCTAAGCTCAAATCATGGTTTGAGAACCACAGAGCTTCCATGGTATCCTTACCAGAATCTCTTATGTCATGTAGCCACAGATCTGATATTGCTGAAAATCAAACATAAATTTTAATTGTGTGGGTTGCAGAATTTAAACATCAGTTAAGTTTACAGCGTCACCAGTTTTTTCAGATGAGAGTTTCGGCACAAATTAGGAAAGAATGGGATCTTGAAACTTGGAATAGAGATATCTGGTTGGACTCAGATGAAATAAAAAATCACTCTGAGCCTCCTTTTACCAACAGGAAGACTTTATCCTCTTGTATCTGAGGAGACTAGTTTTCTTTTGTTTGAAAACCCTTTGAAAACTTCACCTGTGGCAGATGCCTTGAGAGGGGATGACCATTCTCCCCAAGACATGCACCCTTTGTTACTGTTAGATCTGTGATGAAGGTCAAATCTCAACATGCTCCAAGAGGTCAGGTGGGCACTATCATGATCTAGGAGGAGATAGTTGACACAACAGAAGAATGGCAACATTTTGGCTAATGGCAGGATTTGATATATTCCTGGGAAATATATATGGAAGTTGATCCTAAAGGTGGAACATAACACTAAATAATTTTGAATTCATGGTTGTGGACTTGGGATTTAATGTGTTAGCTTGTGCACCTGAAGGTGGATCCAACAGTTTACTTGGTTGGTTGACTGAAACTTGAACTTAAAGATGCCTTTTGTTTAATGAGTGGAGATGCTAGAACTTTTGTGGAATAAAGTGGAAGAGGGAACCCAAAGGCTTAAGGATATAGGGTGTTGGAGTGGATTTATCATGTGTGACCTGCACAGCCACCCCCAAAGTATGTTCCATGAAAATTCTCAGAAGACACTTTCCTAATAAGGTATTGAGAAACATATTCGTGAGATGAGAATCTACATCCTTAACATATTCTGTAAATGTTCAGCTTTGTAGCCCAGGTATTTCCAGGGGCATGTTGTTATTAAGATCGGCTTCCTGATTATAAGGGGATGATAGCATCCTGGAGTGGTAGAGGCTAAGCGGCGGTACCTAATAGCCAAAGACAAAGTTAGTGCGTTTATCAAAAAGGGCAGCAGGGATGTACCAGCAATCAGAATGCCTTTGCCCATAGGGATCTTTGGTGATGACTAATTGGTCAGTGTGTTTCTAGGAAGGAAATAGATGGATAGCCTACTAGAGAATTGCTTGATCTATATAGCAACCAACTGACCAACCGACCAACCAACCAACGTCTGGGACTGGTGGCCAAAATGTGACTTGAATCACCATATTGGAGAGTTGTGACCTCTCATCAGTTTCCAGACCTATGCCAATTCACATATCAGACCCCTTGAAGAGGCAGGCAGGCCTATTGAAGAAGTCTCCTGCAGCAGTGCTATAAGTATATATCACAAACTCTTCCTCTAAGATTTCACCAAAAGGACCAGTGGCCATTTACTAGAGCGACCACACTTGGTAAAAGAAGGTACCCAAACTTTGGAGATTACTAGACCCTGCTCTGAATTTATGATAATTCTTGGGAATGCAAAATAACACTGTGGCCTACCAGTGAAAGTAACAACTTAGGTATTCAGGTGGTAGATATTTAACCCAAGTGCGTCCAGTGGATCATTCCCCCAGTTTCTGAGCACATAATTGAAGTAGACATACTTGGCAAACCGAAGAATCCCCATTTTGCATCTCTGACTCATGAAGTGAAGAGAATTATGGAAGGAAGCATTAAATGGAAGTTCCTGAAACTTCTTCTGTCTACCATGATAGTAAACTGAAAGCACTTCTCTATCTTGGGAAATTTCAGATATTGTTGAAGGCTGGAATCACAGAATTGGTGATTCCTATCCCATTCTCATTTAGCTTGCCTGTTTGGCCTGTGCAGAGGTTGCATGGGTTTTGGAGAATGATTAGATTACTGTATGCTCCACTGGGTGATGACATCCATTGAAGCTGCTGTCCCAGGCATGGTGTCCTTAGCAAAGCAACTTAGTATAGCACTTGATATGTAGCCACTGACCTAGCTACTGCCGTTTTCCCACACCAATTGGGGAAGATCACCAAAAAACAGTTTGCTTTTACCTGGAAGGACTAACAGTATACCTTCACAGTCTTGCTTCAGAGCTAAATCAATTGTCTTGTTTTCTGCCATTGTGTAGTCTACAGATGATGTGATCATCTTGACATTCTACAAAGCACCACACTGGTGTGTTCCACTGACGACAAGCTGACTGCATCTGATGAATAGGAAGTAGCAACTACAACATATGTGAACAAGGTAGTGGGAAATAAATCCCACAAATTTCAGAGGTCTTTTACCTCAGTGAAGTTTCTGAGGGTTCAAAGGTGTGGAATGTGTTGAGATATCCCTTCCAAGGTGAAAGTCAAGTTGCTGCACCTTATACTACCAACCTTGAAAAAAAGAATCAAAACACTTGGGTAAGCTTTTTGGATTTTGGAGGAAACTTGACATTTGGGTGTGTGCTACTTTGACCCAATGGCAAAATCTCCATAAAACTGTGAGTTTTGAGTGGGGACCATAGCACAAGAAGGCTCTACAGCAAGTAAAGGCTTCAGTACAACTCCTTCTACCATTTGGTACTTATAATTCAGTAGATGCAATGATTCTCAAAGGTTTCATAGCAAATAGGGATGGTGCATAGAGTCTTGGGCAAGGCCCCAAAGGGGAACCACAGGGCAGACCTCTAGGATTTTAGAGTAAATATATTATTTCTTATGCAGACAATACTTTTTTCCTCTCTGAGAAACAGCTTCTAGTTTGCTATTAAACTGTCGTAGAGACTGAATGCCTAACTATAGGACATCAGGTGGCCACACAGCCTGAGATTTTCATTTAAGAGTCCCTTGACACAGCTAGCCATAAATTTAGCTTTGTGGAGCAGCAATCTATCATCAGGTGGGAGGGGTATAAAAGAGACCATGCTTGGGCAAGTCTGGAAAGTATGAGTAAATTGTATGAGTCAGTGGTTCAGATTTCTGCTTCACTGCCTCCTATTTCTCAAATCATGCCTATGGCTTCATGAGGAGTTCCTTATGACCAGGGGACTGAGAAATAAAAATCCAAGCCTGGTTTACAAATGATGCTGCAGGATAGGCTAGTACCACCCAAAATAGAAGACTGCAGCATTACAACCCCATCAGGGGTGACCCTGAAGGACAATGGTAAAGAAAGATCTGTTCAGTGGGCAAAACTTTAAACAGAATATTTGGTTGTCTGTTTTGAAATTAGAGATGGCTAGAAGTATGGATCTATGTATATTTATGAGCAATTATTCATGGTATGGTTTGGCTGGATTGTTAGGGACTTGGAAGAAACATAATTAGAAGATTGGTGACAAGGAATTCTGGGGGAAAAGGTATATGGATGGACTCTTCAGAATGGGCATAGACTGTGAAGATTTGTGTTCCTTGTGAATGCTCACTAAAGGGAGTCAAGTGCAGTGCAGGCTTTCAATAATCAGGTGAACAATATGACATGCTTTGTGGTTATCAGTTAGCCTCTTTAGCCAGCTGTCCCTGTGCTTATCCAATGGTCCCATGAATGAAGTGGCCATAGTGGCAAGAATGGAGGATATGCATAGGCTCAATAACATGAACTTCCCCTTATCAAGAGCTGCCTTGGATACCACCATTGCTGGGTGCTCAGTCTTCCAAGAGAAGAGATCAACATGAGCCTACAATATGGCTCCATTCCCTGGATGGACCAGACATCTACCTGACGGCAGACTGATTTCATTGTACCTCTTCTATCATGTAGGGGGCAGAAATTCTTCCTTTATGGACTAGAATCATCTTCAGGATATGGATTTGCCAATCCTGACTGTAACGCTTTTGTCCATACCACCATCCATGCATTTACAGAATGCCTCACTCACCATTATGGTATTCTACCTAGAATTGCCTCTTCTCAAAGAACTCATTTCAAAACAAAATAAATGCAGGGGTGAGCTCATTGTTATGGAATTAACTGGTTTTACCACATACGTCATCATCTGGAAATGAATGGCTATTTTAAAGTGGAAAGGCTTACTGAAGGCTCAAGTATGGTGCCAGTGGAGAGGCAAACCCATATTTTGACAATATATGCTTTGATGCAGGTATCATCATATAGTGCTGTTTCCTTTATTGTTAGAATACATGGGTCCAGTAATCAAGGCATGGAAACGGAAGTGGTTCTATGTTAGTCAAGGTCTAATCAGGAGACAGAAACCACACCAAATTAACTAGAGAGGAATAAAAGAGAACTCTAAAGCATACCACGAATTGAAGGAGAGTATGCAATGAATCAAACATGGAAAGGAGGGAGGATCCTCCCCATGGCTGAGGAGGATACAGAACACTGGAAAGGTGCAGCCCATTGACTGGCAGAAAAGTTCACTAGGTTGTCCAGGCCAGAGATGGTCAAGGTTAATGGGCAGAGAATTGCTGAGGTGCTGATTCAATCTAGAAGCTGCCCATGGAGGTTGCTGTTGAACTTGCTGGGAAGCCAGCTGGGGTACTGGCTTCAATAAATTTCTCACTGAGTTGGGGGGAGGGCAGAGAATAGGGAACACCATTGGGAAAATGCTTGGAAGTGAGCCAGGGATCCCAACAATCTTGCCTTTGGGAAGCCAGCGGTGGGAGTGCTGCCGATCCCACTAGGAATGTGCTCCATTGAGTGCCCTGCACACATCTAATGCTTCAGGAACAAGAAAAAGTATGCTGGACTCAGAAAGAGGGTCTACCAGTGCCACCTATTGACAAAGATTAACATCATGCTTGCAAGGGAAAAAGGTTCTAGTACCACAAGCAGGCCTCGAAGGGTGGACTTAGAGCTGGGAAGCCATAAATGACAACTGGCGCACGCCCCTTTCACTATTGTTCTTCATCACCCACTTGCAGAAGTTTTGCTTCTTGTCTCAGCAAATTGGAGCTCTGCTGGCTTGGAGACCTTTGTTCCCAAGAGGGGCATACGAGAGGATGCAACAATGGTTCCAGTGAAGGGAAGGGTGAGACTGCTCTCTAGTCATTTAAGGCCCTTGTGTCACAAACAGACATCGAAGCTAAAAAAAGGGTTTCTGTCCTCGGTGGAATGACTGATCCTGATTGCCAAGGGCTGCTGCTAAGCAATGGGGGCCTGGAGGACTTTGTTTGGAACTTTGGATTCTCTGGAACATGTCTTAGGACTTCCATGTTCAATTGTAAAGGTTCGTGGAACACTTCAGCAACCTAACAAAACAGGATAGTTGAAGACTCCTATGACTCAGGAACACAGTTTTGGCTCACTCTTCCCGGTAAAAAAACCCCAACTAACTGCACTCTTCCCGGTAAAAAAAAAAAAACCCCAACTAACTGAGGCTCTGGTAGAGGGTGGGGAAAACGTTGAATGGGGAGTGGAAGAAGGAAGCCATGTATATAAATAATAGCTTTGTGACCGATTACAGAAATGAGAACTCTTGTCGCTTTGCATATTTTCTCTGCTATTGTTATATTTTCAAATATATATTTATGTTAACCATTTTCTTCTTTCCTCTCCTTCTTTCCATTATTATTTATATGCAGGCTATTAGAGGTTAACTTTATAAACAAAATAGTCAGTGTGACTGTGCTGAATTTGAGGAGTCATTCATATAGTTGGTGATGAATACAGTGGTGTTGCAACTATGTATTTCATTTTGGGGCAAGCGCAAGACCTTCCTTATTTGTACCAAGGACAACTGTGTCTTGTTTTTTTGTTTTTTTATTAAAACATTTTTTTGTTATTAAAAAATAAACAAAAATCTTTATTTGTTTTTGGGAGAGAGAGAGATAGCGTGAGCAGGGGAGGAGCAGAGATAGAGGGAGACACAGAATCCAAAGCAGGCTCCAGGCCCTGAGCTGTCAGTACAGAGCCCAACACAGGGCTCGAACTCACGAATTGTGAGATCACGACCTGAGCTGAAGTCTGATGCTCAACCGACTGAGCGACCCAGGTGCCCCAACAACTGTATCTTGTTAGGTGGGAATATAGAGTTGCTGTGTTGTGAATAGAAGCTCAAAAGTGTGTAGAAGGTATATGTAGAAGCTGATTAGCCAAAGGCAAGGACTACAGCAGCTATCACTTTATTGTCTCTCAGCTCTGAGTCTACCCTTCTTCGCCCTGCATTGTGATACTGGAGCTGGATCCTATTAACATTTCTTCTTCACGAGCTGGTGCAGTGTTAGTATCTGTTAACAGAGGGCACTGGGGGGATATTGCAAGATGATAACATTGGGAGGCACCTTTTTTCCCTTCTTCCTGTGTTGGACCTCCTTCTGTTTTCTTTCATCTGGTTTGGGAGCTGTCCAGTAACATTCAGAGCAGTGGCCATCAGGAACCAGCTCCACTGTGCCCTCAGGCTATGCTCTCCTCACTAATAGTGTTCACTTTTACAGGCCAGCTTCAGCCACAGCCTTAGTCGTGGTGAGGGGTAGTAAGTTTTCTCTACATTTGCTATTCCTGTGTGTTTTAGAGTCATCTTTTATTCCTTCTAGTGATTAACCCCCTTTTATTAATGATCACTTCTTTACATTACAATGTCCATGTTCAACTTACTGGTGTGCTCTCTGTTTCCTGAGTGGACCCTGGCCCAAATACTCTCTATCCTGATATCTAGTCTCCTTTGCTGCTTCCATCCCCATCCTTGGAAGATTTGGGCTCCCTCTTGTTCTTCTCATCTCAACCTTTCTCCTCACCTCTGCTCTTTCAGATCCCTCTTTTAAGAACAACCCAGTTACTGTGCAAAGACAAGGATGTGGCATCCTCTCAGGATGCTTTGCAAAAAGGTGAGATTTCACAAAGCTGGTAGAGTGGTAAGAGCCTGCACCTTGGGAGCAGGATGCCTGGATTCTAGACCCAGCTCAGTCACTGACCCATGTGTTTTACAGGTGGGAAAATGGAAGAGAAGTTGTAGTAAATAACTACTCACCTCCAAGCTGCTCTAATCAGCTGTCAAAGGTCCCCTCTGCCTTAGTTCCCATTCTTTTATGTGTTCCTCATGAGAACCCTTTTCTCATGGGTTGGCCAGATAGGTCGTCGTCGTCGTCGTCGTCTTCTTCTTCTTCTACTTCTTCTTCTTCTTCTTCTTCTTCTTCTCCTTCTCCTTCTCCTTCTCCTTCTCCTTCTCCTTCTCCTTCTCCTTCTCCTTCTCCTTCTTCTTCCAATTAACATAATGGCTCTCAACTTGGAGCAGTTTTGCTTGTCAGGGGTCATCTTGTTGTCACAGTGGACGTGTCCTGTGTGCTACTGGCATTTAGTGAGTAGAGGGCAGGGATACTGCTGAATATCCTATACCACACAGGACAGCTCCCCACAATAAGGAATTATCTGGCTCCAAATATGAACAGTGCTGAGCCTGAGCAGTCCTGAATTAATAGGTTTAGAGAGGGGAAGTGACTTGCCCAGGTTTACACAGAAAGTGAGTGGCAGAGCTTGGGTGACAGCCCAGGTCCCCTAACTCTGAGCTGGGGTCTTTTCAACTCTTACCCTCACTCATTCTTCTCCCTGCTGCAAGGATAGGAAAAGAGAGGGGGAAGCCAGTGAGGTCTTTCCCCAGAAATACTGTGCCTATAGGTGGATGGCATTCTCCTCTTGCCACCCCTGCCCTGCCAAACCCCAGTCATTTCTCAATGCAACCATCTGCTTCCTCAACTCCCGTTCTGAGCTGCTGGGAAGCTGCTGAGAACACTGTGCTCAGTGAGTCCTGGCAGCATTGCCAAGGAGTAAGCGCCAACGTAAGCTGGCTCTACCACCGTCCATCCTTCCTCTGACCTTCCTGCAGTCTGCTCCCTCTCTCTTCACCTTCAAGGACTATTCAAGTCCTCCACCCTCCCCAAGCCCACTCCCACCAACTGTCGACTCCTTCACTCTCAAGAGGTAACTGACTTCCGAGAGTACTTCCTTTTCTCCTACAGTTAAACCTATTGTCAATCAGCTCAGGAACAGAAATTTTCTCTCCTGGTGGAAGGCCAATTTCTTCTTGTCCTCTGGATCTGTTCGTTTCTGCCTGTGCAGGGGGCTGTCCCTAATAAGTACTCTCTTTCTCTTTCTCTCTCTTAATCCACTTGTCAGCTCCTCCAATTCCACCACTAAGGTTTCCCTGTGTAGAGTCTGCTCAAATCTCCCCCCTAATTAATTCTAAAATGAATTCTTTTCTTGAAATCCTCAGGCCCTTTGAGCCACCTTCACTTCTTCCCCTCTCATCCACATACTGTTCTAGCTGCCTGGATTAGCCACTCCCTATGCCCCTTCCAGCTACAAAACTCCTACTCATTCTTCAACCCAACTCAAATGTTAGCTTTTCTGAGATGCCATAGCAGATGCTTTAATGTCCCACCTCATCTGCCCTCAACTTTCCGAGTTCTACAGGCAACTAAGGCAACTCTGGGTATGCTGACAGTGCCCCGCCTCAAATGCTTGAATGCCTCAAATGCTTGAATCTTCGTTCTCTGGCACCTGGAGAACTTGTTTTTTGGCGTGACAGGTGTGTGTAGTAGGTCCCACCTAGAAGTACAGGGGGCAGGAGGAGTTAAGGCCCTGAGAGTCAGTGGATAAATGCCATTTCCCTTGCTCCAGGAGGATTGCCCTGAATCATCTTCCACATGATCCTCAGAGCATCCCCAGCAGGACTGAGTCCCAGGTACCCATCGCTGTGACTCACTCATTGATCCATGTGTGATTGGCTTTTCTCTCTTCCATGATCAGTCTCTCCAATCCCTCACCTGGGCTCATCTCCCAGATAAACTATTGACACCAGAGCCCCTGTTTCAGGGTCTGCTTTTGGGCACCCATCCTCAGACTCCTGCCTGCCATACCTGCCCCACACCAGCCCCACCTGCTGCATACCTGCTCCACCCCTGCCCCACCCCTGTCCCATACCTGCCCCACCTGGCCCACACCTGAACCCCCTGCCCCATACCTGCCCCATACCTGCCCCACACTTACCCCACACCTGCCCCATATCTGCCCCACACCTGCCACCCACCTGCCCCACCTGCCCCACCCCTGTCCCACCTGACCCCCAAGGGAGTTCATGCTTCTTCTCCTGCTCCCTGGTGTCTATTATTGTATTTCTTGAGGCAGAGTCTATCTTTTGCGATAGACCCTGAGCCCTTCAAGGGTAAAGAACAGCTCTTACTCACCTCTGTGTCCCCCTTCACCTGCACATTCCTTGGCCATCCCTGACCACAAGTGTTTGTTGAGTGAGTGTGTGAGAAAGTGAATGGATGAACAACAGTCTCCAGGGCGCCTATCCAGGGTGACAGACCCTGCAGAGTTAGTCATCCCATCAGTGTGGCCCTTTCAACCAGACTCTCCTCCCCATCAGGCCTATCTCTTGCCCCCCCTGCCAGGCTCCGTGGCCCCTCACTCTGCCAGCATCACGGGTTCCGTCCTCTGTAACACAGTGGGCTCCCAGGACCCCTCCTGCCAGAAGAAGTCCCAGACAAGGACGTGCGCCTCTCGAGGGGAGATTCTGACGCCGGTTAAATAAAGGTTACTGGAACTGAATGAGATGCTATTATAATGTGACATAATTCAATGCCACCTTCCAGCAGATGTCGCTTTGGAGGGATAGATTTGTCCCAGCTGGACTCCAGGGCACATTCAGAAGCACTCAGAGCACCCACCTGCTGCTTCTGATGTGAGCAGCCTCAGGAAAGGGTAATTTCTACAAATCAACTTATTCAGCCCAAATGCATGGAGCCAAGTTTCCAGCAGGAGGAATTAAAATCGTTGCTGAGGAAGTGGAGCATTGTGCCAAGCCAAGCAGTGGTGTAGACCACGTCTGGCTTTGAGACCCCTGGGGGAACGGGGTGCTCAGAGCACATCCATGATGCCTCTTTCTTAGGGTTAGTCTTGGCAAAGTGCTTGACACCATGCCTAGCCAAAGTTCTCAAAACACAGTAGCTAGAGTGCATGCAGGGCAAGTAGCTGTAAATCTATAAATTAGTGTGTTCTTCAGGGACTGGCTGTAGAATCCATCCCACTGACTGGATGCAGGAACACAAGAGGGCTTGTTCATGTAGAGGAGAAGGTGGGTTTGTTCAAGTTGAAAGAAGCCTGGAGAGGCACGGAAACTTAGATCTCACAAAAGAACGCAGTTAGCAAATTTTTATTGTGTTGATTATAGTAGAAATTATTCTTATGTGGCTAACAGCAATTATGTTTGAGGACAACAGTTCATGTGCTAATGCTGGCTAAACTGATTACAATGATATGGCAAAGCTCATGTCACTAGATCAATTGCAAAAAAATGTTAATGGAGAACCATGATCAAATGACTGTTACGTGTATAAGAAATGAGTATGACATCAGAGAGATGGAAGAGGGAATGATGGCACTGAGTGTATGCAGCCACCCTGGAGCACTCACTGGGGTTGGAACTTGATATCAAATGGGATGCAGTACGTGAAACAACATCCCCCAAATCCCTCAGCAAGTGAGTGGAGCCCAGACTCCAACCCAGCTGTCTGAAGCCGAGGCTCTGACCAGTCATCAAAGTTGGTCAACACCATGTCTTTGGACTAGACCTTACCAGACCTTTCTAGCCCAGCAATATTGGGAGACAGAGCCGCCATAAACTGAGGAGTGTAGATAGCTGGGGTGAGGAAACCTTCCCTGCAGTCCTGATGGTCTGCACAGGAAACATAACCAGGGACCATGACTGCAAGGCCAGATGGATGGATGTGCCAAGTTATGGGCTTTCCGGCTTCCTAGAATTATGAAATCCTTGCAAGCTGTCCCCTCAGTAACCATCAGTAGGGGCACACCCACTTCACATGGATGCCAGAGCTTTGTCTTCTTAGAAGTTATGCCCAGGTGGCTATGACCACAAATCTGTGAGTGGAGATGAAACAACTTAGGATGCACACAGTTTTGAACTGGGATAAAATGCCAGCTAAATATTTGTCCTAGATTTTCTCTCTTGAGTAATTGAATTATGAGATGCCAGTTTTTTAAGTATGAGCGATGTAGTATCAGTCACAGAATCTATTGCCTGAATAGTCAGACACACACACACACACACACACACACACACACACGTGTACATGTGCATGTGCATGCACAAATATCTTTTGAGGCTATTTTCCTTCTCCAAGAACCTTGAATGGTTCTTTTTTTTAAATCAAAAAAAATGTTTATTCACTTTTTGACAGAGACCGCGCGTGAGCGAGGGAGGCGTAGAGAGAGAGGGAGACACAGAATCCGAAGCAGGGTCCCGGCTCCGAGCTGTCAGCACAGAGCCCAACACGGGGCTTGAACTCACAAACCGTGAGATCATGACCTGAGCTGAAGTCAGCCACTTAACCGACTGAGCCACCCAGGCGCCCCATTGAATGGTTCTTAAGAAGCAGACAAAGTCTCCAAACTCAAGAAAGTATTTTTTTCTGGAACCTGTGAATGCCATACATAATTGTAATCTTGTTCCTCCAGCATCCCTTCCTACCCCCAGCCCTATCTTGCCCTGAAGTTTCTGTCCCCTAAACTGAAGAACAAATATTAAGGGATATTTACTCTTGGCTCTCTGGGGTGCTCAACTTCTTGGGGTCTTTTCTGAGCCCATCTCTTTCATCCCCTTCCAAGAAATGGAGACACAATAGAAACATTGAGGTCTGAACTCACCTGCTGAAATGGTTTCATACTGTTTCAGTACCATGGACAGAGCACCCCCACTTTTGGAAGAGCCTCCAGTTCCATTTTGACAAGTTTAGGAAGGAAAAAGGGGAAGCTTCCTGCTAATGGCATCAGGACATGAGGACACCCAAGTTACATAAAGAAGCATTGGACAGTGCTTCATCTAGACTGATCACAGGCTCACAGGTTCTTTGAATCCTCCAATTGAAGATTTCAAATCTATGCATATTTTGCCCTCTATCATACCCACAATTGTTTCAACATAAAATACAAAATAATGGACATTTTCCATGTTTCTGGAGTAAAACTGGCACAGAGGAAGGATGCTCTATGCCTATCCTATGGCTTCTTGTACTGCTGGGCACATGGCCAATATTCCTTTGGCGTGCATGCAAGCGTGTGTGTGTGTGTGTTTGTGTGTGTGTGTGTGTGTGTGTTGGGGGGGGTACACTGCCTACAGGGTGAAGTTCAGATATTTAGCTTGGAATTCGTATAATTATCCACCATTTCCTCCTTTTCTTCCCCCACTTTCACCCCTGATCCACCCTCACATCTAACACAAGAACTACACACGACATACACACATCCCACACATACATAGGATCCTTTGGGCCCTGGATTCAGTGTTCTCAGGTTGTACTATTTTTCCATGAGAGAAGTGAGTCCCTCCACCACTGCCTTCTCTGATCCTGCCTGTGATTGCAGACATGTGTCCTGCACTCTGAGATGAAGTCCATACCATCCAGCAGAAAGCAGGGCAGTGGCTTTGCTGTTTTTAAGTAGTAAACCAAGGCTGGCCCCCATTGATTTATTTTATTCTTTGAGTCTTACCTCCAGGCATGGGCTCTTCATCATTGATTGCAATGAGTAGACTGAGGAGAGTATGACTGTTCAGATAAGCTGCAGTTGGAAAGCAAAGAGTTGAGCTTTCAGGGGATTTTTTTTCTTACCCTGCAGTATAATTGTGGCTCAGTGAGCCTTCAATAGCACTAGAGATTCTGTGTAAGCTGAGGCCTCCAGCCTACACGCTGAATGCTAAATCTCTTCCATCTACTCTACCTTGGGCTGGGGTCTCCAGGAAGCTCCTTGGGGTGGATAGAAGAACAATAGCTGGTCCCTGTCAGCATCATACATGGTCCTGACCATGAGAGGTTAGAGCAGGAAGGTATAGTTCCCACACCAATTGGTCAACAGCCCCACTGACACCTGCTCTAGGGCTGCAGGGCTTGCTTGGACATCACCCCTTGGGTGAGCTCCTTGGGGAGCTCAGTCTTGGGGCTGGCGGATGAATCACCAATGGAGGCCCAGAGAGGGTGTGTGATTCCACTGGGCCTTACAGTCCGACAGAGGATGGGTTAGAACAGAACCCAGGACTGCTGATGCTGGCCTGTCGGACCAGGACTTGCCATCCAAGTGCCCTGCCAGTGTTAGGGGTCAGGAGATGTTTCCTGGGGAAAGAGCTTCACTCATGATAAGAACTGTACCTGGAGGTGGAATCCAAAGGAAAGGATTTGGCCAACCCCGCCCCATCCAGGTCCAGGCACCCGCAGGCCGTTCCTTTTCCAGCTCCACCCAATGCTGTCCTCCAGAAATGCCCGGCATCAGTGAGGAAAGTTTCACCTGAAAGTAACAACAAACAGGCTAAGCAAAAAAAATTTGCTGGCTCAGCTGAGAACAGCAGGGGTAGGTGTACCCAGACCCCATTTCTCCAACATTCTCTCCTCTCTGCCTCCTCCCCATGTCGTCTTCACCCCTGGCCTCCACCACCCTCCCTCCCTGGAGCCAGAAAAAAAGGGTAGGTATATCTGGGAGCTCCTTTGGAGGAGAGGGGAGGAGCCCTTTCCCAGAACCCCTGGCAAACATCTGGCCTTTCATTGGCCTGAACTGGGTCATGTGCCCTTTCCTGAGCCAATTAGATATCATCAGGATGGGTGGGGCCAGACTACTTAAACTAACCAGACCCCACCCCTGGAGCTGAGGGTGAGTCATTCAGACCACATGACTGAGAGAGTCACAGGGTAGTCCCCAAAGGAGAGTGGGGTGGGCTTTGTGGGAGGAGGTGAGTGGGAAGCTGGGGAGGCAGGAAAGCTTTGTGACAGAGGCCACCTCCTGCGATGACAGGTAGCGTCCAATTAATGAGAGGTCCTCCCTGCAGCTGCGGTCCCACCTGGCGTATCCTGCCTTAAACCCTAGCCTGCTGAGTGCTATGTTGTCCCCCTGTGCCGCCATACTGGCTAATGACCCTATTGATTTGCCCTGGCTGTGCCCTTCCACTGGGATTATCAACCACCCCCCCCCCCCCCGCCTTTTATCCTATAGATTGAGGCTCAAGCTCCAGCTTTTGCAACTGCGAAATGGGTCACCTATGCTGGGGGCTCCCACAGCACCTCACTCCCAATTTGATGCTCCATTATGGTCAGCGTGACTATCATCCCCCACACTGCCCCCAATACACACGGAGTTTCCAGCTCCTTGAAGGTGTTGAAATAAATTTCTAGGCCCAAGATGGAGCTGCTCTAGACTAGGGTTCCAGGTCAGTAAACCAAAGCTCAGGAAACTCAGAGTCTAACTTTCCTGTGTTTGTAGTGTTTCCCTCCATGGGAAATGTAGTATGTCCAGGCAGTCAAGCCTCGCATGCGAAGCCAACTCTGGGCTCTGTGCTCATTTTCTTGTTCCTTATTCATTTTCTGTTTTTTCCTTTTTCTCATTCCTTTATTCTTTATCCTATAAAAGCTTTCTGCCTTCCGCCCAATTTTGCAATTCTTTGGACCCTTGGCCGCAGACTGCTTGCTTCGTGAAGTGTTAAATTAAGTTTGTATCACCTACATTGTCTTCTTTACAGCCATTTTTTTAAACAAAGGTAAAAAACTGGACAAGTCTTAATTAATCTCTTCATTTCCAGCCTCTAGGTACTGTCTGGCTTAGGCCAGGAAGTCAATAAATATTTGTTGAATTAATGAAAATAAGTCTGTGTTGAAGACATGACTTCTGTGCAGTTGTTTGCATTTTAATAAAGGACAAAGCCTCAAGCCATAGGAATGACGCTCCAATGGTAGAATTTCAGGCACCAGTAAACTGGGGACAGAAACTTCCTCTATTGTTTAGTGCCTGGAGAAAGAACGGCAGGTGGAATTTTCCATTCACGGCTTTTCAGTGCAAAAACAATCACATGGTCTCCTGAAAACATAAGTGTCATGGAAACAAATGTGTTTCCCTTTGGCTTTCTGGTGGGAGGAAACTTCTCTAGTCCCGTCAGGTTTTCTGCCCTGGTTCTGGTTGACAGAATGTTCCTTCCTGACATCACTGTGGATTGTGAAAATGATGCATTGATTGACCCTCCTCAGCTCTCTCACCCCACAGCCACCAAGCCCTGCCTGTCAGCCCTGCTCTGCCTGGTGGGGGAAACCTATTGCGAAGCTCAGACATTTCCACGTCAAGCCCACTGACCTGGCTGCTGCTTCTAAGCTGACCTGGGGCTCAACCTGACCACTGGGTCCTGCCCTGGTCCTCTGGCCGAGCCCGCCGGTGCCCCAGCTCTATGCACCAACACCATCTGTGTTTTCAAGCCAGTCCCTTTTAACCCACGTGCCACTCTGCCCCAGAGCAATCCTCAGGAGCACAAAGCCGATTGGGTCCCCCCACCCCCACCTTTCCCCTGGAAACCCTTCCCAGGCTTCACAGCGTCCTTATATCATGATCCAAATTATTTAGCCCTGCACCGGCCATGGGAAGGCATGGACATTAGTCAGGTACACACCAGACAACATCCCTTTTCCTGTGGAGCCCTCCTGACTGAGCCTATTTATATCTCTGCCCACGGCCCTTAGTTACTGGCCCCCTGGTCTGTCTCCCCCACTAAACCTTAAGCATCTCCAGGTCAGAAGCCGAGTCTGATTTTCCGTGTCCCCAGCACCCGGCAGCAGAAGAGGTGTCAGTGTGTGTTTGTGGAGGGAACGAATGAATGAATGACCTTACTACTGTTAAGATAACAACGGCCACAATTGCAGGTCTTATTTTTGGAGCGTACCCCGTGTACTGGGCACCGCACTGGGCAATTTGCCTGTAGTTATTCACCGTAGCTTCCCACCCCCTTCTGAGTCTGGCACGATTACTGGATCTGTTCTACGGATCAAAGACCTGAGCTCAGGGATGTCTGGCTCCAACCTCCTCATTTACTGAGGATCTACTAAGTACCAGGTGCTGTCCTGTGGTCTGGGGAACAGAGGCTAAGTCCTGGGCTCACGGAGCTCCTGTTGTAGTGTAGGGGGTGGGGAGGGGGACAAACAATAAACAAATACATGTGTCGAGCATGTCAGGGCTGATAAGTGCTGTACAGAAAAACAAAGCAGGCTCGGTGGGCATATCAGTTTGCTCAGGCTGCCAAAACAAAATACCACAGTCGTGGCTTAAGCCACAGAAATACTTCTCACAGTTCCGGAGGCTAGAAATCCAAGATCAAAGTGTTGGCAGATTCGGTTTCTTTGAGGCCTCTCTCCTTGGCTTGCAGAGACGACCGTCTTGCTGTGTCCTCACGTGGACTTTTCGCTGTGTGCACACACCCCTGTCGTCTCTCTGTGTCCTAATCTCCTCTTCTTAAGAGGACACCAGTCAGATTGGGTTAGGGCCGCCTAACTGCCTCATTTGAATTTTCTTACCTCTTTGAAGCTGCCGTCTCCAAGTATAGTCACTTTCTTAGATACTGGGGGTTAGGGTTTCAACATGCGAATTTTGGGGGGGCAGATTCAGGGGGTCAGAGAGCGATACGCTGGGGTGGGTAATCCTCGGAGGATGTCTCAGCTGACACTTGAATGAAATGATGGGAAAAACCTGGTTAGAGCAGAGAGAAGCAGAAGCAGCGGGAACAGCAAGTGCAAAGGCCCTGAGGCTGGGGATGTGCACAGCCTGTTTGAGGATGGCAGGTCACTGTGGTTGTTGCTGTGTGAGTTGGGCAGAGAAGGGGATAAAGTCAGAGGGGCAGACACACACACACACACACACACACACACACACACATACACACTCCCTGAACATCCTCCGAACTTAGTGGCTTCAAGTGAGGGACTCCTCCCTTCTCTATAAGTACCTAGATCAATGCCTGTGTTGTGCAGATGGGGAAACTGAGGCCCAGAATGGGAAAGGACCTGCTCAGAGAGAGCACCTCTCTCTCTGGGGAGGTGTGTGGGTGCCGCTGATGCTGGCAAAGCTCAGCTGATGGGAAGGACGTGAGAATTGGGATTATTCTCATCGTTGTTACTGTTACCTCTGTGCAGAAACGACAGCAGATCGGGCAGGTCCAACTGGGAGAAGAGAAGCTGAAGTGTAAGAGGCTTGGGGTGACTGCTCCCCAGGAGAGAGCGATTCTCCTTCACAGGCCGTGCCTCACCATGTTGCCCTGCTGTTCTTCTCTTTGGTCAGTTCATTAAGCAGCATCTGTCCTGTCCCAGGAGCCACGTGTGGGGTGGCCTCGGTCACTCTGAACCTGCTGCCTGGCTGGGAAAGCGCCAGATTCCAGCGCCACGATCACCATGTACTGAACCTGGAATGAAGGTGCCGGAAACTTTGTGGCTGCCCCCGCACCACCCGCTGCAGTTCCTACAGTGACCCCCCGAGGGAGGCAGTGTGCAGATGACCCTGTTTTACACATGCGGTGATTGAGGCCCAGAGAGGTTAGGCTGCCTGAGCAAGGCACCCAGCTGGTGAGCAGGAGATGGGATTTGAACCCACGTCCACGGGGCTTCAGAGGGCACCAACCCTAATGCCCGGCATCCTCAGCTCTCAGTCTCCCAGGTGCTGCCCACCACTGCCATCTGCCACACTTGGGAGAGTCGCTTCCCTTCTCTGGACCTCTGAGGCTCAGAGAGGTTCAGGAACTCACCCAAAGCCACACAGCTGGGAAGGACAGAGCTGGGGCCATAATGCCCCAAATCCCTACCCTCATCTCAAGCAGCTTCCCCTCCCTCCATGCTGCCTGCCACCCATTTCTGGCAGTTCCTAGAACACGTCCTGCTCCTTCAGGTCTGCCCTGCCTCTTCCTAGAACATTCTTCTCCCTTCCCGCCCCTCCCCCAGTCCACTCCCCACAGTGTACACACAGAGCTTTCAAAAAAACTTTTTTTTTAAATGTTTTATTTGTTTTTGAGACAGAGAGAGACAGAGCATGAACAGGGGAGGGGCAGAGAGAGAGGGAGACACAGAATCCGAAACAGGCTCCAGGCTCCGAGCTGTCAGCACAGAGCCCGACGCGGGGCTCGAACTCACGGACCGCGAGATGGCGACCTGAGCCGAAGTCGGACGCTCAACCGACTGAGCCACCCAGGCGCCCCACGAAAGAGCTTTAAAAACGTGCCAGTGACCTCACAACCCACTTACACCTCTCTTGTGGCCCCTACTGCCCTGGGATAAGCCACTAGACCCTGGCCCAGTCGCGTGGTCCCACCTGACTTGCTCTTTGTCGGTTTCTAGCTGCCCTCCAGCCACGCCGGTGGCCTCTGATCCCGGGATGCCACGGGCTCCTTCCTGCCTCAGGGCCTCTGCACAGGCCTTTTTGCCCGACTGGCTCCTGAGGCTTCTGGTCGCAGTTCAGATGGTTCCTCAGGGGAACCTCACTGGACCCCCGAGTCATGTCCTTTTTTCTTTCTCCCTCACGTTGTTTTATTCTCTCGCTTTCACAAGAACTGATCCTGACTCCAGATAATATTCACTTGTTGAATATTCATGTCTGTATATGATGTATAATATTTATATCTCCCTCCTCTCCTAGACCATATGCTTTCTGAGGACAGGGGACATTCCCTGCTGTTCAAAGGCAAACGGAGCCTAGGTAAATATATGGAACGAGTCAGGGAATTAATGAGCAAAGTTCGTTCAGTCTCCCGAATGAGACAAGATTGGGGAGTGGGCTCCCCAGGAGGACCCGACAGGCCCCTCCGCCTCCAACTGCTGATGTCCCCTTTGGTAGGGATGCCGTTACCATGGCTACCCATTTAGCAGCCCACCTCTCCAGTCAGGCTTATATTTAGTCCCACCTGGTTCCACTCATCACTTCTCCCAGGAAAATCACAACATTTTGACACGTTCAGGAGCCTGGAGATGCCAGGGTAGCGACGTGCCACCGAATGTCAGGCAAGGGGCCCCCTCCCCGCCCGCCTCTAAAGGCTGCCACCCCAGGGGAGGCCGTTTTGTCCTTTGCGTGGGGTGGGTACGACGCGCCCCCTCCTGGGGGAGGTGGGGAGGCCCCGGGACGTCCTAGGTCATTGCGAAGTGGGAGGCCTCACCGATGCCAGCCCCGCTGTCTCCTCCTAGGTGCCCACCGCAGCGCCCAGCACGTGATTGGCCGAACAGATGAGTCCATCTCATTGGTCCTGCTGACTGGGGTCCCTGCTGATTGGCCCAGCTCCTTGGGTCTTCTTGTGGTTTGCTTGCTTGAGAAATACTGTTCTCTTCAATCCTGGGTTATTCTAAGGCATCCGCCTTCGTGTTGTTTATTCGCTCTGCCCCCGGTTGCAGGAGGCAGCCCGGCCTGGCCCAGAGCCTCCGAGAACAGCTGGGACGTTGCCTCTAACGGGGCCTTGGGGCCTCTGGGGACTGTGGTAAGGGGTCCAGTCCTGGCTTCCGGTCCTTCCAGTCTTTCCTTGTGCTTCCAATCAGACGACCCAGGGGGCAGATTCCTGCTTTCTTGCATTTTCCACTAAGTGGACCCTGCCTTTGCTGACCCCATGGACCCAGGGAGACATACCCTTGGGCCCTCAGGGTCCTAGGCGGTAAAGGGGGCATCAGGTCATCTACAGGACTTTGGAGGTGTTTGTCCAGACCCTCCACCCCTCTTTCATTAACACGATCTTCTGATTTGACAGATGGGCACCGGGAGGGAGACAGGCCTTTCTGTGGGATCACAAGCTGTGAGGATTATCGAAGCCTGAGGTTACTGGTGGCTTGCCTTCCCCCCAGGGAGGAAAAAGCCAGCAGCAGAGGGAAGCAGGGCTAAAAGGAGGAAGGAAAAAAGAGCCCTGGGGGGATGGTTTGAGCCCCTGCCTCCGGCCCTCCCTGAAGCCAGTTCCACCCCTGTATTTCCATCAGTCACGTGGGCCAAGAACTCATTATACCTTTTGCTTTGGCTTTTATGTTCCGCCCCCTTGCAAGAAAAGGTTCTACCTACAAACAAGCTGCAATCAAGAGGCAAAACCAAACTCCGGAAGGGAAGCCAGGCCCAGAGCAGAGAAGCAGAGAAGCCCCGGAGCCGAGCTGTCAGCAACGTGGGGAGGAGTGTCACCGGTGAGGGCGGCTGGCCGTCAGCGGGGGTGTCAGAGTGAGAGACGCCGTGTGCCCTCTGTCCTGACGTGACGTGGATCAGGGAGATTCTGGGGCCCGTGAGATGAGGCAAAGTGATTGTGACCTCGCAGATCAGGAAAGTGAGCTCTGAAGAGGGGAAGTGATTTTCCTGAAGTCACACGGCTAGTAAGGGGTCGGGGTCCAGGTAGGATGTGTCAGACTCTTAAGCTCAAGGCCTTTGACCTTGCTCTGCACTGCTGGAGTCAGAGACTCGGAGAACAAGCTCAGAATTCGTTCTCACCCCGATCGAAGAGGGTCTTGAGATGGCCAAGTCTCGTATGGTCCCCACCCATCACACTTGTGTGCAGGACACACACCCGGGGCTTCCCTCCTACCCCTCCGGCGGGTCCTTCTTGGTCTCCTTTGGCTGGACCCTTCCTGTCTTCTTGTCCTGTCGCTAACAGAGGGCCAAGGCTCAGTGCTTCGCCCTTTCCTTCCCTCCAGCGATGTTTCCCCCAAAGGGAGACCATCCAGTTCCGCAGATACACCGCCTCCACACTGGAGACTCCCAAGATGACGCCGCTCCAAGATGGGCTTGGCTCAGACCCCACCTGCCTGCTGCGCTTCTCCCCTTGGGTGCCTGATACTTCTCAACTTTCTGCCCCCACCCCCAGCTTTACGGAGATGTGATTGACGTACAAACTTGTGTAGGCTTGAGGTGTCCAATGTGATGATTTGATACACATATGTATTTCAAAACGATTACCACAATAATGTTAGTTAACACATCCATCACCTCACATAATTACAGGGTTTTTGTTTTTGTTTTTGTTTTGCATGTGCGTGAGAGCATTTAGAATCGACTCTCCTATCAACGTTCAGGTATATCATTAACTATAGCCACCAGGTGGTACCTTAGATCCCTAGAACTTGTCTTCTAACTGGAAGTCTGTACTTTTTTTTAAAAATAATGTTTATTTATTTATTTTTGAGACAGAGAGATAGAAGGGGAGGGGCAGAGAGAGAGAGGGAGGCAGAGAATCCCAAGCAGGCTCCGTGCTGTCAGTGTGAGGCCCAATGCAGGGCTCGAACTCACGGATCGTGAGATCATGACCTGAGCTGAAAGCAAGAGTCAGATGCTTAACTGACTGAGCCACCCAGGAGTCCCCATGGAAGTCTGTACGTTTTGACCAACATCTCTCCATTGCTGCACCCCCATGCCCCCTGGAAACCCCGATTCTCCTCTGTTTCTCTGAGTTTGGATTTTTTTCCTTGAGATTCAACATATAAATGAGATCTTACAGGATTTGCGTCTGACTTATTTCACTTAGCATAATGTCCTCACGGTCCATCCATGTTATTGCAAATGGCAGGATTTCCTTTTTTTTTTTGTAAAATTTTCACGGCTGAATAATATTCATTACACACAATGTGATATGTATACCACATTTCCTTTAATTTTTTTTTAACATTTATTTATTTTTGAGAGGGAGAGAGAGTGTGTGTGTGAGTGGGGGAGGGGCAGAGAGAGAGAGAGAGAAAGGGAGAAGCTGAAGCAGGCTCCAGGCTCTGGGCTGTCAGCACAGAGCCTGATGCAGGGCTCAAACCCACGAACCCTGAGATCATGACCTGAGCCTAAGTTGGATGCTTAACCAACTGAGCCACCCAGGCGCCCCTATATCACATTTTATTTATCCATACATCCCTTCATGGACACTTAGGTGGTTTTCATGTCTTGGCTATTTGTGAAGAATTCTGCAATGAACATGAGGGTGCAGATACCTCTTCAAGATAGCGATTTTGGGGCGCCTGGGTGGCTCAGTCGGTTAGGCGGCCGACTTGGCTCAGGTCATGATCTCGTGGTCTGTGAGTTCGAGCCCCGCGTCGGGCTCTGTGCTGACAGCTCGGAGCCTGGAGCCTGTTTCGGATTCTGTGTCTCCCTCTCTCTGACCCTCCCCCGTTCATGCTCTGTCTCTCTCTGTCTCAAAAATAAATAAACGTTAAAAAAAAATTAAAAAAAAAAAAAGATAGCGATTTTATTTCCTTTAGATATACACCCAGAAGTAGGATTGCTGGATCGTAGGGTAGCTGTATTTTTTTCTTAAGTTTATTTATTTATTTTGGGGCGAGGGTAGACAGGGGCAGAGAGGGAGAGAATCCCAAGAAGGCCCCATGCTGTTATCACGAGCCTGATGCGGGGGCTCGATGCTGGGTTCCATCTCAGCAACTGTGAGATCGTGACCTGAGCTGAAGTCAAGGGTTGGATGCTTAACTGACTGAGCCACCCAGGTGCCCCAGGGTAGCTCTATTTTTAAGTTGTTGAAGAAACACCTTATTGTTCTCAATAATGGCTGAACCAATTTACGCTCCTACCTGTAGTGCACAAGGGTTCCCTTTTCTCACAACCCATTGGCCTGTCAACCTAACATGTCTGCCCAGAACTCCCCAGCTTCACAGCACCCCACTTCTGCTCTACTCTGCTTTTCACCCCTGTGGCTCCGGGGGGGCCCTCCCCGCCTCCCCCCACCCAGCCTGAGCAGGAAGTGGGAGTGAGTGAGGGCTGGGACTGTGCACACTGATGTGTGCGAAGTGCTTTGTTTCAGTGCTATCAGGAACAGAGTTTGCAAACGGCTGCCCACTGCACTGATCCAGCTCACGTCTATTTCTTTTGGCCCTGGTGGGTTTTTTTTTTTCTTTAACAACAAAAAAACTTTATTTTAAAAGAGATTTGGATCTGCAGAAAAGTTGCAAAGATGGTCTAGAGAGTTCCCATGAACCCCGCACCTAGTTTCCCCTATCGTCATTATTTTTAAAAATATTCCAGTTTTGGGGCCCCTGGGTGGCTCCGTCGGTTGAGCGTCTGGCTTCGGCTCAGGTCACAATCTCGCGGTCCGTGAGTTCGAGCCCGGCGTCGGGCTCTGTGCTGACAGCTCAGAGCCTGGAGCCTGTTTCGGATTCTGTGTCTCCCTCTCTCTCTGCCCCTCCCCTGCTCATGCTCTGTCTCTGTCTCAAAAATAAATAAAAACATTAAAAAAAATAAAAAAATAGAACAACACTGAGAATAACGGAGGCCACCGTTTGCTGAGTAGTTACTACAATTCAGGCACCTACGCACTTGTCCGCGGGATCCTCAAGAGCTCAGCGAGATTGTCACTCCCTATTTTGTAAATGAAGAAACTAAGGCTCTGCGAGGCAAAATAACTTGCTCCGGGTCTCACACAAAGGTCAAGTGCTAGAAGGGAGGTTCAAAGTCCACTTGTCTCTATTCCCCAAGACGCTCTAGGCTTCCTGACTTCCTGGCTGTTCCTCCTGCAGCCTCTTCCACCTGTAATGGCCTTCCCTCTACTACGACCTGAGTCCTAACACCTCTGCTGTCACAATCCTTAGCTTCCGTGGAAGTTCAGCTCATGTGACTTTCCCCCCAAGCCTGCCCAGAACCTCCCCCCCTCCATAGCTGTAGATTGCCTCTCCCTCCTCTGCTCCCTGGGGTATGGGTGGAGAGAGTGTGGCTGCAGAAGCAGGCAGAGTTTGCACCCAGCTCTAGCCTGCCTGGCTGCGTAACTTTGGGTGAGTCTCTGCCCCTCTCTGAGTCTATTTTTCATTTGTGGGGTGGGGAGGTGACACTCACTGACCAGCCGTGTAACTGTGGCCCAAGGGAGAGGGCTCGAGCACCTGGCTCCGGGGTCCCAGACAGACCAGGTTCGGCCACTCGGTGCTGAAGAAATCCAAAGGCAGAGAAGAGCGTGGCGGTGACACGAGAAAGGAATTTATTTCCGCGAGGCCAGCACTGGGAGTGTCCCAAAGACTGTCTCCAAAGTACCGAAGACACTTCCAGGTTCACATAAGGCAAGTGTGCATCCATGCAGGTGACTGTGAAGGTCAGGTCGATTGTCGTCTTGGGGTGAGTCACGCTGCGTCTCGCTGGCTCAGGGCGGCCCTTATTGCTTGAGGCGGTAGTTTCTGTTCCCATCAGGGGATACTTTGCCTGCTGGGCCTTTTGCCTGAGTTAAGAGGTAAGCTGGAAAGAACTTAAATCACTTAGAAAGTTTGAGGTCAAGATGGAGGGAGTTGAAGTCCTCGTACAGCCGGGCTCTCAGTATGGCACCTGGTAAGTGTTAACTCGATTACTCCCCTCAGGACAGCCTTGTATTCATTACTGTTGTTCCACAAACTCTCTATCAAATGAACTCCTAAAAGTAGACTCTCCTTTGTTCCTCTTTCTCTGTTTGCTCAGCAACTATTTTCTTTCTTTCTTTTTTTTAATATTCAGATTATTTTATTTTATTATTATTTTTTTTAATATGAAATTTATTGTCAAATTGGTTTCCATACAACACCCAGTGCTCATCCCAACAGGTGCCCTCCATGCCCATCACCCCATCCCCCCTCCATCCCCCCCTCCCCCATCAACCCTCAGTTTATTCTCAGTTTTTAAGAGTCTCTTATGGTTCACTCCCTCCCTCCCTCCCTCCCTCTCTAACTTTTTTTCCCCCTTCCCCTCCCCCATGGTCTTCTGTTAACTTTCTCAGGATCCACATAAGCGTGAAAACATATGGTATCTTTCTCTGTATGACTTATTTCACTTAGCATCACACTCTCCAGTTCCATCCACATGGCTACAAAGGGCCAGATTTCATTCTTTCTCATTGCCACGTAGTATTCCATTGTATATATAAACCACATCTTCTTTATCCACTCATCAGTTGATGGACATTTAGGCTCTTTCCATAATCTGGCTATTGTTGAAAGTCAGCAACCATTTTCTAAGCGTCTCCCCGCACAGGCTGGGTGACACCTTCAACCCCACCTCTGCATCCTTCATGATGGCGTGACCTGATAACTGGGCTCCTGTGAGACCCCAGTCTCCACTCAGTCCTGTAGCCCAACCAACAGTCCAGTAACCAACAATCGCTTGGAAAGGAATTCCCACTTGGCTTCCATTTCCTGAAGAGAACTAACGGAGATGCGAGGTGTGCCTGCACCACACCTTTCTCCAGGCCCCGCTCCTCACGTCGGGGAGCCGTAGAGCCTCTCACAAGCTGAAGCTCGCAAGTCTCCCCAGACCGCAGGGTTGCCGAGCTGTGTGTTCTCTTCGCTCCCTTTTAACCCCCTCATTTCATTAAAGGGAACGATCACTGCGGTCTTCTTGGTTTCGCCTTTGTTTCTCTCTCCCTCACCGATTCTCCTGTTCTGGCACCACGAGCATGCGTACACGCACATCAGAAACCATCTTGCACAGATAACATTCTTGTTTGGAGGGCAGGCGAAGCGGGGAAGCTTGGGCGGGGAAAGATAAAATTCTCGTGTGTGTGTGTGTGTGTGAGAAAATGGTTGCAAACATGAACGTGACCATAAATCCTGTTGCTGCCACGGCAGGTTATCAGTAAGCGCCTACGGAAGTCCCTGCAGCCCTGAGATGCCGTGATTCCATAAATTTTGAGATGTCAGATCTCAAGGGAATGGGAAGGAGCTAGTGCTTCTCAGATGCAATTAACTCCACAGCCCTGGTCGGAGCCTGACCACCAGACAACAGTCTCCGGTATTTCAGCACCTGCTTCTTCTCAGAGGAGGGATAGAGGACCCAGTTCACCGAGATTCTTAGCCTGATGGCCCTACTTCCGGCTCCTTGCTTCCAGGGCGCCATCTTGTTTCCTGTATCTCCCCCCGCAGGACTTCTGAGGGCTGCAGCCAAATCTGTGCCATAGACGTGCATGGGTGTGTGTGTGTGTGTGTGTGTGTCAGTGGGGATAATAGACGTTAGCAGCCCAGCATGCAAAAGGACAGAGCCTTTACCCCTGAGGAAAGCCAGGTGTCTCTCTTCTCTCATTCAAAAGAAAAGAAAGGCAAAAGGTAACAGGTAGTGGAGAGGAAACTGCTTTTAACATAATGTGGCTTAAAAGGAGGAGCCACGTGCTGCCAGATGGTTTTTAATGAGCCTCATATGCAGGGTTGGCTTCTGTGCTCATAAAGGCACAATGGAATAGCACTGAAATTTTTTTGCTCTTGTCATTAGGTAGAAGAAATTACTGTTTTGCGTAACATTTTCCTGTGAACAGAGAATCCATTTTCACATAGGGCTAGGCCCACAGGGTCAAAGCGGGATGGGGTGGGAGAGGCAAGGTGTCAGGGGTAGGAGAGGGACAGCCACAGACCCCATGTGAAATTCTGGAGGGGACACCTGGGGTGAACGGTAGCTGTGGGGATAACAACCGTCCTGTGGGTCTAGGAGTTCACTGAGTAAAAGGCCCCTGCAGAGCCCCAGCTCGAGGGGACACCTGCTGCCTTTGATCCGGTGCCTCTTCTGTGCCCAGCCCTATGCCAGGCACTCTGCGAGGATTATCTCACTGAGTCCTCACCATGACTTGGAGGGAGGTGCTGTTATGATCCCCATTTTGCAGATGAGGAAACTGAGGCCCAGGGAAGGGGAGGGGGCTTCCCATGCTTCCTATGGTCCCACAGCCAGGAAACAGAGCAGGGCACAAGTCCCAGAAGTGTGACCATGGAGCACACATTCCTGCCCCGGGGGGTGGCCAGGAGGGAGCCCTGTCTCTCTGGGACCTTCACATGCGAGTCTCTGGGCCGGGCGTGGTGCGTATTTCAGGGCACATCACCGGGTCCTGGGACCGCGGTCATCGGGGGCCGGTGTCGTTATCCCCTTCCCTGGCTCAGAGCAGTGAGACAGCCGGCCTGGGGCACAGAGGAGGGTGTGTGGGGCAGACCGCTTGCCCCACACCCGGCTCGTCCCCGCGGAAGAGTGGAAAGTGGGGTGCCGCGTCCACCTGGCACCTGCACCTGTCTCCCTCGGGCCCCCCCTCCTCCCGGGATCGCTGGGCCTCGCGCTGCCTGCTGACCCTGCCCCCGTCAAGCAGCGTCACTGCCTGGTCCCAGATGACCCGCTGGGGGCTGACGGGGAGGGGCCGGCACAGCCCTTCCGGGGAGCAGGGAGCCACTGGCAGGGGCCTCCTGAGACGGCACACCAGGCGGGAGCGACTCCTCAGAGGGAGACCTGAGCTGTGATGTTGTCAGAGGCTGATGCCCCGGTGGGACGGAGGCGCCAGAGGGTGTCCCTCGCTCTCTGCGGGCGGCCTGGGCTTTGGTCCGGCTCAGCCCTGACTCACTGTGTGGCTGTCCGCTTATACTTCTCCCACGTCTGACACGTGTGGCGTTTTTCCCCACTTTAAGCAAAGTCCAATACCAGTTGGATGTCCTGCGGTTCAACCTTATCTGGAGATGATGTCAGATCCCGCAGGTTCAGGGCTCAGTCCTGCAAGAACGACGCCGGCTTCCCCACTTCAGATGCTAATCTCGAGTAAAGGTTGTCCCCTGAGCTTCTGACCCAACGGCTGGAGATCAGAGGTTCACGTGACCCCCCTCCTCAGGTTCAATTAGTTTGCTAGAGTGGCCCTCAGAACCCACAGAAACTTTTTACTCACTAGAGCCCTGGCCTAGTATCCGAGCACTTTACGTAAGTCAAGAGCAGCCATAGGGCAAGGCACGTGGGAAGGGCTTGGGACTTCCGTGCCCTGTCCCCAGTCTCAGAGTGTTCACCCACCAGGAAGCTCTCCAAATCCTGTTCTTTTGGGTTTCTCTGGAGGCTTCCTTAGATAGGCATGCTTGAATAAATCATGGGTGGCTGACTTCACCTTCAGACGCTCCCTCCTCCCGGAGGTCAGAGGGCAGGGTGGAGGGGCGGAGTGTGAGTCTGAAACTGCCAGCTCTCCGATCACATGGCTGTTTCTCCTGGCTGCCAGCCCCCATCCTTAGGTGTGTTCCCAGAGTCACCTTTAGCGTAACAAAAGTCACATGTATCTCTCTCTGCACTTACGAAATTCCAAGAGTTCAAGGAGTTCTGTGCCAGGCATGGAGGTGAAGACCAAATATATATTCATTATACATCAAAATATCACACGGCTGGGCTGGCTCGGTTGGTTGAGGTTGAGTGTCCACCTTCGGCTCAGGTCACGACCTCACGGTTCGTGAGTTCGAGCCCCGCATCGGGCTCACTGCTGTCAGCGCAGAGCCTGCTTCGGATCCTCTGTCCCTCTCTCTCTGCCCCTCCCCCACGCATGTTCGCGCTCGCTCTCTTAAAAATAAACATTTAAAAAAATATCACACAGCTATCGCCATCGTGATGATGTGTAAAGAAACACCACCTAAAGTACAGTCGCTTGTAGCATTAGGCATCTGTCTGTCCTGTCCGTGGGTCTGTGGACCGTGGAGAAGCCTGTCCCGGCGCATGATTTGGACACGGGTTGGGTTCCGGTCTGCTCCGTGTGTTTCTCATCCTACGTGACTCAGTGGCTCCTGAGACGTGCTCTTCTCGTCAACCACGGCACAAACATAAGATTGTAAACAGAAACACTGGACGTCTTCTTAAGGACTTGACTCACAATCAGCAACGTCACGTCCACGCACGTGGTCTTGGGCCGGAATCAGCCCCGTGGCCAAGCTTTACGTCAGCAGGGTGGAGAACTACACTGTGGCTCAGGAGCGAGGGCCAGGAATATTTGCTGAAAAGGATCCAGATGGTTAGAGAGGTATTGGGCATATCACTCCCATCTCTAGACCTGGCAATCCTTAAATCTACTTATGGGCTGGCTAGTTTCAAGAGCTTTCTCATCCCTAACTCTCTGTGATTCTCTGTGACCCTGAGATGGCAGGGTTTCATTCCGTTTCCTCAATCCAGGACTGCCCAGACTTTGGAGGGGTGGTGGAGCCCGACAGTGACCTGGGGTTGGGGTGAGGGGCTAAGAGCCAGGGTCCTGTTCTTTTAAGCTGTTGGGCCCCACCCCACTCTCCCCTGTTCACAGTCCGATCCTCAGCTTTTTACTCTGCACTACCTGACCCTCCTCAATCCCACCTGCTCCCTGAAACCCCCCACTCACAGCCAAGATCACTCCTTGAACCCAGGCCTGGTCCAGCCTTTTTTTAAAAAAAAGAATTTTAATGTTTATTTTATTTTTAGAGACAGACAGAGACAGAGCGCGAGCAGGGGAAGGGCAGAGAGAGGAGGAGACTCAGAATTCGAACAGGCTCCAGGCCCCGAGCTGTCAGCACAGAGCCCGACGTGGGGCTCGAACCCGTGAACCGCGAGATCATGACCTGAGCCGAAGTCAGACGCTCAACCGACCGAGCCCCCCAGCCTTTCTAACCCTGAACCCCTTACGTCTTTGTGACTCCATCCTCTCCCTTATCCCCAGAAGAATTCCAGCCCCATCTGACCCAGAGCCCAAGATCGCCCTATTCCAGGCCCCAACTTGAGCTGTCTTCATTTTAGACTCCAAGAAAAAGGACATTAAAACCCAGCCACGGAGTCTGGGGACTGTGGGGATTTGCTTTCCTCCCCAACCAGCAGATTCTTTTCTTCATTCCGTGAGGATGGCAGCCGGTCCCTGGCAGGTGTGCTGCGGCTGTGGCTGCATGTAAATCACTCTGTCGCCATCAGTCCCCGTCACCACCGGGGCTCCTGCTCTCACTGATGCCTCCTTTCGGGTTGCTGCAAACCGTTTTCGGCTCCGGCAAAGTTGGTCTCCGGTTTTGGAAAAAGTCCAGTCTCTGACCCTGGAGGAACAGCTCTCCACCTTCTTTCCCACTCCACACCCCGCCCCCCCCTGCCCCGCCCCAGTCCTCATCTGGGCCACAGAGAGAGGTGGAAGGGAGCCTTGCATGTGACAGAAAGGTTCTATGGCCACAGATGCCACCGCGATGATAACCGGCACGGCGGGCCCGCTCACGGCGTTCACGGTTAAACACACGCCCTCCGTTCGCCCGGGAAGGAGCCGTGTGATCCTCACGGTAATGACTCTGATGGTAACTCATGATCATGGAGCCCTTCCTGTGGGCCGGGTGCTGAGCGGGGCTCCCTCCAGGCACCACATTTCAGTCCTCGCCAGAACTGTGTAAAGGGGGTGATGTTCCCAGCGCCAGTCCTCAGATGAGGACACTGAGGCTTAGGGAAGAAACTTTGCCAAGGTCACCCAACTAGTTAGCAGTGGGGCAAGGAATTACCCCCAGGGCTGTCTGAACATGGGTGCTTCTAACGACATCACACCCATGTGCATGGAGCTAAACCAGCCCCCATGTATCCCCACATGCCCTCCCGCTGATGCGCACTCCAGCAGGTTCCATGAAAAGACTCCTCGCTTTGCTGATGCGCAACATCCCTGTGCGCGGGGATGAAAACCTGTGCGCGGGGTTGAATGCCCCCATGTGCACAGTGATGCTGTCCCGTGAACACAACTGATGTTCCGTACTCCGGATCCAGCCTAGCCTGACTGCCTCTTGGAGGGCCCCCTTTTAGGGAGACCCATAAACAGCTTCCAGGAATACTGGACTCCAAACTCTGGGAGGTTCATTGGTGAACCACTTGCTAATGAACCTGTGCCCACCCCCCTAACCCGTCCCCCGCCCCCCCCTCAATGGCGACCTGTGAGCCCTGGAGGGGTCTGCAAACCCTGACTCCCTCCTTCCCTTAACCTCGTTTGCCCAGTTACAAACCCCCTCACGCCCACCGCCTGGCCCGGGAAGCCAGCCTTCCTCTGAGACAGAGGAAGATAATTAACTGGCATCGTTCCGGCTTAATCAGCTCCAGCGTGGGGAGGGCCGTCGTGATGCGGGGAGTCTGGTTTCGGGATGCGAATTACGTGCTCCCCGCGCTTCATCACCCTCCGATACTGTCTTATCTTTATTCATTCTGGGAAATTAAATTAGCACTGTCTTTCCAATCTCGTTCTCCAGAGGAATTAAACAACAGCAGCAGAGAGAGAACTGGCCAGAATGGGGATATCTGAGCACTTCTGAGCACCCTGTGTCTTAAAGGCCCACTGCCCTGGAAAATACCAGGTAAGTGGATCTCTGGGGGATGGACTGTGGGGTAAGAGGCTTGCTTCTTCCTTAGACCAGATGTGGATGGGAGTCAGCAATCCCAGGTCTAGTACAGCATTCTGTTCCTCAGTTGTCCCACCAGTAAAATGGGCCCAATCCTAGTGCTGGTAGGAGGAACACAGGCTTAGGTTCTGGAATTTTGAGTGACACCTGGCATCATCCTTGCAGAGAACTTTGGAATTTCACGTTGCATTTCCATGGCAGGAACGAAGGATGTTGAGAAAGGAGACCAAGCAAGTTGGAGGGTTGTTTTTTTTTTTTTTAACCTAGGATGACCTCTGAGGCAGCTGCTAGCCCTGTGATCAGAGGACCCTCTATCCCAGGCGTTGCCAAACCTGTTCTGTACCTGTGAAACTTGTTAAAAATACAGATTCTGGGACCCTAGAGTATAACTAAGGTAGTGGCCTGGGATGTACATTTCCTGAAAGCTTTCAGGAGAAAGCAGATAAAGGTGGTCTATAAATCAGAGTTTGGGACTCGCTGCTCCAATCCTAATGGTGCTGGCACTTTGGGTGTTCCCCAACATAGCTGGTATCCCGTTCCCCTCCCCGTTCTGGGCACTTGGAAGTCTTCCCAGCTTCCCTTGCAGTTTGGTGCACCCTGCACCTGTTTGTGGTTAGTGACCAGTGAGTAGAAATGATGTGGGTCACTTGCAGGCCACAGCAGTAAAGAGCTCCTGCAAGGTTTTCCAGCTCTTTCTTCTTTGTCAGAGATCATGGAGGCAGCCTGTCGAGATGGATGAGACCTAGGCTCCGAGCGGCCTGGATCAGTGGGTCAACACAATGGGAGTCGGCAGCGCCTGAGTCCCCCGGCCCTCAGTGCAGTTGGTGAGAGATAAAGAGACAGAGAAACTGCTAGCCAGAGAGACTTGGGGATGTTTGTTACTCAGAATAATGCTACCCTGTCCTGACAAATACAGACCCCTTTGAGAATCTGATAAAAACTATGATCTTCTCCTTAGGAAAATATACATTTGTATAATCATAAGATTACAGGGCCCCTTTCCAGGGTCCCTTTTCCTCCCTCAGCTCTAGAAATGATTGGCTCAGGTCACTGCCCGTTGCGTACTCTGTGACCTGATTTGCGGCAATGGCGGCCTTCCCCTCCGGTCGCCCCTCTTTTCCCCTGCTTCCCCTTCACTGGTGGCCTCTGTGAGCCCCAGGTTCTCTCCTCTTCATGCAGAGCAACCCAGCTCCTTGCTCCTGCCCCACCTGTGTGGGTCCAAACCCAGCCAGGCAGTCAGGAGAAAGGACGGCTGCTCTTAGCAGCATCCACCCTCCTTAGACGGCATGCGGGAACACAATTAGCACTACGGAATTTGGAGTTGTCCGTGCATGGTTTGTGCTATCAAGCTTGACCAAATTTCAGGGAGTTTTGATCTCCTGAACCTCACCCTCCGATCCACAAGCCACAGGTTAACAGCCCCAGCTCTCGCCTAAGGCCAGACGATTCCCGGCCTCCCACGTGCCTGATGCAGGACCCCGAGAGGATTTCCCAGTCCCAGGCTGAGCCCCACCTTCAAGTCCTCGGGCCTGATGGACCCCCTTATTCTACCCGAGGGGCACCTGCGGCCGCAGCTTGGGCTTTCCAGGATGCGCTCTATCTGCTTCTCCGGGAGACATCGACCCTTGCTGTCAGGAACCTACTCTCCTCCCTGAGCTTGGATTCGGGGACTTCCGCTGGTAGACAAACACCAAACTTCTGAAGCCCTGAGATCCCCTCCGCTGCGTCTCTGCTCTCACCTGCGTGGGGCTGACCTGCGGCTTGGCACAGGGAGAAGGGCCGAGTGACCCAGGCCTGGATTCGCAGGCTGGGTCTGCCACTCGCCAGCTGAGTGAGCCTAGAGAAGTCACTTAACCTTGGTAGGCCTCAGTTTCCCCATCCGTGAAATGTGAGGACTGTCCTAAGTTATCCTCCCATGCCCCACATCTGTCCTACACTGCGGCCAAAGAGAGCGGGTCTCTGCTCTGCAGACAGTCCCTGCCTTCCAGCCTCTGTGCCTGCCATTCTCACTGCCAGGATTGCCCAACCCCTCCACCCATCTCTGTCTCTCACTTCCTTTTTTTTTCATTTTATTAAAAAAATTTTTTTAAACATTTATTCATCTTTGAGATGACAGAGAGCTCTGTCTCTTGCTTCTAAACACTCCCTGGGCTCCAAGACCTGGCCTCCAAAGTCTGCCCTTAGGACAGAATGACCTGTCCCTTCCCAGGACCCCCGACTCCTGTTGGCTCTGTCTTACTTTCTGCCTTTATCTCTGTATTTTCCAGGCTTTCCCGATGAGAGGAAGCCAGTGTTTATTGAGCACTTACTATATGCCAGATTTTGTGTCAGGGGTTTACTAGCACCCACTTATTTTCTCATCAATCTGTGAGGTCGGCAGGATTGTCCCCATTTCACGGAGGTGGGTGTTGAGGCTTGGAGAGGTCAGGTGACTCACCATAGTCGTACGCAGGAAGGGGCATTGGAGCCCGGGTGCCTGCCTCTCAAGTGGAGGCTCCCCGGGGTGGGGGCTGAGTCTTGCCCACGGTGGGCACCCGGCAGAGGCCTGCTGGGGTTTGCAGGTTGCACCCGCCTCCAGCCCCCGTGGCTCAGAAGTCAGCAGGGAGAACCAAGTGACTCTGAGGCCTGGGCCTGGTGAGCAGAGGGGGGCAGGTCTCTCTCTTTCCATCAGGGCATTGGGTTCAAAGTGAAGATGAGAAGAAGTCCCTGCTCCGTGCAGAGGACTCCTTAACACTCTCTGTGTCAAGGGCACTCTGGCTTAAGGCAGATGGGGGCCGGGCCACTGGGCCTGGGAGAATTCACCTGTCACCTGGGGCCGTTTCGGGCTCTCGTGAGCCAGGTCAGGAGGTGGCAGAGGGAAGGGGGTGTGATGGTGGGGGTAGGGGGAGAAATGTGTGAGCTCCAGCCTCTGATGATTGGGCTGCCGGCTCTTGCCCCTCTCTTGCTCTCCCTCTCTCTGTCTCTCTATTATCCCCTCCCTCATCCCTCTTCTGTCTCACGGTGGCCTCTCCTATCTCCTGGGTGTGTGCCTCTAACTCTCTCCCTGAGCCTCTCTCTCTTTCTGAATTTCACATCCTGTCACGGTGGCTCTCTTCATGGGTGCGTCTAACTGTGTATATGTGCATGTTTTTTGTATCTTTCGGTCTGTTGCTGTATTTTTGTCTTTATCTTCCTCTGGGTATTTCTTAGGCTTGCAGAAGGTGGTGTGGAGACAGCAGGTGCTGGCAGGGAGGGCAGCGGGAGGTTGAAGCCCCTTATTTGTCCTGGCACCCCAGTACTCCCGGCGCCCTTCCTACGGAAGGCCACCCCCAAGATTCCGCAGAGGTGCAGCCTTAGGGCTGGCAGAGTGACCAAGCCCCTTGAGTGACTGAGCCCCTTGAATCTCATCATTAGGAGGAAACTGGGAGGCAGGGCTGGGCCCATTATCCTGCCCACACCCTGCATGTGGGGCTGGGACAGACAGCACCACCTCTCAGACAGACATGTTCATTCACTTCACAAGTATTTGTTGAGCCCTGATAGGTGCCGGGCCGGTTCACCAGGCTGCTCACCAGGCCGTACAGCAGGGCCGCTCAGTCTAGAGGGGGCGCCGGGGGTGGTTCAGACACACACAGGGCACATGGGTGACCGCACGTCGTGATGGGGGCGTGTGGATCTGACCTCATCCAGAAGTCAAGGCGGGCTTCCCTGAGGAGGTGATGTTGGAGGCGAGAGCATGAAGGATGAGAAGGAGCTGAGCTCTTCTCAGCTGGGGAGGAGAACAAACTACCATAAAGCTTAGTGGCTTAAAACAACCATTTTCTTTTGCTTGCCATTTTGTGGGTCAGGGATTTGAGAAAGGCTCATCCGGGCCACTTGGTGTCAGCTGGGAGGGAGGATCCCTTCCAAGACGGCGTCTTGCCCCAGGTGGCTGGCCTCCTGGTGCCCTTGGCTCTCTTTCTCTCTCCCACGGCGCCTTCTCCTCCAGAACCTGTCCACATGCCTGGGCTTCCTCCCAGGATGGCGGCATCTGGGTGGATGGGGTCTCAGGCAGAGGCTCAGGGCTCCAAGAGACCAATGCAGAAGCTGCTAGACCCTTTACGGGGTAGGCTCTAAACCGGCCTGGCGTCACCTCTGCCATATTCCACGGTGGAAGCAGGGACAGCCTCCACATTCCAGGGGAGGGAACACAGTGCCCCCTTCTTGCTGGCAGGACATGCGAAGCGGAGAATACAGTGTGTGTGTAAACCGAACATTTGAACAGGCTGCGTAAGTGTCTTCAAGGAGCACAGACCAGAGAACTGTTCTGGACGTGGGGATGGACAAGCAGAGGGAGAACTCTTATTCAGTGAGAATGTGGTAGGGCCCAGGAGTACTGGAGGAGATCAGAGCAGACTTCCTGGAGGAGACTCAAGCTGGGTCTTGAAATTTAGATGGGATGTGGAGAGAAGCACCAGGGCATCCTCAGCCTAGGAAACAGTCTCCGCCAAGGACTGGCGGTGGGGAAGCCCAGAGGGGGATCCGGGGGCCATGGTCACTTAGGACACTGGACCGGAAGGGGAATGGTCAGAGCTGTGGCTGCAACACAGGTCGGGGGCTGGTGGGGCGAAGAGGCAGAACCTCAAATGCCGGGTTAAGACCTTGCGGTGGGAGCCCGGGAGGTCTTGAAGCAGAAGAAGGTCAGCGCGAAGCAAGATAGAGGAGGCCAGGGTGGGGTGGGAGGGAGGACCTCAGGCAGGGGACCTGGGGAGGAGGCATTTCATTAGGCAAGGACAGAGATGAGATGGGAAGCTGAACCAGGGTGGGGGCGGCTGAATGTGGAGGAGGGGCAGACAATTATGAGACTGCAGCTACCGTGGGTCGAGAGTTTCTAGCACTCAGGCACTTTATACTACATTCTCATATTTAATCCTTACAGTTACCCCACCAGATAGTTAGTATTGCTACCCATAACCGGCAAGCGTATTTCTGAGGCTCGGAGAGGTAAAGAAACTTGCCCGAGATCGCACAGAAAGCAGTAGAGCCGAGATTCTCAACACTGGGCCTGCTACTGTCCAGCGCCTGTGCTTCTGATCTCTGGGCTCCTGGGGAAGAATTGGCTCAGTGATTGTGTATATGGGGGCGGGGGTGGGGAGGAACGCGTGAGAAAAAGGCAGGCCTGGTACCCGTTTGCTGGCTAACGGGAGGGAGCCTGGAAGTCTCACAAGACCCGAGGACCCAGGAGTTGTGGTCTCAGGTGGGCAGAATCCTGGAGAGAGGGCAGGGGTAAGTGTCTGGGGAGTTGGCTTTGGATGGGTGGGTTCAAGGGACATGGGACATACGGGGGAGGGCAAGGGGAGAGGATCCAGAAGGCAGCTGTAAGTGGGAGAGTGCCAGTTGGGAGGGATGGGTTGGACTCTGAGGGCTGATGGGGATCAGAGAGGGCAAGCAGCTTGCCCAAGGTCACATAGTGAGTGAAGAGCAAAGCTGAGCCTGATCCCGAGTCCCAGCTGCAGGGAGGGACAACCGACTGTACCCTGTGCCATCTACAGCTGTGAAAAACACAGGCTCTGGAGTCTGAAAGGTGCCTCATACAAATCCCAGCTCCATCACTGAGCCACTGGACCAGTTACCCTGCCTCTCTGAGCCTCAGTTTCCCATCTGTAGAATGGCGGGGGCAGAGGTATAGTACCTCTGTCATAGGAAACTAGTGAAAACTAAATGAGACGATACTAAGTGCTGAGAACAGCTCCTGGCACACTGTCAACATTTAATAGATGTTGGGAGCTCTTGCTATCGCCATTATTTTACTCTCGTTATTATCATAGCACTGGGGGTAAACGGGTAGACTCGAGCCAGATTGGCTGGAATCCCAACACCAGCCGGATGACCTTGGACAGGTTGCCTAACCTCTCCACGCCTTGGTTTTCTCATCTACAAAATGGGTATAATATCGATACTGACTTTTTAGAGTGGTTGGGAAGGGTGAACGCCTTTGTAGAGTGCTTCAAACACTGCCTGGCACAGGGCAGGTACCGTGTCACTGTCTGACACAGTCATCCTGGCTGCTGTCTGCACAACAGTGTCACTGTCACTGTCACCACCACCATCACCACTATCATCATCATCACCATCATCACCATCCCCCCCCAACTACCATTATCACCCTCCCCCTCATCCATCAGTCTTGAATCAGCGAAGAGTAGACTCTCTTTGTCCCCAGCCTCCCCACCCCCAACTCTTTCTCAAAGAGTGGCCCCTCCCTCTTCCCTACCGTTGCACCCACCTCTACCTGCCCTGCCCAAAGCCGGGCCCCCAGGATGAACCTGGGTTGATGTATAGGGAACAGAGAAAATGTGGTGGTTTGGGCATGAGCTGCTGTGTAGGGGAGGAGTATGGAAGTCCCGAGGCCAGTTCTCTTGGAGGAAGGGCTGGAACCAGGGAGCCCAAGCTTATCCAGCGCACCAGGCTCGTTAGGGCTGAGGGGAAGAGAGCTAGAGTGTGTGGGCTCCCACTAGGCTGCAGGTGCCCCATACAAATTACTATATGTATTCCTCCCAGCCCTCCCGTAAGGTGGAGAGTATATTCCCATTTCACAGATGAGAACACGGCGGCTCAGAGAGGTTGGAGGACTTGTCCGAGGCCGTAGTAAGTCAGCAGCAGAGCTGGGTTCTGAGCACAGCCTTGTCTGATTTGAAGCACCAGGCACCACGTCCGGCATGCAGTAGGTACTAAATGGGTGGGTGGCTCCTAAAGGGGTGTCTGCGAAGCCCCTATTGGGTTCTCCCCAGACATCTCCCCATTCCAGAGACCCCCTTTAGGGCACTGACATGACTCCGGGTTTGAGATCAGAGACAGGGAGTGTTTCCTCTCTTAGGAAATTACCCTTGGAGGGTGGGGGTTACCTGGCTCAGAAGATCCCCAGTGGGGCTGAGACCCATCAGGTTCAGGGCTGCGGGCTCAAAAGACCTTAAGTCTTCCTTCCAGCCCCCTGTTCACAACTTTGGGGCCTGGATTCCACCTTTTGCTCTCTCCGGGCCTCAGTTTCTCTCTCTGTACAATTAAGGGGACTTGGACTAGATGGTCTTTATTTTAATAATAACAGTAATAGCCAGTGCTTACTGAGTACTCACGGTGGGCTTGCCCAGCACTGGGCCCTCATAAGAGTTCTTATACTCTTCCCAAGGCATGGATTTATCATCCCATTTTATGGATGAGAAAACTGATCCCAGAAAGGTTAAGTGACTTGACTTCAAAGCTCGTCCCTTTTGTCACCAGCGGCCCCCTCCCCTGCTGGGATGGAACCCTCTGTGTCCACTAACAGTGGTCATCTCCCTCTGTCCATGTTTACACTGAGAGCTATCTGTTCCTGGGAGTAGAGTATGAGGGGGAGAAGGAATAAGGTCACTGAGTTGCCAAGGAGTCGGGGAGGCCACCGCAGGAGGGGACAGGATAGGTGTCCTCAACATCTCGTGTTGGCTGTGGAGCAGCCTCCCTCCCCCCCAACCCTCCCCCCACCCCCATCTTGGAGGAATGTTAGCAATGCCATGGCCGCGCTCACCTTCTGTCCCTCAGGCTTGCTCAGGTCAACAGATTAAAAACAGCAGGAGCTGGTGTCCTGGACATGTCTGCGTAGACAGTGACTCAGTGGGCAAGGCCAGGTAGTGAGCCCCCCTCCTGCTGAGTCACCGGGTTTGTCACTGGGAATCAGAGGGCTCTGTCCCTTCAAGCCTCATCCTCACAGCTGGGACTGTCACCTCCTAGCTATTCATCCTGTCATTGCTGGCAGGGAGGGTGGGTGGCAGAGAGAGTGGCTGAGTTGGGGGCTGAATTCCAACTGGGCTCCCCAGTTTGTCACTTGTGGGGCCTTGTGCAAGTCCCTGCTCACCTCCGAGCTGTTCAGTTCACTCCATGGGGTGGTCAGCACCTGCCTGCTTGGGGCCTTTGGGAGGACTCAGGGGGATGACAGCTGTGAGCATTTCGCTCATCACAAGAGCTGTTCAGTTCACTCCATGGGGTGGTCAGCACCTGCCTGCTTGGGGCCTTTGGGAGGACTCAGGGGGATGACAGCTGTGAGCATTTCGCTCATCACAAGTGTCAGCTTAAAGGAATCTTTTTTAAATGTTTATTTTTATTTTTGACAGGGAGCACAAGCAGGGGATGGGGGAGGCAGAGTGGGAGGGGCAGAGAGAAGGGGGACAGAGGATCCGCCACAGAGTCTGATGTGGGGCTCGAACTTGCAAACTGCCGAGATCATGACCTGAACCCAGGTCGGAAGCTCAACAGACTGAGCCACCCAGGAGGCCCAGCTCCAGGATGATTAACCAGCCAACCCACCAAGGGCGAGGCCTGGGGCAAGTTCAAGGGGAAAGGGGCGGAACCCCATACACTGGGTCCTGATTGGTGCCAGGCACTGGGTGGGGGCGGGGCTTGGTTTAGCCTCATCACAACCCTGTGAAATGGATGCTCAGGGAGGGAGGAGAGTGAATGCCTCTGTCCGATTCACCAGCCCAGGGCTCTGTCCAGGAACCAAGAGGTGAAGATAATTATGTGTAACCTCAGTAGAGCTCTGACTCCATGTTGAATGTTCCACCCCATGGGCAACGGACCCCTCACAACCAGCCCGTGTGTCTGGGGAGGTGGGGATTACTGTTATCAGCCCATTTTCTAGATGAGGGCACTGAAGCTTAAGAGGTTATGTGGCTTGTCCAGGGCATGGCTGTTCAGGGTCAGAACCAAGATTTGAGCTCTGACCTCTGACTCTAGAGCCTGCGCTCCTGTCCACCCCTCCAGGCTTCTCACCAGTGACCCCCTCCTGCCTCCTGGAGACCATAGGCTGGTGGGGGACCAGCCGATGAAGCCCAGAGGCAGGACTGAAATCCTGGTCTGTCTGAACCAGAGCAGAGCCTTTAACCCCACTGACCCCAGCTCCCAGGGAGCGAGCCCAGGATAGGGCTGGACAGGCCTGAGCCTGAGCCCAAGGTCATGCAAAGCTGGCCCTTGTTTGGCCACTGGGCCTTTCCGTGGGCTGGGCCACCCAGTGACTCCTACCCTGGCCTCCTTGTCCACTGCCCCAGGGCAGTCCTGGACACGGGCTGAGCTCTGGGGTCAGAGACCAGCCTGAGCCTAGATGAGCTACTGAGCCCGCACACAGGGCCAGGGGCCCCCCTCTCGACAGGGTCACCCACATGTGACCGAATGTGCCCCACCAGCTCGTCTGGCAGTTGGATAAGGGTCCCTCTGCAGGACTGCAGTGAGGACAATTCCCCACTGTGCGTGGGAAGCCCAGCCAGGGCCTGGCCCTCACCCTGGGCCTGGACTCTCGGCTCCCTCACAGCCCTTTTCTCTCCTTTGCTCTTGGCTCCCGTGGGCTTGGGCTTTACATTTGCCTGAACATCAAAGCTAGGCGGGTCTCTGGCCTGCGTGGTCCAGGATGCAGGTGCGACCAGAGTGGGTCTGTTCTCCCCCCATTCTCCCCTGCAGCCATCATCCTTCCATTTTCACTTCCCCTGGGGCCAGGGGTCTTTCGGACCTTCCTGCTTCTCTGTCTGGAACTTGTTTCTTCTGCTTCCCCGGCCCCCCCCCCCGCCCTGCTTCGCTTCTCTGGGCTCTCACAGTCAGCTGGGCCGCCCCGCCCCCATCACAGCACTGGGACCTTGCGTGTAACGGCTGGCCCAGGCATCTGTCTCCCCCAGGACACTGGGGACATTCTGAGAGCTGAGACGGTGGAGTCACATCCCCAGAAGCCAGCCCAGGACCTGGGAGCCAGGAAGATGAATGAATGGATGAAAAAAGCTATGGTGGCTGTCTTCAAGTAAATATTTCAGAAATGAATAGATGACCATGATTATTCTTTCAAATATTTGAACAGCTACCTTGGGAAAAAGGGATTCAGCCTACGTAGCCCTGGGAGTTGTGTCTAGGACAGAGCGGTAAGGCCACAGGTTACAGCTTTCCGTTTAGTCTAAGGAAAGTCTTTCTAACAGTCAGGGCTGTCTCCGTGTGGTGGGTGACTTGGGGGAGTGAGTTCCCCATCACAGAAGGTGTGTAAGCAGAGGCCTGATAGTAAGGCCTGGGGACGACGTCCTAAGAGATATTTCGGTGTATTGTATTCAGTGTCTTTCAGGTGTTGGACTTGGCAATCTAGAGTCCTAGACTGTGTCGGGGGCTGGCGGTGGGGGGGGGGGGGGCTGGCTCACTTCTAGGGTAAGGTAGAGCATCTACAGGAGTGCTCATGTTCTGGGCCCTTCTGGTGGGGAAAGAGCCCAGGAGAACATCTTGGAGGAGGCCACAGAGAGCTGAAGGGACCACACAGCTCCATTTTCCTGGCGAGTTCCAGGCATCTGGCCTCCCAAGGCTGAGGTCAGGGTGGGGCTGGGACCAGGGCTGTCACACCTCTGGGTTGGGAGGGGAAGGAAGAGGCAGTGCAGAAGGGCCCAAGGGAAAGACAGCCTAGATCCAGGCACCTAACCTGTGGTCAGAGAAGTCCTGGGTCCAAGTCCCGGCCAGTCGTGGTACCACCCTGGCTGGTGCCCTTGGGTCCATCACTCTGTGGTTCCCCGAGCCTGAGCCCCCTGATCTGTCAAAGGAGATCTGGACTCAGTGGTCCCCAGGTGTCAGGAGTACCAGCTGCCGCTGTGGGTCCTTGAGCAGGTTGCTTGACCTCTCTGGGCCTTTCCTTCCTTGTCTAGAAAGATGAGATCATGGCAATCACCCTCTTCAATCCACAGGGGCATCTGGGAACCAAGTCATATCTGTGAATGGGATGTCCTTCATTCATTCAGCAGATCTTTGTTGTGTACCTACTGGGTGCTTTGAAAAGTCTACACTATCATCCCAGCTCCAGCTAATGTGTGTGTTTATATATGTTGAGGTGACTTCACGTTGCCTCCCTGTGCCGTGCCCCCATTCCACCCTGATTCCCCTGGATGCTTCCCTCAGGTCCCACTGGGGATAGCCCCGTGCCTTCCTGAGAAGGGGGAACAAACGTAAGAGTCACCTTTCCCAGGACACCTGCTGTGGTGGCTCACTGGGCCCCCAGGGGCTGGCTGCGATGAGTCTACTTTTACAGGAGAAGAGCAGTATTACAGAGGAGGTGGGGGTGAGTGCAGCGGGGGACAGGGCAGGGAGGGGACAGGGAGGAGGAAAGGGCCCTGAGCGAAAGGGATTCACACAGATCACTTGCCTTGTCTCTCTCTCTCCCTGTTTCTCTTTCTTGTCTGTCATTCTCCCTCCTTCCTGTCTCTGACTCTCCTTCTCTCTCTCCCTCCCGTCCTCCTCCTTCCCCCTCTCTCTTCCCCACTGGCTTCTGGCCTCTCTTCCAGCTCCTTCCCTCTGCCTGGGCACCGGGCCCTTCTCTGGCCCGCAGCTCAGCCGCTGACTTGGCTCTAGGTGTCAGTTTCCCTCTGGCCCAGGCACAGAAGCCACATTGGAGCCCCTGAGTGTGGGGCTCAGAGCCGGGCCCAGCAGGAGGGTCTGGGCTTGAGCCTGGAGGGAAGGTTTGATTTTCAAAGCTTAGGCAGGCAAAATGTTTTACTTTTAGATGTTTTCTTGTTCCCTTTCACTGGCTGCTACCTCCCTCCCTTCCCAGGTCACGAAAAGACATTCTATCAAGAGCAAAGAGAAAAGACACTCCATCAAGGACAGAGAGAAAAGACATTCCATCAAGAGCAAAGAGGTGATGAAACAGTTGTGAGCGTCAGACCCCACCAACGTCATCATATTTAATCTTCCCAAGGCCTGTGAGTTCAGGTCACTGTCCCCATTTACTGCCAACAGGGCTGAGGATCAGGGGTGGCTTGCGAATTTTTCGAGGGCACAAGTTCATTGCACCGGTAAGTGCCCCAGACTTGTCTGTTCCCCAGCCCTTCCTCTTTCCCCTCTAGCCCTTGACAGATCTGGGATCAGCTCTGTATTTTTTGATTTTTAAAGACAGTGTTAATTTGCGAAGCAAGCTGGCGAGGCCCCCGGGGGACCGGCCAGGGGTGGGGAAGGAAGCCAGTCCCTGCCGTGGTCACTTCCTGAAGGTGATCGTGACCAGTACCGGGGTCACGACCTCCAGAGGAGGAAAGACAAGATAACCAGAGCTGACCCCTGACTTCCCAGGGCTCAGCCATAGCTGCTTCCAGCCTCCTGGAGGGTGATCAAAGGCCTGACCTTTCTCTTACCCAGACAGCCCTGGCCGCTCCCTTTACTGACAGCAGGAACCCTCTGGGCCTCTCAGTGATTCTCCTCCTCGGAGTGAGACAGAACAGGGACTGGACTCAGGTCCCTGCAACCCTGATCGCAAAAGCCAGTGTTCTTTGGCTGCCTCCATGAGAAATAAAAAAAAACCCAAAACTGAAACACGCAGGAGCGTGGGGGCAGTACGCTTACCGACAGGAGGGACTGGACTACAGAGCCTGGCAGAGACGAAACCAGTTTGTGCCGAGATGGACCCCAGTGCTGACCTTTGGCCGAGTTCCCCCTCAATATACCACTAAGAATCATGCCCAGGGGTGGAGATTTAATTGTCAATCAGACACACAACGCATGAAGAAGCATGATTTGTAAGTGCACCGACGCTAACACATCCCAGCCTCTGCAGGCTTAGATGGCACCCTTTTCCCACCTAAGTTTCTCTATTTTTTTTAATGTTTATTTATTTTGAGAAAGAGAGAGAGAGAGAGACAGAGCATGAGCAGGGGAGGGGCACAGAGAGAGGGGGAGACACAGACTCTGAAGCAGACTCCAGGCTCTGAGCTGTCAGCACAGAGCCCGACCCGGGGCTCGAACCCTCGGACCGCAAGATCATGACCAGAGCCGAAGTTGGACGCTGAACCGACTGAGCCACCCAGGCGCCCCCCTCCCACCCAAGTTTCTTTCAGAAACTCTCCCGACCTCTCCTCAGGGAATCAGCTTGAGGATTCTTTCTCTTGGGCTGCCTCCCTTGTGCTCGAGCGTAAGCCCCAGTAAAGCCTTGTCCAAACCTCCCGTTCAACCTCCTGTCAACGTCTATTGCTTGAGGGCCCAAGGGTCTGGTTCGGTAACAAGGGGTCATGGAGTCTTCAGGCTGCTCCTGGTCCGGCCCCACGTGATGCAGAACCCACCCTACACCCGTGGCTGAGCCCAGTACTCACTGCCTCAGGCCTGGAGGCTCCTGGAGGGCTGAGTGTGGTTCATTCTCCATAGGGATGGCCTGGTGGCTGCTCTGGGACTGTGGGAAGGGGCTGATGGCTGACAGTCTTCGTCCTCCAAGTGGAACTCTCCGTTGACCCCACCTTCCCCAGAGCCTTCCCCCGGGGTCTCATTGGACAAGTCCATCAAAAGGAAATTGGGCCTAATAAGGCCTCTCACATAGGTCATCACTGGAAGCAGAAAGAGTTAGGGGGCCCCAGAAAAAGAAAGACATGGTTTTCTTGACATAAGAGAAGTCATTTTAGGCCCCGGGGCATCTTAGGAAAGATGGGAGATCTTTCGGGCCAGGAGATAGTCTAATTACATCAGTGGTAAAACTCCCAATGCTGATCTAAAAAGTGAAGACTGACCGGCCTCACATTGCTGAGTTATCTTTGTGGGATCTAAACCCCTCTGAGCACTCAGATACGGGACCAACTAAAGCCAGAGAATTGACGATGCCTACCCTTGCCGCCCTCGTGACTTGGACAGGGACTCTGTCACTTTAAGGTGACTTTTGCCCCAATGCGATGCTAATTCCCTGTCCTGCCGCCCCTTCATGAATACGTGTGGGCCCCTGGCTTCCAACCTTGCCAGCTTTGTTGTTGGAGGAGATGCTGCTTTGGGAAACATCCCCGGAGTTCTCCATTGCTTGTTGCAAGTAAAAACCCTCCTTTGCCTCGTCCTTGGCTTGGTTGTGTCTCTTGGCTCGACACCCACCAAGGGACGGACCCGGTTTTGGGTGACAGTATCGGGGACTCAAGGGCCAGTGTGTCTCGTCTGGGTCTGGCTTAGCCGTTACCAGCTGTGTGACCTTGGACAAGTTACTTGGTTTCTCCGTGCCTCAGTTTCCCCATCTGCAAAACGAGACAAGAGTTTCTGGGAGGCTTGTTATGAGCAGTGGATGAATTCCTGCATGTAAATCATTTAACGCCGTGCCTCGTATTGAGGTGGTAAGCGTTCACTCATCAGCAGAGGAGTAGATGTTATTATTGGGTGCTGCTTTTTTTTTTTTTTCCAGTTTTTGAAATTGTGGTAAAATACTGAAGGGGAGCAGCATGTGTCATCCCCAAATATGTCGATTTGGCATATTGGTTGTTTTGAAATAAAGTTACTTAAGAAACAGCCGGTGCAAGAAGGACTCTCTGACCTCCTCCATCCCCTCGAAGGCAGGAAATAAATCTCCCGTTGAAAGGTGCCCGCCCTCCCTGCACCAGGAGGGTACGGGGCGTCCTTAGCACCAGAGATAGGGGATTTAAGGTCGAGAGGGCTGTATAAACTAACCTTGTTATTTCCTTACTAATTTGCTCCCCCAGACCCAAACCTCTTTGCCTTGGCCAATCTTCACAAATTATTGTTTCTTGGTCTAAAAAGTGTACAAAGTGCTGTTGGGTCACTTCTTTGAGCCATTTTATATATATATATATATATATATATATATATACACACACATATATATACATATACATACATATATATATATATATATATATATATATATATATAATGTTGATTTATTTTTGAGAGAGACAGCACTAACAGGGGAGGGGCAAGGAGAGAGGGGGACAGAGGATCCAAAGCCAGCTCCATGCTGACAGCAGCAAGCCCGATGCAGGGCTTGAACCCACGAACCACGGGATCACGACCTGAGCCAAAGGCAGACGCTTAACCGACTGAGCCACCCAGATGCCCCAAGCTTCATATTTTTATAGGCTCCAGTGTGTACAAAATTAAATGTGTTTTTCTCCTGTTAATCTGTCTTTTTAAAAAACTTTTAAAAAGAAGTTTATTTACTTATTTTGAGAGAGAGAGAGAGAGAGAGAGAGCGCAAGCAGGGGAGGGGCAGAGAGAGAGGGAGAGAGAGAATCCCAGGCAGGCTCCGTGCTGTCAGCACAGAGCCCGACATGGGCTTGAACTCACGAACCATGAGATCATGACCTGGGCCAAAATCTGAGCTGAAATCAAGAGTCAGATGCTTAACCTACTGAGCCACCCAGGGGCCCCTGTTAATCTGTCTTACCTCCATTTGGTTATCAGACCAGCCAAGGCAAGAACCTAGAAGGGAAGAAGGGAAAAGCTTTCCTCCCCTACAGCACATACGTTCGCCTTCTCGATCATTTTTCAGCGCACAGTTCGGTGGCGGTAAATACATTCTTAATGTTGTGCAACCATCACCACCATCCGGTAAACCATTAGACAGACACTCGATCCCCATTATACAACATCTCTCCATTCCCCCCTCCCTCCGGCCCCTGGCAACCCCCACTCTCCTCTCGTGTTGTGGCATGTGTCGCATGTCAGAGTTTCCTTCCTTCTAAGGCTGAGGAATACTCCATTGTGTGTGTACCCCACATCTTGCTTATCCACTCCTCCGTAGCTCTTGCGAACAACGCGACTCTGAACATGTGAGTGCAGATATCTCTTCCAGAACCCCGCTTTCGGTTCTTTTGTGGCACTGCTTTCGGAAGCACAGGTTGTAGGATGACAGCTATGGCAAGGAGGAGTTAGAGCCTCTGGTTTTCATCTTTAACACGGCTAAGTTTAGGGCTTGGAGCAGGAGAGGACATCACCATCTGGAGGGAGAGACTCAGCTCTTTGCATCCGACTGAGACACTGAAATATTTCCACCAGCATCTGGGAAGCAGGGAGTGAGGACGGTGCCATATGGGGCCCCCAGAGATAAGACAAGGAGGCGGAGGGGCACTCGGGAACCACAGTGGCAGGGGAGAGAGGTAGCGGGCGGCTGGGCAGAGAGGCCCCATACGGCCCCCCCACCCCCCTTCCTCTCATTGAGTGGACCATCCTGGGGCAGATCTCAGAACCTGGGATACTGGAAAGAACGTTAATGTCCAGCATGTCCCTCTTTCACAGATGAGGCCCTCCGATATGTGGGGTTTTCCTATGTCACCAAAGTAACTCAGTTCTGGCACCATCTACCTGGCACACAGGTTAAGGGCTCAGTCCCCCTAGACCCCCCTGTGCCCCCCTTCAGATGCCAAGTGCAAGTCTGGGTGGTTACCTGTGCTTCTGGCCGACTGGCTACAGATCAGAGGTTCCCAAGACCCCCTCCTCGGGTTCGAATGATGTGCTGGAGCCACCCACAGAACTCAGAGAAACATTTTCCTTATTAGATTGCTGGTTTGTTATATGAAAGGATATGAGTTAGGACCTGGCCAGAGGGAAGGGAGGCCTAGGGCAAGGTATGTGGGTAGAGGTGTCATTACCTAGTGGCAACGGCTGAAATAGTTGGCCCTGAGCCATGGAACGGACTTCTCCAGGCCCTTCTCCCCTCCCTGGAGGTTCGCAGAAAAAGGACTGAAAGTTCCAACCCTCTAATCACAAGATTGGTTCTCCTGGCAACCAGCCCTGTCCTGAGGTTAACCTAGGGGCTTTCTGAAAGTCGTCTCATTAACACAACAAAAACCCTTGTTGCTTTTGACAGAGGAAATTCCAAAGGTTTCTGCCTTGCTGTGCCAGAAACAGTGGATAAAGACCAAAAATATAGTTCTTATCAGTCACAGTATCTTGGGCCCCAAGAGAGGAAGACCCTTGTCCAAGGTCATACAGCAAATGGTTGTCCAGGCTGGGCCGAGGCCCCAGGTTTCTTAATTCTTGTCCCTGTCCGCGTCCTTCAGAGTCATGGAGAGGAAGCTGAGTAGGGCAGGGCTGACCCGCAGGGCTCCTCAGAGGCCATCAGCCCAGGGCTCTGTGGGCACAGCTTCCTTCTGAGCCGGGGCCTGTCCAGCTGGGTGGGAAGATTGCACCGTCCCCTCCCCCCTCCTTCCCGTGACAATGAGGTTGAAGCCCAGAGGAGGGGCCTGGCTGGCCTCAGGTGACACAGCACGGAACCAGCGGTACAGGGACTTAAGTCAAGGACTCTTGTCTCCAAGCGTAGCCAGCATCCCTGACCTGATCCTTTCATTCAAAATCTCACCTCGAGCTTTGGAGCAAAAGCCGATTTTATTACAGCTTTTGTGTCTTGCACCAACAATGCCCAGACACCTATCGTCTTGTAATTATTCTCATATTCGCTTTGTCTCCAGGGCCTCAAGACTCCTCCAGACTCGTTCAGCCTCTCCTCCCACCGCCAAGCTCCCCGTGTTGGCCGCAGCGTGGCACAGAGTGCCCGCGCTATTTATTTCCTAATAAAAAGACAGCCTGGGTGGCCCATGGGAGATTAAGACAGAGATTTACTATGAGATGATTAACCATAAAACCACAGGTTAAATCAGCGTCAGACAGGAGGCCGGGAGGAAGAGGAAGGGAAGGAGGAGGGAGGCCAGGAGGTGCAGGAAATGCTACGTTTGCACAGGTGACCACAGTTCCTGTTGCCTCTGGTCAACAGGAGGGGGTGGGGTGGCGGGTGCAGGGAGGGGTTGGGGGTAGGGGTGGCGGGCGAGGCTTATGCCCTGACTCTGGCCCTTCTACTGTCTGATCCTCAGTTTCTCCACGTATCTAATGCAGAGACTGGGCTACGGGTTTCTTCCTTGGCGTCCAAGATCATGGTCTCTGGCACCAGCTGGGCTGGGGCTTGGAGTCCAGGATTGCTGTGTCCTGGGGTGGCCTCAGGCAGGTCACTTCTCCAAGGTCAGTTTTCTCCCCATGGGGAATATAGTGATAACGGTAATGATGATGATGATGATGATGGACCATGATGACGGTCATGATGAGACAACTAATGTTTACTGAGGGCTTACCTACACCTGAGCACACTTACAAAACCCCCACTTGCTTCAGGACTTTCACATGTGCTGAGCTGTTGAATCACATCTCCATTTTACAAAGGAGGTGGAGAGAGGAGAGGCCTGGCCAGTAGCTTTCGCTCTCCAGCGGGCTGTCTCCTGCTTTCTCAGCCTGTGGGGACCTCAGCAGACTTCTGCCCCACTCAGTGGCTCCAGCCACACCCCTCTCCCCCGAGGTCTGAATCGAAGCGTGGGGGGCGGTGGCTCTTTCAAAATTGTTGGTTCCTGGAGACAGCCACCTCACCTCCATATATTAGCTAATTCTGTTTAATCTAGACTTCTTTTTACTTCTTAGCAGCGCATTCCATTACCAGCTGATCATTCATTACATTTTATTTTATTTTATTTTATTTTTAAATTGAGCCACCGAGGCGCCCCCAGCCGATCGTTCTTTATGTCAACCTTTCCTGATAAAATTACTGTGTGATCCTATTTTCTGTCTAGATCCTGAGTGATACAGGATTGGTCCTGGAACTGGTCCCAGGATATAGGCCAGCAGAGATGGTATTTTCTTTGTAACAACCTTTAAAAATCTAAAAACCACTTTTAGCTGGTGGGTCATACAAAGATAGGCCACGGGCTAGACTTGGCTCGCGGGTCACAGCTTGCCAATCCCTGTACCAGAGTGACTGTCTGCTGGAGAAGAGGGCAGACCCAGCCCTTCAAAAATTTTTTTTTTATGTTTATTTATTTTTGAAGGAGAGAGCGAGAGAGCGAGAGAGAGATTGAGAGAGCGCGCGAGCAGGGGAGGGGCAGAGAGAGAGGGAGTCACAGAATCCAAAGCAGGCTCCAGGCTTTGAGCTGTCGGCACAGAGCCCGATGTGGGGCTCGAACCCATGAGCCGTGAGATCATGAGCTGAGCTGAAGTCGGACGCTCGACTGACTGAGCCACCCAAGTGCCCCAGACCCAGACTTTTTAGAGGTGACCAGATACTGGCTACGAATTGATACAAAATCCTGGGGACCCAACATGCCACTGTGGCCCACCACAGTGGGGATCTGCAGGTGATAGATGGAATCTGATTTCAAGTTCATCTAGCAGTGAACCAGGTCTGTTATCTCCCTAGTTCTGAACGTACAACTGGATTGGGCATGTATGGCAGCAGGTACAGTTCCCACTTTGTCTCTCTGGCCCAGGAAGGGCGAAGTAGAAGTCCCCGGAACTTGCCCTTCCTAGAAAGGCGGTAAACCCAATGTGATAATGATTCCTTGTAAGGGTATGTTTGCGTGTGTGTGTGGGGGGGGGGGGGTGTGGATTATAAGGATCAATGCCACCGTCCAAACTTGAGAGACACAAGGGTGCTTCTAAATGGGCGCGTTAACAAATCTGATGAGCTTGGTTCAGAAGTCAGATGCATCTCGGAGAATTGACTGGATTCTTGTCAACGGTCAGGTGGTTACTCTGCTTGCAGATGTGTCCCCAGCTGTGTCCCTGGAGCAAATCAACACGGCCCCTGGCAGCTGGACCTTGCTGGTGCCTTTTCCTCTAAACCAATTTTGTAGGGACCACCAGAAGTTGTTTTTCTGTGACCTGGCAGGGCCAGCTGTACATGGTCAGAATCTTACCTAAGGGGCACGCTGAATGTCCTGCATCGCTCATGATGTGGTTTCGGCCGTCTTGACTTTCCACAGAACATCACGCTGGCCCAGTTCCACCCAATGACAGGGTCATGCCTACCGCAGCCAGCTTTGAGTGGGAACCTAGGAAGTCTGCAGGACTTCCAGGCCAAGTGTGAACTGCTCCATCCCTTCGGCTTTGCGATACAACGGATCCAATGATGCTTAAAGAATCTGTGGCAAGAGGAGTGCTATTTGGAGCCTGTGGCCAGCACCAGTTGGAGCCCCGATAGAGTAGACAGTTAGACATCAGCTGGAGGTAAGGACAGTGATAAAAAGGTTGCACGGTAGAAGCCCAGGTGCACAACATCACACATTAGAAGGCTGGGGACATCACATCCTGACTTTGTAGGCTTCTAAGACCCTTCAGCATCTTGGCCTTGGGGCCTCCAAGACCCTGGGGCTAATAGTGAGCCACCACTACAGAACATGGCTCTCCTCTTCCCCCTCTGCTCTGGGGTAACCCTTAGACTCATTATAATACATTTGCAGTGTGGTTTTAGCCCCAGTGCAAACCTTGTAGGATCAAAGACTCTCCCTCCTAATCTGTGGGAGGCGGCCCCCAAACGATTGGAAGCCACCTCCTTTAGGGACGACTCCGTCCATGACCCAAGACACCCCACTCCTCACATAAAAAGAAAGGACCCCTGTAGCCTCAGGGTAGTTGCCACCTCTGGGCCTGCCCGCTCTGCCTTCTTGAGAGTGCACCGTCCTCAGTGGCCTCTGTGTACTGGCTACTTTCCTTCTGGCTGTTTCCATTCCAGCGCGGATCCTCAAGTAAACCTTTCCTGGGGAATCCAAGAAGCGAGCCCTCCACGCACACAACACAGACTCTCCCACGTGTGACGGAACCGTGGTGCAGGTCTCCAGGACTCCGTAGTGGATCTGCACCTGAAGCTTGAGGCGGCCTTTCCTGACCCCTTCCTGTGTGGTACTAGCCTGTGGGTGCAGGTGCCAAGGGCAGGGTCAGGGAGCTCGCGCTGTTGAGGCCCCGCAGCCTCGTGTGTGTGTGAATCCTGTGGTCCGCACGGATGGGGGAGCGTTTGGGCTCCCGCTCTGTCACCCACCAGCTGTGTGTCCTCGCACGGGTGACTTGATCTGTGCACCCACATTTCCTCGTCTGGAGCGGGGCTCGAGTCTCTACGTAGTAGGGCTGTTTTGAGAATTGTCATTATTTCTTTAAAAAAGTTTTTTAATGTTTTTATCTGTTTTTGAGAGAGAGAGAGAGAGAGAGAGAGAGAACACGAGTGGGGAAGGGGCAGAGGGAGAGGGAGACACAGAATCGGAAGCAGGATCCAGGCTCTGAGCTGTCAGCGCGAGGTCATGACCTGAGCCAAAGTCTGGAGCTTAACTGACTGAGCCCCTCAGGCGCCCGGAGGATTGTCATTATTAAGCCTCGCTCTGTGCGGGCCCTGTTCTAACTGCTTTGTTTGTATTCACCCAAAGTTCCTTGCAAAGACCTCACGGGGGAGGGGCTATTATCCCCACTCTCAGCGGGGGGGGGGGGGGGGGGGACACTGGACCCAGAGTGGTCAGGTCAGTTCCCGTGGGTTCAAGCTGGGGGGCGGAAGAGCTGGTTCTGGAGTGTGGACTGGATGGGTCTGGAATCTTTGATCTTAAGCAGTGGGCTCTAAAAATGTCCGCAGAGAACTGAGCGTGGGGCCTGGAACACCCGCGCCAATGTTTCTCCGAGGGTGGTAGGCACATACTAGATCTGCTCCAAGTACCTACGTGAGGGGTAGGCTCGGTGTAAATACAGGCTCCCTGGCCCCATTCCCACCTTTACTAAAATAGAGTCTCTGGGCGGGGCCTGGGAATGTGCATTCTATTTTATTTTATTAAAAAAAAATTTTTTTAGGGGGCGCCTAGGTGGCTCAGTCTGTCAAGCGTCTGACTTCGGCTCAAGTCATGATCTCACAGCTCATGAGTTTGAGCCCCGCGTCGGGCTCTGTGCTGACAGCTCGGAGCCTGGAGCCTGCTTCGGATTCTGGGTCTCCCTCTCTCTCTGCCCCTCCCCCGCTCATGCTCTGTCTCTGTCTGTCTCTCTCCGTCAAAAACGAATAAACATTAAAAAATAAAAAATAAAGACTGAGCCAGAGACAAAGTCTGCAATGTAATTAATTATACATATTTGGCCCAAAAGCTGGAGTTCAGGGCTCTAGAGTAAGCCCAGCTGCAAATAAGTTACAGAACCTTAGGTCACCTATGTTGCCTTGCCTCAGTTTTCCTGTCTGTAGAATGGGGGCCCTGGTTTCCATGCCACCCACCTCTCAGGACGCATGAGAGCCCGAGAGTGACTGTGGCGGCAGATGTCCTCTGGGAACAGGACAGCCACCGGAGTTATTCTGGCCCGAGGTCCAGTGGTGGCCCTGCCACTCCTGCTGTCACGTGACCACATCAGGCCCGCTTTTGGCCTCAGTGTCCTCACCCTTAAAATGGAGATAATAAGACAATAAGATAACCCCACGCTGGTTATGGTGAGGTTTAATGAGGCAGCACATAAGAGAAACACAGGTAACATAAATCTCTTGTCCCTCCAGAAATATAGACTATTATGCCCTTCCTCGACTTTTTTTTTCTTTTTAGTATTTTTAAAATAAATGTTTATTCATTTTTGAGAGAGACAGCATGAGCAGGGGGAAGGGCAGAGAGAGAGGGGAACAGAGGATCTGAAGTGGGTTCTGTGCTGACAGCAGAGAGCCCGACATGGGGCTCAAACCCATGAACTACGAGATCATGACCTGAGCTGAAGTCAGACGCTCAGAGGGCTGAGCCCCCCAGGCGCCCCTACTCTAACTTTTAAAATCTCCAGGGGCATCTGAAACCCACAGGTGACTCTCACTCCAGAGTTTCTGCTGATGCCAGGGTTGGGTCAGGGTGGGATCTTTCCCTCTCTTCCTCGGTCAAGGACAGCAGGATGGGGAGCTGAAACACCATCCAGGCACAGCCAAGGTAAGAAACCACGGAAAAGAAACAGCGACCTCTGATGTTACTAGGGTCGCCCGGCTTGGGAGCGAGCTGCACTTAGCTTCATTTTCAACCTTGTGTCCCTCGATGCAATGCAAGCACCAACCCTCCTCCCCCTCCCCCAGCCCACCGCAGGCGGGCCCCGGCCTTGAGGACCAGGAGCCTGGTGGTCTGTGTTCCCACTTTGCCTGCTCACTGGCCCTGGAGAAGGGATGGGGACAGAGGTCACCAAAAGTGCCAGAACCCCAGCTCTGTGATCTGGGCTGGTGACAAGAGAGATGACTGAGGCGGGCTGCCTCGGTTTCCCCAAGATGGTTGTTAGGGGGGCAAAGAAGGAACAGTTCAGAAAGGCCACGGTTGGACACACTGTAGGCTCTCTGACTGCCCCGCCGTCCTAGAGACCACCCGTCCCATCCGTGCCTCCTTCAGCCTCCACATCGTCAACGCATTCAGGAGGCCCCACTTGCCCGTCCCTGCCCCCTACCCTCACCTAGGCTGGAACAGGCCTTGCAGAGCCAGGCTCTGGGGTCTCTGCCCGCCGTGAAGGCTAAATCTGAGAGGTCATCTGGAGAGGAGGGAGGTCCCTGGGCTTTGGAGCAGGGCGTCCTGAGATCCAGCCCTGGGCTGCTCCAGGGTTCTCCTGACGGATGGGGCTTGGGGGCACCTCAGGCCCAGGGAAGCCGGAGCTGTTGTCTTAAAGCTACCTTTATCTTTGGCAATATTTTATTTAAGAAGGCTTGGGGGCGACGACGGAGATCGTCGGGGTACTCTGTGCCTTACGTCAGGCCGTGGCTGCTGCTGGTTGGGATCTTGGCTCTACCTCGTCCAAGCTGTGTAACCTCAGCCCTGTTACCCTACCTCTCTGATCCTTAACTTCCTCATCTGCCAAACGGGTCTAGCCATGCCTACTTTGCAGGGTTGTTGTAGGGTGCAGTGGGATCATGTCGGTTGAGGGCCCAGGCCCCTGGTGGTTACTGGGGGCTGGCCAGTCACAGCCATTGTGACTTGGCTGCCACTACCTCCAGGGCCACCCAGAGACCACTGGACAGGAACGGTGGAGTTTAGGGGCAGAGGGGCCAGAAGTAAGGTTGCGAAGATGCAGGTAACACCCGCCTTTCTGGAAATTTCCTGACCTGGGTACCAACCGGTCCAGACATCCCCACAGTGATGAATGTGCACGACACCTGTTTATGATTACGCGGTTGGGGGGAGAGCCCGCGGCTTGGTGGGGGAAGACACAAATCACAGAGCAGGCTTTTCGCTAGTACTGTTTGCTTTGAGATGATTCTGAAAGTAATGCATAGCTCTTCTGGAAAACGCCAAAAAATATAAAGAAGAAAGTAGCAGTGTCCCATCATCCCATTCCTCAGAGATGATCACTGTTGTTATGATGGCATGTTTCAAGTTTCCTTTTATGTATATTATTATAAATCAAATTAAATTTCTGTCTGCCTGTTATCCCAGCAGATGAAAATGGCCCTGAAGGTTTTCACCAAATCTGGAGGCTTCGTTTGGATGGTCTGACTTAAAGGCAATGAAGTCTTGGGGCGCCTGGGTGGCTCAGTCGGTTGAGCATCCAACCCAACTTCGGCTCAGGTCATGAACTCGTGGTTCCCGAGTTCGAGCCCCGCATCGGGCTCTGTGCTGACAGCTCCAGAGCCTGGAGCCTGCTTCGGATTCTGTGTCTCCCTCACTCTCTGCCTCTCCCCCATTCATGCTCTGTCTGCCTCTCTCTCTCTCTCAAAAATAAATAAACGTTAAAAAAAAATTAAAAACAAAATACAAGCAACGAGGTCTTTTCAAAATTCACTAGTCGGGGCTTAGAGGGACCACCTCAAAGAAGTTAACAGCAACCAGGGGTGCCTGGGTGGCTCAGTCAGTTGAGCCTCCAACTTGGGCTCAGGTCACGATCTCAGTTTGCGGGTTCGAGCCCTGCGTCTGTGCTGACCTCTTGCTCAGAGCCTGGAGCCTGCTTCGGATTCTGTGTCTCCTTCTCTCTCTGCCCCTCCCCCCGCTCACGCTTTGTCTCGCTCTGTGTCTCAAAAATAAATAAATGTAAAAAAATAAAAATTAAAAAAAAGAAAAAAAAAGAAGTTAACAGCTACTGGGCAGCGTGATGGAAACTGGAGGGGCCTGTGGGGCTGAGCCTGGGAGGACCCACCATCTGCAGTCGGAGGCAGTGGGCCCTCCACACACGCCCCTCCTCCCGACCCCTCCGGTCATGCGTCACAGGGGCAGGTGCACTGATGTGTGGTCCGCTCTTCCCACCTGGGCTGCTCCAGCAGCTGAAGGGAGGTTTATCCTCACAGGTGGTCATTCGCCAGAATGCTGCTGCTTATTTTCCAGCTTCTGACGTGTCTGTGCATCTGTACCTGCCCATGTATGTGTTTTACTGGGGTCGGTCTTTTAAAATTTTTTTTAAGGTTGTTTATTTATTTTGAGAGAGAGAGGGAGAGAGAACGAGCAGGGGAGGGGTAGAGAGAGGGAGAGAGAGAATCCCAAGCGGGCTCTGCACTGTCAGCACAGAGCCCGACTCGGGGCTTGAACTCACCAACCATGAGATCATGACCTGAGCTGAAATCAAGAGTCGGCCGTCTAACCCACTGAGCCACCCAGGCGCCCCTGAACTTGCTTTTTTCATAAGCAGTTGCCCACATCTTTCAACATGTGCAGGAAATGAGGTCGGCATTCAAGGTCCTGGCCACAGGCAGGAGGGTCAAGAGCCCTAAGTGACAGTGAACACATGTCACACACATCACATGCCACGCTCTGTCCAGACGTAGGTGCTACTGTCCTCATCCCTGTTCTACAGGTGAGGAAACTGAGGCCCAGAGAGGTTAAATAGCTTCTCCAAGGCACACCGTCAGGGAGTAGCCGAGCTGGGATTTGAACCCGGGTTGCCTGGCCGCAGCCACTCCCTATGTGCTGTGTGCCTACGGCACACCAGGAACTTTTTGATAAACATCATCCTTTTATTCTTTACAGACTTCCTCTGAAATAAACAGTTGGTGAAAAGCCTAAAAATCCCAACATGCCCAGCACCTGCTTACTTTATAAATCAGGAGGGAACAGGGGAAGATTATGACATAAGAGCCCCTGAAACAGATTCTGTGGTTGCCAACCCCCCATCTTAGAGATGGGGAGACTGAGGCTCAGAGAGGTTAAACACTTTGCCCGAGTCATTTCAGCAAATGATGCTGGACCAAGTGGATGTCCATATATAAGAAGTAAACTTCTCTCTAAACATTACACTTTAGGGGCACCTGGGTGGCTCCGTTGGGTTAGCATCCCACTTTGGCTCAGGTCATGATCTCATGGTTCCTGAGTTCGAGCCCTGCATCAGGCTCTGTGCTGACAGCTCAGAGCCTGGAGCCTGCTTCCGATTCTATGTCTCCCTCTCTCTCTGCCCCTTCCCTGCTCATACTCTGTGTTTCTCTCTCTCTCAAAAATGAATAAACATTAAAAAAAATAAAAAAGACACACTTTACACAAAATTAACTCAAGGTAAACCATAGATCTCAATGGAAAATGAACAATGACATTGTTAAAAGAAAACATGGGAGAAACTGTTCATAATTTGGGTTTAGGCAAGGGTTTAGGGTTTACATGTGACAGCAAAAGCATGACCCACAAAATAAAAGGTTGATAAATAAACTTCATCAGAATGAAAAACTTTTGCCCTGCAAAAATCACTGGTACAAAGATGAAAAGACAGGCCACAGACTGGAAGACAAGGTCTGAAATCACATATTCAACAGAAGATTCGTAACTAGAATATATAAAGAGCTCTCAAAATCCAATAGGAAGAAAACACAATTAGAAAATGGACAAAAGACTTGACTAGACCCCAGAGAGTAGATACAGGGGGTATATAAGCCCATGAAAAGATGTTCCTTACTCTTAGCCACCGGGGAAATGCAAACTAAAGCCACAATGAGATACCACGACATACACATCAGAATGGCTAGAATAAAAGTACCGACAATGACAAGTGCTGACGAGGATGCGGAACAGTTGGCAAGGTGTAGTAACGACCCTCACACATTTGCTGGCGGGAACGCAAAATGGTGCAGCCACTCTGGCAAACACTGGTAGTTTTCTAGAACACTGGACACGTGCTTATCATAGGATCCGGGGTTCCCACTCTTGCACATGAATGCTTCCTAGTGGCTCTATTCATAACCACCAACCGTTGGAACAACTCAAATATCCTTTCATTCAAATGTCTGGATGAACAAATGCAGGTATATCCACACCATGGAATACTGCCCAGCAGCAAAAAGGAATGCACTATTTATTCATGCGACAATCAGGATGCATCTGAAAGACACTGTGCTGTGTAAAAGAGCCAATTTCAAAACATCACTTGCCTGTGTGATTTGCTTGTGTGACATTCCTGAAAAGATGAGACTAGAGTGATGAGAACAGATCAGTAGTTTCTGGGGTTTGGGGACTACGGAGGGACTTCACTGGGGTTAAGGGATTGTTTTGTATCCCGATTGCGGGGGTGGTTACACAAACTTATGCCTGTGCTAGACTTTATAGAACTGGGTGCCAAAAAAAAAAAATGATGTCACTGTATAGTATAAAATAAATCCTGTAAAAAAGTACTCATCTGTGAGTATCGAGGTAGTGAGGGGCGCAGCCGTGACTTGAACGCAGGTCTAGCTGGCTCCAAGCCCAAGCATGAGAGTGCTGTACCTTGTGACCCCTCAAGCCAGAGCCCCCATCTTGCCCAGAACCGTCTGGTCCTGGGGTAGCAGCTGTGAACTAGAGCCAGGAGAGTGACAGTCTGTGGCATGAAGGGCGAGTCTTGACAGGTCTGCCTTGCATTCCTAGTGATTGGGGTCCTACTTTTAGCACAGAGCCTGAGTCATCCCAGCCAATGTCAGCAATGGCGCAGACGCTCCAGGGAAGGCTTACGACCCTGTGCACCGGCTCCTCTGTGTCCTCTGCACACCCAGAGCTCCTGTGAGCCTGAAGCTGAGCTGGTCCTTTAAAACTCCACCCAGTGTTTGGAAGTGTAACTTGCCAGAGCCTTCGGAGGGCAATTGACTACACGGATCAAGAACCTGAGAAATATGCCCACCCACTGGCCCAGAAATCCAATTCCATTGAGTGGGTTTATCCCATGGAAACAGTTAAGAAGGGCCCAGGTGTGGTCACACACACACACACACACACACACACACACGAGGATTTCCTCACGGTTTTGAACACATACCCGTTATAGGCAAGATCGGCCGGACAAGACAGGACTATGAACACTTTCAGGGCAGAGCCCACACCTAGTGGAGGGCCTGGCCCACAATAGGTCTTTAATTAAAATTGTGGGAGAAGACATCAGTTACGGAGATTATGTAAATCTATATATTGTGAGATGGAAAGGACAGGTTTCAAAGCCATATTTATTGTACCATCCCCTTTATATTAAAAAATAGATAATCGGTATATTTCTACGCACAGAAAAAAGGCAAGATATGTCCCCAAATGGAGACGTGACAGTAGGCATCCCCGGGCAGTAGGGTCATGAGAGAATTTTACTTTCTTTTCTTTCTTCCATTCTGTAGAGACTAAATTATTTTTACTGTTTACAGTTAATGTGTATCAAACTTGTCTGTACTTTGTTCTAAGCATCCTAAGCCATTTAATCTTCTCAATGGCTTTTTAAGGCAGGTATTATTATCATACCATTTTGTAGACTAGGCAACGGAGACCGAAAAATGCTCATACTAACTGATGCTGGTACCCAGATATTAGTCTCTGTGCTGCCCCATTTCAGAGGCTGGAGCCTGGGAGGCCAGCTCCTGAGCGTTGGACTCTCCGTGAGGGGTTTGGTTTTACGTGGAGCTGGCCTGTGTGGTGTGATCAGAGCAATGACAGCAGGGGATTTCCGCTTTGGAAGAAGACAGGAAGCAGAGATCCCTGGCCCAGGGACACGGCTCTGGGTTGGGGGTGCCTTCTGGGGACCTAGTTGGGGAATCTTCATTCTTAATCCACCCCAGAAGACCGCTGTGTGAATAAGGCCTAGCCTGTTGCTCATTTAAGGGAGACCCTGTTCTCTGGACCCTTGGGTTTTTCAATGTTTTATTTTTGAGAGAGAGAGAGAGAGGGGAGAAGTGGGGGAGGGGCAGAGAGAGAGGGAGACACAGAGTCTGAAGCGGGCTCCAGGCTCTGAGCCATCAGCACAGAGCCCGATGCGGGGCTTGAACCCATGAACCGTGAGATCATAACCTGAGCCGAAGTTGGACGCTTAACGGACTGAGCCACCCAAGCGCCCCTCCTTGTTTTCTTCAAAACCTCCTCTAACCAGGTCCCTCCACCAGCTACTGCGCTCCAGCCCCCACCTGGGCCCACCTGTGGTCCTCACCTTGTGCAGCAGTTCCTATTGGAGAGGCTCTGGGCCCAGCCCGTCTCGGGAGGACAGGCCCTGCCCTGGGTCTGTAGTGAAGGTGCCACTGTGAGGTCAGCGGTGGGCGGCCCGGGCAGCCCTGGGGACCGGCGCTGTTTGGGCCCCAGTCCTCAGATGGGGAGACCGAGTGTCAATTCGGAGGGGGGTTCGCCCAGGCGTGTGAGTGGAGGAGCTAGCTCCCCACAGGTGTGTCCCCTGGAAGGACAGGAATAGCCATGCATGTTTCCAAGCACCCAAGAGGCAGATTTCCCTGGGAATGTGCTCCCTGTCTGCCGACCCTCGAGCGGGGGCTACTTGATCCTGGGCTTTCCATGCTCCTTACCCCTGTCCTGCTGGGCACACGCTCTTACAGATTCTTCTGGGATCGTCTGAGACGAGGACAGTTATCCCCATTCACAGATGAGAAACTGAGGCTTGAAGATCTCAGAGCCAGTCGGGGTGGAGCCAGGACTGGAACCGGGGCCTGCTGGATGGCAGGGGCCCTTCTGCCCCTGGCTTCTGCTGGATGTGCCAGGGCAGAGGGGTCTAGCTGGGCCTCGGCCGTCTGCAGGACAAGTGGGGGGTGTGGAGGCGACGGGCACTTACACCGTTTGGGTGCCCGCCAGGTCTTTGCTCAGCTGTCACCTCCTCAGGGAAGCTGTTCTGAGCACCTTGTGTAAGTCACTATGCCCCCATCGTCACCCCCTGCTTCCACCCTGCTTCATGTGCCATCATGGCACGCATGTCACCGTGTCATAGCACCTAGCACTGCATGAGCCAGGCAGACACCATTTGTCTCTCCGCAGAGACCCGCGAGGCTGGTTTTGCCTGAGGCCATGTCTCCGGCCCCGGACAGGACCTGGCTCAGAGTAAATGCTCAATGAATATCTGAGTGAATAAACAAGCAGGCTGGAAACTTTTACAGTGTCTCTTATGACCCTGTCCCCAGCCTCAGTTTCCCTGTCTGTAAAATGCAAACGATCGCAGGACTGTCGTATCAGGTAAGAGAACATAATGGGGATGAATCTGGCAGGTAGGAGCTCCTCGGGAAATCTGGGTTTCCCTCCCCTCCAGCAAAGGGCAAACAGAAGGTTTATCCTGTTCGATTTAAAGGATGTATTAAATGAGCAGAAGTTGGAGAGTGCAGCTTTGCGCAGGCTCAAAGGAATAAGGTATTGTCTCTTGCTTTCAATTTGCAGGTGGGGAAATAGAGGCCAGTGTAATGACTTGCCTAATGGCACAGGAGTTGGGCAGGGGGCAGGCGGAGTAAGAGGAGTGTCTAGGCCTCCTGATCTCCCAGCCGGGGCCCTGCCGCTCTTCAGAGGCAGGAAAAGCAGAAAGGGAAGAAATCCATGGTATTTCTCGCTGTTTCTGGGCCTCGGGTTTTCCGTGGGTGCAATGGTGGGTAGACGAGGGTTTCCCAGGCACCTGGCTGGCCTGAACAATCTGGGGGGCTGAAGCCTGGGGATGGACCCCCTGTCCTTGTCTGGCTCTCGTGGCCAGAGCAGTGCTAAGTGAGGGGCAGGGCATTTCTACTGGTCCTCCTGGCCTCATCCCTGCCCTGGGCTGGACCCAAGCCTCGCTCCTCCCCTCCTAGCCCAGACCTTGCTCACACCTAGCACCTCTCTGAACCCACCGCCGCCATCAGCTACACCCCTGTTCTCAGCTTGGCCACACACTCTCCCACCCCTTCCCTTGGGTGCACTCTGAACCTCCCGCCACCTCCGATCTGAATCCCTTCCCAGTTGTATCACTAGCCCTAGAACCACGTCCCCAGCTCTCTCCTACCCCCTGCAGCTGCAAACGCCATCCACCACTGACCCCCAGTGGCAACTGAGGAAGGTGACGCCCACTCTTAGTCTCAAGACTGTCATTGTTCTGGTGGGTGACGAAAATGGTGACCAGGTCGGTGATCATTCATTCATTCAGCAAACATTTACTCAGCACCCACTCGGTGCGAGGCACCATTGTAGGTGCAGGTGATGCATCATAGAAGAAATCATGGCAATGTCCTCGTTACCCTGGAGCTTATATTCCTTCGTGTGTGTGTGTGTGTGTGTGTGTGTTACAGACAACGAGCAGTTAATAAATAAGTATGTTCAAAGATGACGAGAGCAAGATAAAGGGGGGTTGGAAGAGCTGGGGGAGGGGCTGCAGTCTTAAGTGGGGTGGTCAGGGTGGGCTCACTCAGGTGACTGATGGCCACAGGCTCGCAGGAGAGGGAGTGATTTTGGCTACTTGGTGATGCTCACGGCAGTGTGAACTCAGGCTTCCATCTCCTCTTGGCTGAAGGATGCAGACCCTCCTGTCTGTGCTCCTCACCCCTGCATGGCTCCCCTATGGTCCGTTCTCTGCACAGCCGCCAGAGTGAAGATTTGACATGAATCTGCTCAGGTGTCACTTTAAAAAACCTCCCATGATCCTCCACTGCCCTTGGAACAGAGTCCAAAGTCTTCATACACTGCTACTTGGAGCCTCCCCGTTCCCCCCTATTATCTGGTCCTGCCTTGGCCTGGCTCACTGCTATTCAAAGTGCAGAGTTCAGCCTCCTCCAGGAAGTACTCCTTGCCTTTCCAGCCACCCCCAACCCTGCTGGATTAGGGTGTTCCCACAGAGCCCTGTGCTCACCCCAGCACAGCACTTAGTCCTGGGTGGTAACTGCTCTTTGACGGTCTGACTACTCCCTGGTCGGTGGCTCCACAAGGAAGGGGTCGTGTTTGCCCATTCACCTCCAGATTCTTGGCGCCAAATGCAGGGCAGAGCACACAGTAGGCACACACTAAGTCCCTGCTGACTGCAGAGATGCATGGATGGTCAGAGGAACTGCCGGGGGAACAAACACGCAGGGAGCGCGTTCATCATCCCTTCCCTAGGGACGCGTAGAAGGAGTCTGTGGGCGGGAGAGAGAAACCATTCAGCATCCAGAAACTCATTTGATTTAATTTCACGATTGTTTAGGTCTTTTTTCTTCCTTGACAACTATGGATTGGGAGATAATCTGAAAATCAATCTTGCTCTCTCCCTCCAAGTTCCCCCAGGTGCCCTGCTTGGCTCCGTTGACAGTGTCCACGGGGGCTGATGGACGGTTCACACGTCCTGTCAGTGATGACAGGTGTTTTTCAGGACCATGGAGCAGGGGGGTCCTCTTCCTCCACCGGCCTGAAGCTCCTGATGGGAACTATCACCTGGCAGCAGAAGCCAGGAGCCCGAGAGGCCCTGGGTGGGCGAACATGGGAGGTGACACGCCTGTCCTCACGGTTGTGTAGACATCACCGCAGGATACCAGTGGGTCCTCCAGGGTCTCTGCCCCTGTCAGACTATTCTCTGTATCCCATTGCCCTGGGGGCCTCCATGACCCCATGGATAAGTCTGTGGGCTGGTGAGGGTTCTCTGGAGGCAGGCAGGCAGTCTCACGTATGCAGACTGAGGCCAGAGTCCAGGTTGGAACTCACATCGAGCATTTTCTGGCCTGGATACTTGTGACCCATAGCTGAGTCCTGTTCCTTTTTCAGCCCAAATCTTGGAGCGCAGAGGTCAGAAGCTCTAAGGGCTGGAGAGGGTGGGCAGGCCAGCCACATAAACGAGTGAGGGAGTGAAGGCAGGCCAGATAACGGGCAGAGGAAGAAACCGCGGACAGCAGGAGAGGGCAGGTTCCAGAAGAGAACCGGAGTGAGCCCAATGATAGCCCTGCTGGAACCTGTATGCTACATGTGTTGAACTCATTTATTGCTTGCTATGGCCCTCGAGGTAAGCACCAGGGACACACCCATCATACAGATGATGTAACGGGGGGCTCAGAGGTGTATGTTATTTGCCCAAGGTCACTCAGGCCTCCGGCTCCTAAGCCTGAGCTATTCTTGGAGAGGAGCTTGGCTCCTGGTAATGGTTGCCATCTGGGACTTTTGGAATGCAGCGTCCCAATTTCTTGCTTTTTCAAGAAAAATCAGAGGTTTTTTTTTTTTTCTATGAAATTTCCAGATTTTTATTACACTGTAGGTGTCAAGCAAATTCCATCTGGGAGTAGGATTCTGCTTGAGGCTGCCGATTTGCAAATCTCTGGGCAAGTGGAAAGAGCCCGGATGCTAACCAGAGAGAGGGCCAAGATTTGCAGGCAAACAGACCCAAGCTCGAGTTCTGTACATGGACTTCCCCTCTCTGGGCCTCAGTTTCCCCATACATGATGCTTGCCTCATGGGGCTGCTCTGAGCAGGGAATGAGGTCATGGTCTACACGTGACAAGTGCTGGACCCATATCCTTATCAGGTCACATCAGCATCTCTGTTGGTTCCCCGGCTGTCGTCTGGCCTCACAGACCAAACTCAAAGCAAGGCCCCCCACGCTGGGCCCCTCTGCCCTTGGCACTGAGATTTTGCTCCCTGCCTCGAGGGCCCTGGGACCTGGCTCAGGCGCTGCCCCCTGTGCCCCAAGCAGGCGAGATCACCTGGCTCTGAAGCTCCGTCCAGAGCCTCCCGCAGCCTGAATCTGGCTCCAGGAATGACCGTGATGACAAGAGTCAAAGTTGTAAGGAAAGTAAGGGGTGACCCAGGCAGAGCGGTCACTCTGCTGGGCTCCGTGGTCGGTGCCCTTCTGACCCATCTCACTCGGTCCTCACCTTACGCGTCTATTATTGTCCCCGTGTCAGAGCTGACGCGACGCAGGCTCAGAGACGTGTTTGCTGCCCAAAGTCACACAGCCTGGAGGTGCCTGAGCAGGGCCCGGGGAGGTGGCCCATTCTCCTTCCTCACGCTGATGACCCACGGGCTCCTGGACAACAGAACCCATAACCGCTCACCTCTGGTCAACAGCAATACGAGCAAGGCCACCGAGGGCTGGGACTGGGGGACGAGGGAGGGCAGTCTCCACACTCTGGACTCCGAGGAATCAGGCTTCCCGGACTGGGCATGAGGAGACCCAATTCCGGCTCAGATTTGGCTGCCATTTCTCTGGGTGACTGAGCAGGTCGCCCTCCCTTTTCGGGCCTCACTTTCCCCATCTGTAAAATGGAGGCATCAGCATCCAGGATACGCTCCTTGGTTTTCTAGGTTGAATATCCTGGTCTCTGCGTCTGGTGCTGGCGGGTGATAGCCAGACGATCCCCCTTCCCCCTAAAGCCCAATCCTCCGGAGCCTCTAGCCGCAGGACAATCGTGCCCGCCCTCTGCCCCTGGCACCTTCTGCCCCATCCCCAGAGCGGGTGGCAGTGTCTGGCATTGTATGCACTTTGGGGATTCTCAACCGGGGCAGACGTCCCCCTGAGGATTTGTGCCAAGCCAGGGGAATATGAATAAGCAGATAGAAACCCTACCTTATCCCTGTGGCAAATATACTTTTTATTAAAACCAAGATAGATCATGAAGTCACATGCATTTTAAAGATAAACACCTGAGTTCAAAAGACTTTCCAATTGCCCCTGACTCCTTGGCCTCTGCCCCCACCTCCTGACTTCACCTCCTGGGCTTTCCACATGGAAAAGATCTTCAGAAGAACGGGGCCAGGACTCCCCGCATCCCACCCCACCCCGTCTTTATCCCTCAGCACCTGCGCAACCTTGGACAACCTGTGGCACCTCCCTGAGCATGAGTTTCTCCATCTGTTAAATGGGCAGAGGTGTTCTGGGCGGATTGGAACTGGGTCCCTGTTCTTTAGTGGGTAGTTAGGCATCATCCTGAGTACGTGTTGGTCTCAGTTAAATGCGTTGGAATAAAGGGGAGGGGAGTTTATTTCAGGAGGCAGGCGTCTGGGCAGAAAGAGGGAAGTGATGATGGGGGACGTGGGGGTGTTTATCAAGCTCTTTCCCTCCCCTGCCTCCGGGACAGGGTTCTGATTTCCTGGGCAGAGGGGTGAGGACCGGAGCCCGTTTGTGTCATGAGAGGCCGCGTGAGGCCCCAAACCCAAGCCCTGCTGTGTGGGGGCCCAGGTCACATCTAGTGTGGGGACGGGTCCTTCTCCCCAGAGCGGGCCACCGACCCAGCACCACCCGGGGCCTTCTGGGGTCACTGCCTATCCGACAGGGAGAGACCCCAGCCCTCAGCAGGGCGCAGGCTCCCGGGGACCCCGGCACCGGTGGCAGGGGTGATGGGCCCCACTGATGGCCCAGAGGGGTCAGCAGTCCACGAAGAGGGCAGAGTGGACGGCTGAGGGTGGACAGAGGCCTGAGCATGAGTTCCCCACCCCTGGTCGCTCACAGATAATCGGGGGGAGACCCGAGCAGGGAGCGAGGTTCTGTGCTCCTCAGGTGGGAGAGGGACTGTCGTCTGACGTTAACCAGACCCCTTTATGTCTTGCTCTGAGCCATTCTGATTGCGGGAGAATAATCTCCCCTCCCAGAGCAGCAGCTCCGAGGGACGGGGTGTGCCGAGAGACGCTAAGAGGTGTTTTCTGTAATCAGATCGGATTGCATAACTGTATCAGTCACTTTGCTGCTACATACAAACATCTCAAGCTCAAACTCAAAACGGGTTATAATAGCAAACGTATTCTTCTTGCTCATGGCAGGTGAGAGAGCTCTTCTTCGGGGTGGGGATGGGCTCCGGGTATGCCCTCAGGTCTCTCCTGGAGCCAGCAGCTCCCCTGGGTACGCTCTTCCACGATGGATGACAAGACCATAAGAGCGCTAAGGAGGAACATTCAACTACTCTGTTTTAATTTTTTTTTTAAGTTTATTTATTTTTGAGAGAGAGACAGAGTGTGAGCAGGGGAGGGGCAGAGAGAGGGGGAGACACAGAATCCGAAGCAGGCTCCAGGCTTTGAGCTCTGAGCTGTGAGTATGGAGCCCGATGTGGGGCTCGAACTCCTGAACCGTGAGATCATGCCCTGAGCCGAAGTCAGACGCTTAATGGACTGAGCCACCCAGGCGCCCCACAGCGACTTTCTTTTAAACATCGCTTTGTCTTAAAAATCTGTTCAGATTTTCATACAGTGAAATCTATCTTCTGGTGGAGCACAGGTCTCTGAGTTGTAACACCTGCCTGATTCGTGTCGCTACCACCACAATCAGCACAGGACAGTCTCATCACCCCCGAAGTCCCTTGTGTACCCCTTCGTGGTCACACTCTTTCCCCACTTCTAAGTCTGACAGCCACTGGTCTGTGGTCTGTGCCCCCAGCTGCACCTTCTCCAGAGCGCCATTCACATGGAAACATACAGCAGGTGTCCCTTTGATTCTGGCTTCTTCCCCTCCGCATACCTGAGTTTGCCATCTACCCATGATGAGTGTCGGTAGTCTGGTCCTCCTGAGCCACGTTCCACTGCCCGGATGTGCCTGGGTTTCTACCCACTCACCTGTTGAAGGACATTTGGGTTGTTTCCACTTTGGGACAACCGTAAATCCTTTTCTTCTCCCCACCAAGTTTTGACTTCACCAGTGTAACTACATAGGAATAGCATTGCTGGGGCACGTGGTTTAAGCGTATGCTCAACTTCCAGAAACGACGTGTTTTCCCCTTTGCACCTCAACTCGAATTGTATGGGATTTTCAGTTGCTCTGCGTCCTGGTCAGCACTAAATATTACCACTATTTAAAAAACGAAGAGCCATTCTAATAGACTAGAATAAATACATAATATTTAGTCTAATAAAATAGTGGTATTTTATTGTGGTTTTAGGATACATTTCCCTGATGACACAACAATAAGGGACTAAGGATGTTGTACATCTTTTCATGTGCCTCTTTTCCATTCCTACGCCTCTCTCAGTGAAGTGTCTGTTCCAATCTTCTGCCCATTTCTTCTTTGGGTTGTGTGCTTTCACCTTGCTGTGTTGGGAGAGTTCTTTACCTGTTCCGATTATGAGTTCTCTCAGCCATGTCTTTCGCAGAGCAAACGTTTTTCATCTGGATGAAGTCCAATTTATCAACTTTTTCTTTGAAGGACCGTGCTTTTGATGTTACATCTAAGAACTCTGCCTAATTCAAGTTCACAAGGATTTTCTCTTCTGTTTTCTTCTAAAGTTTATAGGCTTGCCATTTTACATGTAGGTCTGTGATGCATTTTGAGTTAATTTTCATGTCAAGTGTGAGGTACCTTTTAAAGATTTTTTTTTTTTGCACATGATTTCCAATTGTTGCAGCATTATTTGTTAAAAAAGACTATCCTTTATCCACTGAGGTGCCTTTGCACTTTTGTCAAAAATCAATTGACCGTATTTGTATGGGTATATTTTTGGATTCTGATTCTGTTCCATTCATTTGTATACTTATCCTATCACTGAGACAGAGAACACAGTCTTGGTTATAGTAAGTCTTTTAAAAAAAAATTTTTTTTTTGACGTTTTTATTTATTTTTGAGACAGAGAGAGACAGAGCATGAACAGGGGAGGGGCAGAGAGAGAGGGAGACACAGAATCGGAAGCAGGCTCCAGGCTCTGAGCCATCAGCCCAGAGCCCGACGCGGGGCTCGAACTCACGGACCGCGAGATCATGACCCAAGCCGAAGTCAGCCGCTCAACCGACTGAGCCATCCAGGCGCCCCTATAGTAAGTCTTAAAATCAGCAAGTTGGGTCCTTAAGAATTTTGTTCTTATCTTCTAAAATTGTTTTGACTACTCCAGTTCCTTTGTCTTTTCATGTAAATTTTAGAATTGACTTGTCTATGTCTGACAAAACATTTTGTTACAATTCTGATTGTAGGTGTGTTAAATCTATAGGTTACTTTGGGGAGAATTGACATATTAACAGTAGTGAGCACTCCAATCCATGAGTATATGCTTCTCCATTTCATTATGTCTTCTTTGTTTTCTTTCATTATTTTTGTGTGTGTGGTTTACACAATGTAGATCTTGTACATACTTTGTTACATTTATACTTATATATTTAAATTTTTTTGAGTTGTTATAAATTTTGTTTTTTGCTGTTTTTAAAAAATGTTTATGTATTTTGAGAGAGAGAGAGAGAGCGCACACACGAATAGGGGAAGGGCAGAGACAGAAGGAGGGAGAGAATCTCAAGCAGGCTGCACGTTGGGCTTGGAGTCTGGACACGGAGCTCGACCCCATGAACCTGGAGATCATGACCTGAGCCAAAATCAAGAGTTGGACACTTAACCGACTGAGCCACCCAGGTGCCCCAGTTTTTAAGTGTTTAAAAATTTTTGATTTCTAGCCGTTTATGGTAGTTTGTAGAGATTTGTGTATGTTGACGGTACATCCTATGGACTTTCTAGAACTTGTTCGTTCTAGGAGCCAGTTTTTCTAGATTCTTTGGGATTTTCTACATAGGCAATAATGTCACCTGTGAGTGGAGACGATTTTCTTTCTTTTTTTTCCAGCTTTATTGAGGTATAATTGGCAAACAGAAATTTAAAGTGTACTGCCTGAAGTTTTGATACATGTATACATTGTGAAATCACGCAATCTGTGTGTCTCTGCTTTTCCTTATTGCCCTGGCTAGGGCTTTCGGTACACTGACGAATAGGACCCGTGAGAGTGGATATCCCTGCCTCGTTCCCTATCTCAGGAGAAATGCCACCAGTGTTTGACCATCAAGTATAATGTCAGTTTGCATATTTTCTGTAGATGCCCTTTTACCAGGTTACGGAAGTTCCTTTTTATTGCTGGTTTGTTGACAGTTTTTCTTCCTGACCATGAGCAGATATTGAATTTTGTGAAATGTCTTTTCTGCATCTATTGATATGATCATATTTTTTTTTCTTCTTTAGTCTGTTGATATAGTGGATTACATTGATTGATTCTCAAATTTCAATCAGTCCTTCCATCCCTGCAATAAACAAAACTGGCCATGATGTATTATTTTTATTATATGTTTTTGGATTCGATTTGCTGAGGATTGTTGCATCTCTATTCACAAGGAATATTAATCTTTTGTTTTCTTATATGCTCTTTATCTGTTGTCCATGGTGATCCCAACCTCATAAAGTGTGTTCCCTCCTTTCCTGTGTTGTGGAAGAGATTGTGTAGAAGAGGTATTATTCTATCCCTTAAATGTTGGTAGAATTTGCCAGTGAAACCATCTGTGCCTGGAATTTTTCTTTTTGGAAGGTTTTGTAACTACAAATTTGGTTTCTCAATAGATATAGGGCTACTCAGGTTGTCAGTTTCCTCTTGAGTGAGCTTTGGTAGGTAGTATCTTTTAAGAAATTGGTCCATTTCATCTATGGGCATAGAGTTGTTTGTGGTATTTATTTATTCCAATAGTAAAGCTCCTGCTTTCATTTATGATATCAGTAATTTGTATCTTGTGCCCTTTTTCCTAAAACTTCCCTTTGGTTATTTCCCCCCTTGTTTTTCTTATCATATAGTACACATAATGTGATATTTACCATCTTAACCATTTTTAAATGTGCATCAGTGGAATTAAATACATTCACAATGTTGTGCAGCCATCACAACCACCCATCTCCATAACTGTTTTCTTTCTTTCTTTTTTTAACATTTATTTATTTTTGAGACAGAGAGAGACAGAGCACGAATGGGGGAGGGTCAGAGAGAGGGAGACACAGAATCTGAAACAGGCTCCAGGCTCTGAGGTGTCAGCACAGAGCCCAACACGGGGCTCGAACTCATGGACTACGAGATCATGACCTGAGCCGAAGTCGGCGGCCCAACTGACTGAGCCACCCAGGCGCCCCTCCATAACTGTTTTCATCTTGTAAGACTCTGCATGATGTAATAATTGCTCATTTCTCCCTCCCTGTAACCCCTGGCAACGAGTATTTTACTTTCTGTCTCTATGCTAATGACTACTCTAAGTACCTCATCTCAGCGAATTGACCGTATTTGTCTCTTTGTGCCTGGTTTATTTCACTTAGCATAAGTCCTCAGGGTTCTCCATGTTGTAGCTATGTCAGAATTTTCTTCCTTTTTAAGGCCAATATAATTTGGTTCTTTTTAAGTTTCTATTTCTCTGCTGAGAATTCTGTCTTTCCATTTGTTTTAAGATGATTTTCTCTTATTTCGTGAAACATTGTTATAGCTGCTTTAAAAATCTTTGATAATTTCAACATTTCTGCCATCTTGGAATTGGCATCTTTTTTTTTAATTTTTAAAAAATGTTTATTTATTTGAGACAGAGAGAGAGAGAGAGGCAGAGTGCGAGGGGGGAGGTGCAGAGAGAGAGAGGGAGACACAGAATCCGAAGCAGGCTCCAGGCTCTGAGCTGTCAGCACAGACCCCGACGCGGGGCTTGAACTCACAAACCATGAGATCATGACCTGAGCCGAAGCAGGAGGCTTAACCAACTGAGCCACCCGGGTGCCTCTGGAGTTGGCATCTATTGACTCTCTTGCAAGTTGTTGGGATTTTCAACTCTGTATATTGAGCAATTTTTGATTATATCCTGGACATTTAGAGACTTTGGGTTCTGTTAAAATTCTGCAAAGAATTTTTTTTTTTTTAAGCAGACTGTCCGCTTGGTTAGGTCCATCTTCTGTGGGCTGTGGTTTCTTTTTTTTTTTTTTTTTTTAATTTTTTTTAACGTTTATTTATTTTTGAGACAGAGAGAGACAGAGCATGAACAGGGGAGGGTCAGAGAGAGGGAGACACAGAATCTGAAACAGGCTCCAGGCTCTGAGCTGTCAGCACAGAGCCCGACGCGGGGCTCGAACTCACAGACCGCGAGATCATGACCTGAGCCGAAGTCGGCCGCCCAACCGACTGAGCCACCCAGGTGCCCCTGTGGTTTCAACTTCGGTTAAAATTTCAAAGACTTTGCAGTCCTATTAGGATATTTCCCATGTGTGTGTCCCCAGGACACAATACACGACATTGTCATTCAGTTCTCAAAGCCTCCATTATGTTGTTTGGGGCCACTGTCATACATGCATAGTTTGGGGGTGTGTCCAGGACTTCATATACAGCTTTATGGAATGCCTCAAGCTCCTCTTTCCCTGTGCTTTTTCTCCCATACTCTCTGAATCCCAGGAGCCCCCTTACTTCTTAGGGCCTCAGTTTGGAACTGCCACTCTCTCTGCCACCCATGTTCCATTGGCCAAAGCAAGTCATACGGGCCAGCCCAAGATCAATGAGGCCAGCAGATACCGTCTACCTGTCCCCGTACTCTGCAAGCCCGCATGGCAGAGGCAGAAAGGGAGTGAAGGGTTGGGAACAAAAATCCAACCTGCCATTGGTGTCACAGAACACCCACAGCTCAGTTAGCTCCAGCTGGATTGGCCCCATTCTCTCGGATGATTGGAGACACCCTCTCCTCTAGTGTCTTGCAAAGTGGCTGGAGCCCCATCCTATGCCCCATGCAAAGTCCAGGAGACTCCCTAAGAGGCCCACAAATTCCCCAGGGTTTAGGGTCTCTTGATTGTTGCTTCTTCCGGTTTCCTTTTCCTGCTGAATTTTGTCCATCTCCTTCCTATGTCTGTTCTCCTCTCCACTTCCTCTCCACACTAAGCTTAGGGCTCATGTTTGCATAATCAAAAGCCCTTGCCTTGCTTGACTGAACAAAAAGCATCTATTCTGAGCTTCTCTTTAGCTTCATAAAATACGTGTGTGTGTTTTTTCCTTCCTGTTAACTCAATAACACTCTGAAGCACAGTAATCTATCTGTCTGGGCAAAGGAATAAACCAGAGGGAAATAGTACAAAGATTTATCCCACACCAGCTCCTTCCCGGAGTCATGGTGGGGGAGGGGGGAGTTTTTTCTTCCTTCCTGCCACTCTTATTAGCATAGCGAGGGCACTGAGAAATGCTGTGGCGAGGAAACCAGTTTCCTGTCGTTCCACTCAGGCTTTCCCAAACTCACTTGGTCATAAGACATCGTTGTCATAGAGCATCTATGGACAGTGGGAAGCTCATGGTAGGGGAAAGCCACATAGCATGGAGGCTAGCTGTGAGAACTGAGCGGAGGAGGGTGAGCCCGGTCATTGTTGGTTGGTTATCAGTCAATGGGGCTTTCCCCATTCTCTCCAAAGACCACCCCCTGGCCACCCTGAGAAATCGTCCAAGTGGGGACACTTCTGAGAGCGAGAGAATGCACTATTATTGATCACCCCAGAGAAACAGGCATAGACTGTGGTGCCCCAGGCAAAGTGGGGCATAAGGTTACCCTACCCACTTGTTTCGTAGCTGGTGGCGGCTGCTCCAATGTCCAGACCGCAGATGAGCTATGAGTCCTCTGTGGGCCTCGATTTCCCCACTTGTGAAGCTCAGTTCAGTTCACTCATTGTTTTCATTTCTTCAATCTCTCAAGAAATATAATAATAAAGCTGCCCAAGGGGCCAGCACTGTGTGAGGGCTTGATGAGCCAAGGGTGGCCGGGGACCCTTCCCATCCTCCAGGGCATTGCTGTGTGAAAGGAGGGACAGATGATGAGACCATTCAGGGATCGTGGTCTGTGCTTCACCCTGATCTTTAGCCTCCAATCCACAAGCAGAGAGCAATCTAGAAAGGCTGGGTGCTGGCCCGTAGCAGAAAGAGGATCCCACAGCACCTGGAGGCCTCCCCTGCACTGGTTCGAACAACTTCCGGCTGGAGTCCCCGGGAGTTGGCGGAGACAAGGCCGCTTCTTTCTCTGGTCAGGACTGCTAATCAGGATTCACTTGCTCCTCAGGGGAATGATTACCTGTCAGGGTTCATTTGAGCCGCTGGCCTCCTGGACATTCTGCCACCCCCACCAGACTGTCTTGATGGCCACTGAGGAGCTGCTCCGCAGCAAGCGAAAGGCAGGAAAATTACCTTCTACTGCACCTCACTACCTCTTTGGAGCGGCAGTCACAGCAACAGCTTGTGTCCTGCCAAGCTTGATAACAGAATTGTCATGGTCCGCGGACAGCCTGGCCCTGGGAGGTGAGCGGCGAGGATTCCAGGAAATTGTGAAGATTGCCTGCAATTTGGACCCCCTCAAATTAGATTGCCTTGCTGAGTGGTTTCAGACTCTGCAAACTGCATCCTGAGCAAGGCTTACTACTGTGCTTCCCTTGGCCTCAGGTCTTAAAGTTCTCCTCAGAGATCTTTGCCATTAGAGACAAGTGGATTTGGGGTTGAATCCTGTGCTTGACCTGGTGTGGGACCAGATGATTTACTTTATGGGAATAGGATTTCATGGGGCTAACAGTTGTGTGAGTCAGGACCCTTTTTGTTATAAGGGAAAGGAATGCAAAAGAGGAAATATAGGTTTCTTAAGTGAAAAGTCCGGGGGAATTTCAGGTATGGATGGATCCAGGCGATCAGATGAGGCCTCCAGGAATCCTTCTTTCCCTGTAACGTATCTCATTCTTTTCTTCTCACTTCTCTACTACACAGCTTCTTTCGTCTTGGAGGCCCCCAGAAGTTCCAACAGAAAGAACAGCTTCATTAGCCCATGAAGTCCAGAAAAAGTCTCAGGACAGAATTTCACTGGTCAGTTCTGAGTGATGTGCCCATCTTCTAGCCAGTTACTATGGCTGGAGGTTATGTGCAATATTACCAATTACTAATCGTCCAGGCCAAGGTTATGAGCCCATCTTCTGGAACCTAAACCACTGAGGACCTGGGAAGGTGGTGGTGGTGGGTCCTCAAAGAAGAACGAGGAGAGAGTATTCTAGTGAAACTCGGCATGGGTTCCACGCAGGTAAAAATAGTCTCTGGAGCAGGGATAGGGCTGCAAATATTTACCAACCGGTAGACCAAGGGCACTGGCCAATCAGGTTAGAGGCAGTCAGAGCCCCAGAGGCCCTTGATAGGCTGGAGAGTGAGGAGGTGGGAGGGTCCGGAGAGAGGGGCTGGGCAGTACGGGAACCAATCCCTACCAGAAAGGGCACATATCTGCCTTTTAGCAACTGCTCTGGCTGTTCCAGTGAGTCCAGGAGGACCTTGCCTGCTGGTTCCTGCCCAGCCTAGACCAGCCCCCTTGTTTCCTTGGTTCCACACCGGTGCTTGGCTTTAGCGGTGTCCCCAGGCCTGTCTGTGCACACGTTCTCTTCAGATCTTTATTAACAAGTGTGTTCAGAACAGCCTGGCCCCACAGGCCACCAGCCTGGTAGATGGGCATTGGTGTGATGCCCGTGGGCTGTGACGGGCGGGCCCAGCCTTTCCTCATTCTCCCTAGCAGTGTCTGTGTGGTGGTTGTGTTTGATGCTCTCAGGCCTCAGGCTTTCTTCTCTGTATCAACCTCAGAATTGCCGTTGCTGTTTGACTTCAGGCCTCGTCGCTTCTCTGGCTCCCAGAGGGGACTGGCAGTGGGAAAGCCCCAGAGCCTGGTTTCTGCAGCCCACTTCTCCACACCAGCTGTGTGGCCTGAGACCGGGCACTCCCCTTTTTGTGGCTCAATGTTTGCTTCTGATGTGTGCGGAGAAGAGCTAGCCACACCCCTCACTCCGCCACCACCAACTCCCTCGTCCCCCACCTAGGTTCTTGAGGTGATGACCGTGGGAGCACAGCCCAACTGGGGCCATGGCTGGGATGCGGAGCCTGGACTGGCTACCGTGCCAGGGTCCCTGCCAGGCCCTTGACTCGGTGCCTTTTGCTTTCCCGGCTCCAGAAGGCTCCAGGGCAGGGAGCCCCGGTCACTCAGAAAGATTAACACCCCTCGGGTGAGGAGACGTGGTGAGTGGGCCACGTCTCCTGGTTTATTTGCTGTGACGTTTCATGCAGGCTCCAAGCCCAGCCACTCGGTCACTGTCGTCGGAAACCCCACCTGGAGCTACCCCCTCCGCCCCCAATCCTTCCCACTAATGAGGCTCTTCTCGGGGACTCCCGACCTCTCTCCAGACTCGTTTCTCTTCCCCTTCCTGTCACGTCCAGGAGAACGGTGGTGTTCAAGGTGTTTGTCACCCAGAGGAAATGCTAAGCCTTGCTGAGGTGACATTCTCCAATGGGCTGCTTTTCTGGTTTGGCCCTTTCTGGGCTCCGGAATCTTTCCTGGTCTTGTGGGACTGTTTGCATCCACTGGGCTGTGTGTGGCATTGCAGGGGCTCCTAGACTCAGGGCTTTGGGATGTTGACTGGATGTTTCCTTGAGGAAATTCCTTCTTATCAACCTATGAGAAGAGAGCTGATGGCAGTCGTCAGACAGGTGATTTAAGACTAACTGTGACTTGAATGATCTCAATGGAGTCAGTGGCCAGGACATTAGTCACCAAATAGCCTATGTGCTGCCCTCCATCTCCCAGCCTCTCTTGTGGCTGAGGCCACACCACGTGACTCATTGTGACCAATGGGCTTCGAGCAGAAGTAACAGGTGTCACTGAGGTGACGCAGAACTAATGTTTCTCTCTCTCTTCCCACTCTGGGGACTTCAGGGCCCATCTATTCCAGATGGTGTCCCTGATGGTTCTGTTCCCACTGCTTTGTCTCCTGATGTCACTACCCTACAACATAGGCCTTTCTACCATGTGCCCTAAATCTGAGTCTTTGTCAACAGCGGTCCTGAGGAGCACATTTGCCCCTTGTGACATATCCGTCCCTGACCACTGGCTTGGGGGCTTCCCATGCCAGTTTCCCCAGTAGTAATTTGGTCTGAGGCCAATATGGAAGTTTGGCACATTGATGTGCATCCGGAGTTGGTGCAAAGCAAACGCTCCACAGCTAGATGTGACCAGTGCCACTGTGTCACTCTCCACTGGATGACGGCCACTTGCTTCGAAATCTATCAGCAGGCTCAAGTTTTGTGTCTCTAGATTAACCTCTTAGACCAGCCACTAGAGATCTCTTTCTAAAGTCAAGAGACTTTAGAGTGGGGAGAAGACACCCTCCATTTCTAACGAAATCATAGCATGACTACTCACTGAGCATCGTTCTAGGCTAGTTACAGGGGAGGAAAGTGGGAGCCAGGGGCTTAGAAAAGTTAACTCACTTTTCCAAACAAAGCCCTGAGAAGGGTGGGAAGGGAATGGACCCAGCTATGATCTATAGCTGTCCCCTGCAGTGACCACACCAGGCCCTCTGTTCTGCTGGCTTGGTCCCTGGCCTTCTGGGGGAGGCACTTGGTGACACCTGGCTCTGACATCAGAAAGTTCTTTTTCCCTTTGAATTGCAGCCTACCCCCTGGAAGATTCTGCCAACTGGTCCTTGTTTTGCCCTCTGGAGCTGCACAGTGAGTTTAATCTCCTCAGTAACTGCAAAATAAATTTAATAAAGTCCATTAAAGTGTGTAATCTCATAGACAGGGTGAAAAATTTCTGTGCTTCAGATTTTTTTTTTCATAATTACGAGCACCATGGAAATTGCAGGGATTAGAGACTCGGCTGGAGACAAGGATGGATTGTGTCACCAAGAAAACACAGATGAGCTGAAACCCCGGCACGATAAGGTGGGCTGGGATTTGCATGAAATTAGGCGGCAGGTCTGCGCCCATTAACCCCATGGGGGCAGACCGTGACCTTCTAGGGTTTGTTTAGGAAACCAGAAAGGGGGTGGAAGTCAGGGTGAAGGCCAGGTGTGGTAATTTGGTGGCAGCTTCTCTTTAACAAACTGATTCTGTACCTCTCAGGGTTCTTCTGGGTGAACTCCATTTCCTGGGTCAGATGACGTTCCTTCTCATTCACCATCCCTTCTCTGCTACCTGCCATCCTCAGGGAAGAAGAGGCTTGCCTGATGTCACGTAGCTGCTCCATGGGAAGCTGAGACCAGAATACAGGCTTTCTGATGCTATGCCCAGTGACATTCCCATTGCATGAATTAATCTTGGTCCCTGTCAGCCTTGGTGAAAAGATGAGGGCAACCAGACTGTCATAGGGTCACCAAAAAATGCCATGTCGTCAAAAGGAGACCCTTCTTTTCATATGCTGTGTGATCCGTGAGAAGCAGTGGGGAGGGCATGATGAGGCAGGGTCTGGCTGCTTGATGTTCTTGTCTCACTGCCCAGCACGCACAGGGTGGCACAGTTCATGCCACTCCCTGTCACCCACTGCCGGCAGATGGTGTGGGTTGATTTAGCACTGTTCCCACCGAGTGTGGACCTGGCAGTCTCATTCAATACTGGAGTTAATTCGTGAGATGAAAACTATTTGCCATACCTAGTCTTTATAAGCTCCACCAACTAAGAGAAAAAGTAGGCAATTTGTAACTTTTAATTTTTTCCTCAAGCCAACTACTGAGTGTCAGCCATGGCTGTTCGTGTGTAAAAGTGCCATGGTAGACTCATTGCAAGAGTGGCCACAATCCTCCCCGCCTCTTATAATCAAACCCTTTGCAATATGACTTTGCAGCTCTTTTCATTAAGTGAGGGAGTTTGTTCCCTGCCCCTTACCACCCATACCTGGGATGGCTTTGTGACTTCTTTTGTCCAGTAGAACAGGATGGAAATGGTAATATGACAGTGCGGAGCCTGGGTCCCAAGAGATCTCACATCCTTCTACCTGATCCCTTGGAATCCTACCACTGCTATGGGAGTAAGCCTGGGCTAGCATGATGGAAGATGGGAGACCCCATGGCATAATCACTCCTGTTACCCTACATGACAGCCAGACAATGGTCATTCATTTGAGTAAGGTGAAATGAGCCAAGCCCGACCAGATGAAAAGAATCCCTTGGCTATGTTGCAGACTCATGAACTGTGCGTATGTGCTTATTGTGCTAAGAAATATGTGCTTATTGTGCTAAGAAATATGTGCTTATTGTGTTAAGAGGTTAGAGTTTAGAGGTTTTTTTTTTTTTAAATGCAGCCATGACTACCATGGCTAATATATTCCTTTCAATAATTTCATGTGATAACCAGGATCTCTGTTTTACAGATGGAAAATTTGAGGTTCAGAGAAGTGAAGTCTTGCTTGAGGTCACCTTGGGTAGTTCACTTTCATCAGAGCTAATATACAGCCCAGGTCTTTCTGATTTCTCTGTCAATGTTTGATGTGGCTGAAAAATCTCCAATACTGAGGTGGCAAATAGGTTTCATTGTACTCGGTAATGTCTGCTTGCAATGTAGTGTTGAAAAGATTCAGGGGAACGAAAAAGAGTACTGTGGTTGATTAGTGATGTCTGCCATCAGTGGTGAATACAGGACCAGCAGAGTGAGTGCTATGCATTTACCATGTAAGTCTTGAGTCTACCAAAACCCAGAATATGAGAGAATTTTGGCTAACATATCAGGATTTGTCACAGAGGCAGAGCAGGATAACTGTGAGCACTACCCGCTCTTACCGAAAATGACCATGCATGCTTGCTTTATGTTCAAGTCCTGGGTCCTCTAGCTATCAGCCCTGCTGCCACCACTATCCAGCTCAGGATGACAAAATATTGCTCACCTCTTAGGGCTGGTGTCAGGACTGAGAGACAGAATGAATTAAAAAGCATTTAATTTCCAGGTAGAAACGAGCACATAAAGACATCTGAAACCCATTCCCCTCTCAAAATCAATGAAAGCCGCCAGCAACAGCAAATGGTATATAGGGGGAATTTTTATTGAAATCAGAAATGACCACAGCCCCAAACCGCAAACTCTGAAGACTTTTTGCCCCAATGCTGTGAAATCTAGAACGGCACACAGAAGAGATTGAGAATCTGTGCCAACTATCCGCAATATGTTTTGTGGATTGGAAAGCTTAGGCTTTATGGGATATATCCCAAAGGAAGTATTCCAGACCTGAAAACTTCATCCAGAAATCCTTGACTTAGAGCACTGAGACCCAGACACAACCCCCCCCCCCCAGAGGCTTTGCTGGGGCCATACTGACTGCTGGGTGCCAAACAATGAGCTGTATTTCCACGGTGCAGGCAACAACTGATGTGGAGGGAGAGAGGGTCTAAGACGACAAGCCCAGATGAAAGTTGCAGGCTTCTGGAGGCTGCCCTCCCACCCTGTCCCATGCTACCCTTCCACAAGCTGGTCCCATCCAAAATAAGCTAAGACAGGAACGGTGCATGGATGCTGCAAAAAGGGAGAAAGGGAACATAAGCAAAGGCAGATGAGAAAATGCATTGTGAAAGGAATTTCCCAAATAGGGAAAAATACTTTTTTTCAGTCTTAATTTCAAATGACACAGTGTCTCTTTAGAAAGACTTGAATAAGAAATAAGAGGGTTGAAAGAAGTGATTATAAAATAACAGCATGAGATGAAAATCAAGCTGGCAGCTCTTAGGAATAAAAGAGGGAGGGAGGGTGGGGGAGAGAGAGAGAGAAAGAGAGAGAGAGAGGAGAAACAGAAGAGATTAAAACCATATTAGAAACATCAACAAATAAAATGAGTATGACTAAAATAAGAAACATTGTGGATAAGCTAGAGAAAGTGATACATTACAAAGAAAAGAAGAACTTTCTTTGGTCAAAGATTAGAATGACATGGCATGAAAGACAAAGGTTATCCAGCAAATCAACCTTGTCTGGGACAAATGGTATAAAAAGATTCAAAGACACACTAAAATAAAAGCCTTGATACAAAGATGTCAATTTGTAGATGTAAAGTACACATAATCTTGCAGGAAAAATTGCCCAAGAAATATCAACTCTAAGACAAATCTGAATGAAATTCCTGAGCTTCAGAAAGAAAAAATTCACTTGGTTTTCCAGGCAAAAAAGTTCAAATCACAATGTAGGGGGAAATATTTGTTGACACAAATATTTCTGTGGTAATGCTAGAAGACAGTGGAACAATGTCTGTAAAGATCCGAGGGAAAGAAAGTACAACCCTGAATTTTATACCCAGCCAAGTTGTCTGTCAAGTAATAAGGCAAGAGACATTCACAAGTGTGCAGAGCTCAGGAAACAACACTCACGTGTCTTTGAGGAAAAAATTCTATTAATAAAACTTTGCAATAAAAAAGAACAAAGGAAAGGTAAAAAATAGGGTTAAAAATTAAGATTAAAAAAGAAGAAGGGAAGGGCCAGGCATGCGAATGGATTCGACTTAAATACAGAGCTCACTCTAAATTGCCATGAGAATGTGCTCCCAGAACAGCGTGAAATGTTATGAACACTGACAAGGTAATAATAACGTTTTAAGGAATGGTGTAAGTGTGCTAATTTCCTGACCTTATTACCAGGGAGTCAATACATTTGGTCTAAAATAAAAACATGCAGCTTTTTTTTTAAAAGCATGACCACAACACCTTAATATTTTATAAGCTTTCTTCTTAACTATAACAGTATTTTTTTTTTTTTTTAGGAAAGAACTCTCTTGTGAAGCAACATTTATCTGAAATTAATATTTATTTTATTTCACCTCAGTTTTTAATCCTTCCATTAAATTTAAGTAAAATTACATCCAACACTTTTTAATTAAAAATAGCCTGTATAATTTTTCCTCATGGGTCTTTCCTTCTAGGCTACATATGTGTGTGGAGAGGTGCCTAGAATGAGTTGAACTTTTTCTTGGTAACATTCAGTGTTGCTTGAATATTTCACACTATACATTTGCCATTTTTTACAAAGCTAAAATTCATTTTTACAAAATTAAAATTCACGGTTAAGTTAAATTATTTCGGGGGCATCAGATCTCAGATTGCGTCTTGCTCAATGAACTCAAATCTGGATTTTGACAAAAGTGGGATGCTGGGGGCTATCTTTGCAGAAAATACAGCATGCTATCAGAGGGCTGCAGGGAGGAAAAGCTGAGTTGACACCTTTGGGGTGGGTAGCAACTGTTTTGGGGGGGGAGGAACAGGGCAGGGTGCAATGCTGTCTGAGTATCTCCATCTCTGCCACCCTGGTGTGGGACTCGGGACGGGACTCATGGACTCCAACTTAGCTGCAATTTACTCCAGGTCCATTTGGGTCTGGACTATTATTACAAATGGCAACTGGGCTCCTTACATCCAACTTGGCTCCTTCCAGTCCGTTCCTTTGTAAGCCAGTTGTATCAGCCAGCCCCCTGCCTGCTGAAACCCTTCCCTGGGTTCTTCTTGCTCTCAGCCCAACAGAGAGGTTGAGTTACTTGCCCCAGATCATACAGCTAGTAACTGAAGGACGAGAGATTTGAACCTGGTCAGTCTGGCTCCAGGGGCTGTGGGCTTAGTTATCAAAGACCAAGACCCCGAGCATGTCTCCCACCCCCTGTCTGTCTGACAGCCTCCAACTCTTCTTACACTGGAGAAGGCTGGACTGGGTGAGCTTCAGTTAGGAAGAGAGAAATGGATTTGGTGTCTCTCCTCTGGCCCTTCTCTTCCTCATCACCCCGTCCCCAGCTTTCCTAGTGAAATTAGGAGTGGCTGCAAGTAGGAGCCTGGCTTGGGAGTCAGGGATTTGAGTCCTAGTCCTGTGACCTCTAGTAATTTCCTCTCCATAAAACAGTATTGCTCTAGTGCACTAATTACTTGACTCAGTCCTTCACTTGCATATTAAATGAAACTTTTTAAAAAATGTTTATTTATTTTTGACAGAGACAGAGCATGAGTGGGGAGGGGCAGAGAGAGAGGGGGGACAGATGACCGAAAGCAGGCTCCATGCTGGCAGCAGCACAGAGCCCAACCGGGGCTTGAACTCATGAACCATGAGATCATGACCCCAGCAGAAGTCGGACGTTCAACCGACTGAGCCACCCAGGCGCCCCTAAATAAACCTTTATCAAACACCCACTAGGCCCTGCAGGGGCCACTGGAGATTCAGTGGTGGACAGACGGACAGAGTCCCTGTCCTCCCAGGGAGCCAGGGAGCCAGGGAGACAGATTCCAGGGGCATAAATCCGGGTGGCACTGTGGGTGCTGACTCGTGTTCAGCTGAGACATCAAAGATGAGGGGAAGCTGGAGGCGTGGAGAGTGGGGGAAGGGCATTCCAGACTGTGGGCAGACAGGAGGCCACCGGGAGTTTTTTCCAAGCGCAGCTAGAAGCCACCCAGGGTCTTGAGCTGGGGTGGGGGATGGGGTGTGATCTGATTTACTTTTTCAAACATCACCCTGGCCGCCTGCTGGAGGAGGGAGGTGGGAGGCCAGAGAGGAAGCTGGAGCCCAGGCACGAGGTGCTGCGGGGTCGGGCAGTTTCTGATGCACCCCCATGACCTCCTGGGTGCTTCCTGGCAAAGCCGGGCGGGGCAACCGGGCTCCTGGGCCCTCCTCCATCCTGGGCCACAGGGGATGGAAGGGGCTGCCTTGCACCGAGAAGCAGGGATGGGGGGGAGCCCTTGAGAAGTACATGCCTGATTTCCACGCAGCCCTCCCAGGATCTCCTCCGCAGCAGCCACATCACTTTTGCACAGACACGGGTACAAGATGGCTAACTTGATGAAAATCTTTGCAAGTGCGTTACGCCCTGACCTCAGCTTTGCCCCCCCCGCCCTAGAGAGGAAGGGAGGGCGGGGCGGAGTATGAGCTGAATGTGCCAGAAAGCTGCCTTCCCAGGCTCCCCGTTTCCTGCTCCAGGCCCCAACGCCTTGTCCTGGCACTCAGAGCCTTGAGTAACCAGACTTAAACCTTCCTCTCTGGCTCCGTTTCTCTTCCCACAGTGTGGGCTACAGCCAACCGGTCCAGCTGCAGAAACCTCAAATGCTCCCCGTGCCTTTGCTCCACTGCTCGGTCCAGGCCCTTCCCTGTCACCATCCCTGGGTTTGGTACAGATTTCCCCTCATCACCCCCCCTCCCGCCCCCCCAACACCACACCTCCTCTGAGAGGTGGGCAAAGCGCTTCCCCTTTGCACAGATGAGGAATGACTTCCCAGAGGCAGCGGACGTGACTCACCCAGCATCTCACAGCTTGGACCCGCCAGAGCGGGTCGCCAGCCAGACCCGCCTGAGGCCCACACAGCCTTGACCGTGGGGCGTGTCTGCTCCCAGGACCCGTGGCCGGAACAAGACCCTCTGGCCCACAGGAGCTCATAGCAACCACGGTCCCCACACGGGTTTCTGGCATTTCAGGGCATTTTCCCACCCAGCCACTCTTTCATTTGCTCTTCATTCAAATCCTGTAAGATGCAGTAGGCAGGGATGATAATGTCCACTTGTCAGGTGAAGAAACTGAGGCCCTGGGAGGGGCGCCGACCTGACTGGAGGGAGAGGGGGTCTAGTGGCAGAGGCAGGACTGGAGCCCTGGCCTCGGAGCTCATGAACACAGGAGAGAAGCTGAAGAAAGGGACTCAGGCTCAGGGGTGAATCAGGGAGAGCTTCCTGAAAGAGGCAGACTCATCGGCCCACTGAAGAGGTTCAAAGGGATGAGCGTTGGTGAGAAAGGAGGCCAGATCTGAGGGCCGAAGGTGAGCTCAGGTACAAAGGCCAAGAGGAAAGAAGGTTGTTTTCCATCTGGACTATGCCGAGTATTTGAGATCAGGGAGGGGGTTTCAGAGTCAGGGCCAAGATTTTAGACGACGTCGGAGACACGAGGGGACTTATCTGTCCTGGAACAGGTTCTCTCTACAAATAGGTCACTCGCGGACCCTTATGTGGCATCTACTGTGGGCGTGGCAACACTGAACAGCACTGCAAATGTTAGCTGACCTGCTCGTTAGGTAGGGACTCTTATTGGTGCCGGTTTTACAGGTGAGGAGAATGAAGTACAGAGAGGTTAAGTCACTGCTCCCAGGTCCCACCGCGCTGAGTGGTGGAGCCAGGATCCCTGTGGCTCCAGTGCCTATGTTCTTAGCCAGGATGCCACAAGCCTGCTGCGTGTAACGGCCACCCCCGTCACCCACCTCCCACCTTACAAGCCCCTGGGAGCTCGTATGTTACAGCAGGAAGATTCCGCCTAGCAGTTGTGGGTGGTCAGCCGGGAAGTGTCTGTTGTCAGCCCAGCCACCCGTGGCCACCTGAGCGGGGGACACGCTTGACCAGCCAGGGGGCAGTCGGGCTGTCTGGGGAGACTGAGGACTAAACAGGCGGAGGTGGGTTTAAGTGCTGGCTTTGCTCTGCGAGGGATGTGCGACCTTGGGCAAGCCACTTAACCTCTCTGAGCTGCCTTTCCCTCCTGAGCTCTGGTGCAGTGAGAAGGTTCAAATGGATAAGAACACATTTTATAGATCTGAGCGGAGAGGGAGATTATCATGAGGCTGGGGGGATCATTGTCACCACCAGGGCCTCCTCCTATTTTCTAGCAATCCTGGCACCCAGGAAGAAGTTCTTCGTTCCTCCTTCTTTTTTTTTTTTAATTTTTTCAACGTTTTTTTATTTATTTTTGGGACAGAGAGAGACAGAGCATGAACGGGGGAGGGGCAGAGAGAGAGGGAGACACAGAATCGGAAACAGGCTCCAGGCTCCGAGCCATCAGCCCAGAGCCTGACGCGGGGCTCGAACTCACGGACCGAGAGATCATGACCTGGCTGAAGTCGGACGCTTAACCGACTGCGCCACCCAGGTGCCCCGTTCCTCCTTCTGACATCATTTTTCTTGAGCCAAATCCCCTAGCAGGGGAATAAGTGGGAGCTGTGATTGACTTGTCTTTGTCAATATCCCTCCCACTGTCTGCCGTCCTCCCTGTGGACTGAGCAAGGAAAATCCACCCCTGCCTCTGGGAGCTCCAAGCTTTGCCAGGTCCTCAGGTCCTGCAGAATCCCAGCCTGTCAGAGCTGGCCGCAGGCTCAATCTTTTCATGCAGATGGGGGAACTGAGGCCCGAGGGTAAATAACAACAACAACAACAACAACAATAATAATGTTAGTGATAATAAGCATCTGTGTCAATGCTTTCAGTTGCAGAGGATGAGAAGAAAATCTGCATCAAACTGGCTTCAGCACAAAGGGGAGGTTATTGACATGGGTAACTGAAAAGTCAAAGAGTGGGGCTTCAGGAATGGCTTGATCAGGAAGGAGCTTAAGCAATGTCACTGGATCTGAGTCTTTCTCTCTCTTTGCTTTGGTTCTGTCCCACTGGCTCCGTCCTCAGATGCTGTGTGGTGGCAAGATGTCACCAGCAGTCTTTTTGTCCCCTCAGGTTCAATCCCAGAGGCAAAGAGCCTATGTCTCCGTCCCAGCTTTCCCAGCCAGTGTTTCTGTGTAGTTCGTTGGTTCTTATTGGGCTGTGTGACCATCCTTGAGCCAATAACTATGGCCAAGTTAATGGAATGCCCTGACTAGATGGGGCCTGGGTGAAGCCTCACCCAGAACCACAGACTAAGAGTGGACAAAGGAGGGTACCTTTGATCCTTCCCCAAATCAAGGGCTGTTGTTGAAATAAGAGGACATGGATCCTGGGGAGGCAAAGAACTGATGCCCACGAGGGTACCCTTGCTGGATGGAGCACCTCCTGCACCTAGATGCTGCCTCCCGCACTTGGCACCCATTATCACAAATCACAGCAAGCTGCAGGCGAGAGGAGGAAATGGAAGTCAGGGTCTGAGGGGACATACGGCCACACAGCTAGGAAGGGTTCAGAGTCAGCAGGCCAAAGCACATTTTTTGAACGGTTACCATGAGGGCAACTGGGGCTCAATCCCAGTGGGGAATGCCAGGAGACTTTCTAGAACACTCCTCCCAGCTATGCCACCAATGGGCTAGGGAAGCCGGGGTGAGGGTCCTCCCGGGTCCTTCCCCATCATTGGCAGAAGGCTGTCTGTGGTGTATGACTGACAGAGACAGTAGGGACTCTTCTCTCTCGTGTCTAGCCTAGCTCACTTCTGCCTTCCTGGTTACCCCCAGTCCACAACAGAGGAGGAGCTATCGATCTAATTTATCAGAGCCATGGTACTGGGACCAGGGTTACTGTGCCACAAGGCTGGAGCCCCTATAGCCTTTCTCCTAACCTTTCTGCCCCTGACATGTGGTGAGAAGATTTAGACAGGACCTGCCTCTTCCCACTTTGTCCGAAAAACCACTGGGTGGGTAAGTGAGACCAGAAACTGCAAACTCAGCCATCTGGCTCTCCGCTTCCCTTCTTGGAAGTCTTTCCTCCTTATGGTCAGCCAGAGGTGAACCAATCTCAGAACTCACGTAGGAGCGGAATAGGAGGCCCCATCTAAGCTTTGAGCCTAGGCTAGAAATTTCTATACATGAGCATGGAAGAAGGCACGGTCAGGGCGGGGCGGGGGGGGGGGGCGGACAAGATGCACACAGAGATGTAGAGCAGAGGGCAAGAGAGACTAAGGACATTGCAGAACATGGTTGTGGACAGGATCCTGCCATCACTGTGGCCTTGGCCTCATGGCTGGATTGTTGGGACACCTTCAAGGGGGCCGTCAAAAATTCCAAAAATTGCTGTGACCCCCAAATATTTAGAACCAGTCCTGACCTTGGCAGGGTCAGCAGATGCCCCTTTGCTCCTTCTCTCTGGGCTGTTCGCTGCAGGTGGTCCGGGGGGGGCGGTCCTCCAGGGCGAGGTGACCCTGCGAGGGTGCCTCCCCGTGCCGGGGGCCGGGCGCCCTCCTGACGCCACCCTGCCTCCCCCGCTCTCCATTCGCAGGCCGGGCTCTGGCCCCGCAGAGGTTAATGGAGGCCTGGAGGGAGCGCGCGGGAGGGGAGATCGCCGGGTCGCTTTCCTTCTCTTCCTTCTGCTGCCTCGCGCTGTCCTCCCCCAGACGTCAGGCCGGGGCTCGGGGCTCATGATTTCAAAGTCCTGTTCACTTTTCTAGGTCAGGTTTTTATTGCTTTTGGCCAGAGGCCGCGTCAACATTTACCGAGCACAGCGTGGGCCCCACGCGGCCTCTGGAGCAAGTCACGGGGTCGGAACGGAGCTCGTGGGTCCCAGTCGGTGGCGCCGTCGGAAGTGACTTTCACCCGAGCTCTTCCGGCGCCGGGATCCCCGGTGCAGACGCGTCCGCGGGGGGGGCGGTTGCACGTGACCGCTCGTTCCCAGGGGTGCTCGCGGTGGAGCCACGAGATCCCTGCCCAGGAGCCGTGGTGGCTCCAGGCCCCGCACGGCGGGCGGCGCCAGGACAGCGCCGCGGGGGCGGGGGGCTCGGGGCCACTGCCTGCTGCCTGTGGGCCGGGATCCACGCCTCTCCTGCCTCAGTTTCCCCATGCACACCATGGGCGAGTAACAACACCCGGGTGGATCTTGTGACGGTCGGGTGGGGTGAGGCAGGTGAAGTCTGTGTGCCTGGCACAAGCTTTCGGGGACCTTAAACGGAGGGGTTCCAGAACTTTCCATCAGACCCAAGTCTCCTGGTAATGGACGGTGTGGAGGCAAAAAGCGGTGGTTAACTTTGTCTCTCGCCGGACCGCACACCTGGAGCCAGGTGCGATCCGGGAGCGATAATGGAAGGAGGAAGCGGCGGTCAGGCTCTGAGGGTTCGGGCAGGTGCTGGGGGTGCGGCTCCCGCGGCTGGATCCGGTCCTGGCGTGGACGGAGAGGGGCTGTGGACGAGCAGGTGAATCACTGCGGGGGTCAGCTGAGTTCCAGACCCACGGAGGGCTTCTGGATTTCGTTCTGCTGCTGCAGGACTGAAGGTCCGGGCCTGGGGGCTCAAAGCCCAGCCCCCCAGTCCCTCCTGGGGAGCCGGTGTGAGAGTTGGCGGGCCCCGCCTCCACCCCAGGGGCTGTACCCATCTGTGCCCTCGGGCCTGAGGGTCGGGGTCCAGGGGGAAGGTCAGGGTGATGGGGTTGATTGAAGACAAGGGCAGGGACTGGACAGTGGCAGGGTGGTGGTGGTTTGGGCCCAGAGCTGCTGGGCGGATGGCGTGGGACAGCGGGGGAAGGTGGGGGTGGAGGGGGTGGGGGGGTGGAGGTTAGCCCAGGCCGGCAGCTATGGGGAGGGTCCCGGGGTGAGGTGGGCGGGGAGGCGACAGGCTCAGACAAGGTGCTCTCTCAGACCTTGGAGAGCATCAGACTAACTCGGGTAGGAGGTTAAATACGGATCCTCTGGCCGCACCTCACCCTTAGGGGTCCCGGTTCTGGGGTCCGGGGAAGGTCCTGGGCTCAGCATGTTCACAAGTCCCTCCCCCATCCAGGAGGCTGTCGGCCACACTGTGGGGACCCTGAGGTGTCATCTCAGGCACGGGGCCGGACTTGGAGGACCAAGGGCCAAGGCCAGTGATGGGTGAAGGGGTGGAAATCTCATGGGGGGGTGGGGGGAGAAGAGGGCTTTATTGGAAAGGCAGATTGGACAGCATGGGCATTCAAGGCCCCGAGGGCACATGAGACCTACCTCTGGGTAACATCTGTGCCTCAGAATTTGCACGGGCTTCAGGCTGCATGTTTTCATGGCTGCAGTCCTGTGTGGTTTGGCCCCTCGGACCTGGAGGGGTGTGGTGTTTGGCTTTGACCAACAGACTGTGGCAGAAGTGATGCTGTGCTTGTTCCTGGGTGCGGGCCTCAAGCAACCAGCGTCTTTGTCTGCCTGTCTCTGGGGGGAGGCCAGGGTAACCTGTGGGACTGTGGCCGTGAGGAAGCCAAGAAGCCACAGGGAGAGAGAGGTGCCCACCGACCCCCTCTGTGGCGGCTGAGCCAGCCCAGGTGGCACGAGTGTGAGGGATGTCCCGGCCCCAGCAGGCGTGACGGGAGAAGCCCCCAGGAGCCAGCCAACAACCAGAACTGAGGCCCAGGCAAATGGCCCCGTGGTGCCGTTGCAGCGATGGGCGGTCCTGAGGGCCACCCGCCAAGCCTGTCACCGTGGAGCAGACACACACTGTCCTCCGTGTCCCAGATTCCTGACTCGGAAACTTGTGAGCGAAATATAATATGACGGTGGCTATTTACAGCCACCCGGTCTTAGAGTGTTTTGTTGCATAGTGATAGAGAATGAGAGCACCTGTCTGAGTCCTGGATTCCGTCTGTAAAACGGGGTAGTACAGCACGCGGGTCCAAGGCAGACTCTGGCACATCCAGAGGACCCCTAGGGTCAAGGTTCAGCTCTGCCACTCTGCAGCCACGGGGCTTTGGTCAAGGGACTTAAGTCACGTGTAAGATAGTGTAAGTCACGTGTAAGATAGTCACGTGTAACGGTACCCGCTCCGTGGGGCTTGGTGAAGATTAAGTGGTCGATCCATTAGAAGGGCTTGAAATGGTGCCAGCGTGTAGCTCTAACAGATGCCAACTCTGGTTATTGTTCATTCTTAGAGGACTGTGGTGGGGATTGAATCAGAGCCCGTGAGGGCGCCCAGTGAGCCTTCCGGCGCGTGTGCTGTCATGATTAAGGATGTGCACATTGATTGAGCACCTACTGTGTGCCAGGCACTCTTCCAGGAGCTTGGGGGAGGGCACATCGGGAACAAAACAGACCAAGATCTGTGTGACGGGGGGCAAGGGGCCAGAGGAAGGGGATTGAAAGCTGGTGAAGTCCTCCACACAGGTATGTGACTTTGCAAACCATGAGAAGAACCAGGCAGAGGGGAGAGGGGAGAGCCACCAAGCTGAACTGCCCTGAGCTCCCCGGGGAGAACGTGGCTCTCCCAGCAGCCCTCTCTCTGCTTGAGTGAGACAGATCTGATGCCCAGGCACCCCCTGACCCCTCCGGGAGGGGAGCAAGTGGCCAGCCAGCCCACCCCAGGCAGTGTCCTTGAAAAGAAATCATTTTCCGGGCGAGCCAAATGGAAAGCATATTGCTCGGAAAGTGCTGTTCAAACAGAATTATCTGAACGTCGTACTGCTGGAGCGGGCGTCACACGGCAGACATCTGGCGAAGGTGTCAATTAGCATAATTAATTAGACTTCCCCAGGTTCCCGGCAGGACGGCCTGTCAGCAGGAGCTGCCTGGTCTGCGGGGATGGGGACGGGGGACGGGCTGACCCCGCGCACCTGGGTGCGCCCTCGCCCGTGGGGGCTCAGGTCTCAGTCTCCCCCGACAGCCCCGGGGCAAGAGGGGGCGGCTCTGTCCAAGGGGGGGACGCCGCTCACCCCAAACACCCCTCGTTGCCGGTTTCTGAGACTTCGAAACAGCAGGTGACCGGGTAGCACCGGGGTCCAGACAGAAGTAACCGGAGTGCAGGGGTGACGGCGGGGAGGACGTCACAGCTCTCGTGTCCTGAGTGCCACACTGGGTTCAGACATATGTGCATGAGCTCGTTTAGCTCTCTCGGCAAAGGCGACCTCCTGACTTACGTCACATCGGGACACTTGGGGACAGTGAGGGGCTCTGTTAATAACGACCCCCTCCGGCCCCCGGGCTCCTTCACGTCACATCCCAGCTCATGTGTCTTCCCTCCCCCCACCCCCAGCCCCTCCTGACCTCCCTCTGAGGTCCCGGCCCCCTCTGGTCACCCAGTGCCCCCCACACTGTTCCGTGTCCCCGTCCTGTCCACGGGGCCCTTCTCTTGTCCTGTCAGAGGCAGAGTCCTCCTCACATGCTCCTCACCAGCTGGCCTGTCACGGAGTTGGCCCGTCGTTGGTGAGTCTGTCGCCTCTCCCCGTTACCGCGTGGGCCGCGAGGAGGGGCCGGGTGCCTTCTGTCCTCTGCCTCCCTGTCCTGTGCCTGGAGCAGTGCCGGCCGGAGCAGCTGCTCGCCAGTGATGGGAGGGCGGGCGGAGGGGAGGCGGGGAGGGCGGCAGGGTCGGGGGGGTGGGTGTGTGTATGTGTGAATGAATTAATGAAAGTTACTGAACAGGACATCTGGGATGTGAGTTTAGGTCCCCTCTCTAGGGGCTTTGCTGAGGTGACATCTCCTAGGGGGATCTTCTGTAATCCTCAATCCACTGGCCTCGGGGGGGCGGGGGTGCGTGAGCTGGGGCCTGGGGATGAGCTGTTCAGTCTGAGAAGCAGACTGGGGAGCCGGGCAGGGGAGCACCCTGCGGGGTGGCGCTCAGGGACTCTAATCAGAGCCACCTGCGGGGCTGGTGGGGGTGGGGATGACGGACGCAGGAGGACTCAGAGGAGGGGCCCCTTGTCCCAGCTCTACCTGGGGCCTGTGACCTCCCCTCCCCGGGGACCGCTCATGTGCAAACACAAACAGCCTGGTCCAGGGAGGCCCGGGGTGGGGGGGGAGGTGGCGCTTTGAGCCAGGGCTGGGGCTCCAGGAGGGGAAGGGGGTCACTTTGGCTCTCCCCGCGCAGAGCTCGGTTACAGGGTTCGGCCCACCAGGCAGGCCGTTAACGCCTGTGTCAGCTGGGAGTGAGGAAAGATTTTCCTGGGGAGGCAATGGGTGAGCTGGGACCTGAAAGATGCGGAGATATTAGCAAAGCAACAGGGAGAGAGGAGGAGCATTCCAGGCAGAGGGAACGAATGGTCTGTGCAAAGGCCCTGTGGCCGGAGGGAGTGTATCTGAAAGACTGAGACTTGCCAGTATGGTTTCTTCCCCGTCATCTGGTGGTGATAATGATAAAGAAGCCACTATTCCTCGACCCCCCTGCTCTGCGAGGCACTGTTTCAGGCATTTGCATCTGTGTCTTGAATATCACAACCACTCATTGTACCTCAGCCGTCTGAGCGTTTCCCAGCTGACAACTCTCCCAAGGACTTCTCCCCTTCAACCACCCTCAGGGGGATAATCCACAGACCTCAGCCTGGTGCTCAACGTCCCTCTAGGTCTGGCCGCTGCAGCCCCTATCGCATCATGGAGGCCACCCTCCATGCCCCTTCCCTGCCCCCACCCCCACACCTCATAATGTTCAGGTTCACTCTACCTGTCATTCTCCAAACAATCCTGTCATTTGCATCTTCTGTTCCCTCTACCAGAAATGCCCTTCCATGACCTCAGTGCTGAGCAAACTCCTACTCATCCCTCAGAGCCCAGCTAGGTTTTAGGTTCTCTTTGAAGCCCTCATCAACGGCCCCAGGGCTGATTGCTCTCTCCTGGGCCCTCCCAGCCGTCCCCTGTGCCCCAGACTGCTGTGCTGTCATTGCATATTTGACATCCTGTAAGGCTGTGAGGAGTGTGATGGCCAAGGCTGTGTCCGGTCCTTCCCTCCAGAGCCCAGCCTGCTAACAGAAAGGAGTTAACCTTCATTCATTCATTCATTCATTCAGGAGTCTGCACCAAGCACCTGCTACTTTCCAGGTCTTGTTCTTGGAGCTTCAGCTGCAGCATTGAGTGAGCCAGGCAGAACCCCTTCACTGAAGGGTCTGTTAAACAAATAAACCTATAAATAAATACATAATTATCATTTGTGTTAAGTGCCCTGAAGGAAAGGAAATAGACATTTCAAGAAAGAATCTTAGGAGGTAGAAACTAATTTGGATTGGGGGGAGGACGGTCAGAGAGGGTCATCTGAGGTGATGACATCTAATTTGATGTCAGGAAGGGAGAGGGCCGTTCAGAGGGAAGGACCACCTGAGGGGGAAGGAGTCAGGTCACCCTAGTCCTCGTGGCCGCGGAGGGCGGGGACGTGGCCTGAAAGCAGAGGGAAGCGCTGAAAGGTTCTGAGTCAGGAAGTGACGGGGGCAACGTTTGCACTTTGGGACCATGACTCTGCTGACGGATGGGAGTAACGAGTAATGGGGGGGGCAGGTGTGGAAGTGGGGAGGCCGGTGAGGAGGCCACGGTCAGGTCCGGGGGTGGGGGGTGGAGGATGGAGTGGGGGGTTGGGTGGGGGGGGAGGAGAGACAGATGTCAAATGCGGCTGTTGGCTGGGCTGACGTTGGCAGCCACGACAGAGGGGGGCGATGGTGAAGGTCATGGGCGAGGGGACCACAAGCTGCCCCCTGCCCCCCCACCGTCCCTCCATGACCCCTGTCGGCCCAGGTTCTTCCATCATCTGGGGTCCCTGCCCTCATGCCTGTAGGAGACCTGGCCCCACGGGTGGCCTGGATGATCCCAGGCCCTGGACACTCCCCACATCATGCCCTCTCTCAACCACGCAGCCCCCATCCTGGCCCGGCTGGGGGAGGGTCAGGAAGGAGCCTGGGGGATGAGAGACGGGCGTCCCCTGACTCTGCCCTGATGGGGAAGGTGACCTTGGACAAGACTTCTCCTAGGCTCCCCACAGGACAAGGGCTGCAAGAGAGCAAAGGGGTCCGGGTCAGGTGACCCCGGTGAGGTCCTTCCCCTCCAGGGAGGCCCCCAGAGCCTCGGCCCTGCCCGCGGGGCCTCGGTGAGGACACAAGGGTTAATGTCTGAGATGCTCTGATGGCTGCCGGAGCCTGTCTGCCCCTCCTCACCCGGGATTAATTCAGTTTGGTAAAGCGGTATTTATGCTGGAAATTTAATCGTCATTTCTGATGGTAAAGGAATTGAAAAATAAATTGAAAGTGTCAGACGACGCATTAGGGTGGGTGATGGAGTGAAGCGGGGCCGTCCACCTGGCCTCCCCATGGGGTGATTTTCGGGCCCAAGAAATTAGCCAAATTGCGATCCTCCCACTTGTAGGAACAGGAACCAGGGGGGATGGGGCGAGAGGGGTGGGGGTGGGGGGACCTGAGACAAGGGGAGGAGAGAGATTCCAGCGTGGGGGTGGGGACAGCATCAGGTCACTCCCAGCCCAGCCCCAAGTCACAGATGAGGAGAGGGGCCCGGAGAGGGGCAGGAGCCTGTCCATGATGACACAGGACGCCAGGGGCCCAGTGGGGCTGGGGTTCAGGCTCCCTCCTCTCTCCACCAGGCCAGGGGATCTGAAAGTTTGGCCTCCCTGGAGAGAGATGCTGTTGGCAGCTTGGCCCAGGGTCCACTCACCTGGGGAAGGCAGACTATCTGCCCCCAGATTGTTTCTTTGCCTCAGGAAGGGAGGGGGGCACGTATGAGGGGACCACCTTGCCGATGGTGTTGATACAACATGTCGATACAACATGATACAACATGAGCTCATGCCCCTGTGAGTCTGCAGGGACTGGGGTCTCCTTAGCAGGAGAGCTCTTGACCCTGAAATCAGAACTAAGATGCTCCCACCTGACCGGATGTTGGGGCAGGACTGAAGGCGGGACTGTCTCCCTTGTTACACTGGTGACTCTCTGAATCTTCCTCCAAGGTGGTGGCTCCTAAGAGCAGATGTGTGTCTTCTCCCTAGAGTGGGGTCTCCTAAAGTCAGGATCGCCCTTCTCCCTACCATCCTGAGGCCTCCCCCATTGGACATCCTGTCTTCAGGCCTCTTAACAGGCCTGCGATGGGCAGAGTCGGTGGAAGTCCCAGTGGTCAGGCTGGCTCTGTGGCGGGGTATAGGCAGGAAGCTGGAGGTGGAAGGGAAGCCACATGCTGGTTCTCAAACCCCTTGGATACGGGGGAAGGTCCTTGTCAGGAGGACCAGGCTCAGGGGTGATGTGGACAGACGCCCACTGTGTCGTCCAGCCTAGGACGGACCAGGAAGGGCCGGGACCGGCCCCTGACCATGCTTAAAAAGGTGAAAGGGGGATCCCTTTCACCATGGGATCTGGGAAGGCTTTGGCTTCAGGCCGGGGTCTGTGGATGAGATGGTCGTCCCAGGTACCGGCACGTGAATAGGAAGACGTCGGCACCATCCAGGAGTGTCCCAAAGTGCCGGATGGCCGAGCCATGGTACCCGAGGGACCGTGGGACAGGAGGAGGCCGTGGAAGCGGCTGGAGACGGCTCTTGGTTCCCACACAACCTCGTGGCCGTGGCGAGGACTCTGGAGTTTATTCTGGGAGCAGCAGGAGCCCCCAGAGGGTTTTGAGCAGGAAAGCGACACACACAGCATAGTGGCTGAATCAATGGAACTTGGTGATGGATTTGATGTAGGTGGTGGGAAAAGGGGAGAGTCAATCTGAAGGATTCTCAGATGCTCAGAATGATTTGACCGGGTAGATGGAGGTGCTGTTTGTAGGCACAGGAAAGTCTCGGAGCAGGTAAGTTTGAGGAAAACGAAGTTCTCTTTTGGATATGTTACGTTTCAGCTGCCCCTTGGGTGCACGACTGGGGATACTGAATGTGCCATTGACCCTTGTACTGTGCACCAAAATTTTTTCCTCCCAGACCTGCGGTGGATTTCTCTTCTCTGCCCGCTTGAATTTGGATCAAGCAAGTAGCTTGCTTTGCTCGGTGGAATGTGAGTGGAAGTCACATGTGCAGAGTGGCGCTTAAGAACCTGTGCATGATTCACCTTGCTCCTTTTTCTCTGCGCCCGAATGACCGGACCCACCAGATCCATTCAGACCCATCAGCCTGAAGCTGGGAGAGAGGATAATGTGGATCAGAGGGCCCAGCCAACAAGAAGGACAGGTAGCGTGAGTGAGGAAGAAAGCTCTGTGGCTTTGAGCCCCTGAGATTTGGGGGATGTTTATTACACAGCAGGGTCTCGCCTAGCCTGACTGATACAAGGCAGAGAGTCTGGAACTCAGAGAGGCGCTCGTGTCATTTTGGGAGCCATCAGTGATTGATTTAAAACCCCTTCAGATTAGAAGACACTGGGAGAGAGAGCGGGGAGAGGAATGATCCTTGCAGTCCCTGCCTCATGCTACACACTGTCCAACGGGCTCACTACCTGCTCCACAAACCCAGGCTCCACCCCAACATCCCTTCAAAAGCTCAAACTTCCAGGCCGATTCTCCAACTCTCATCTGACCTTGCCACCTCCCTCTCCTGTCACTTTGTCCCCTCCAATCTCCGTGCGAATGTCCCTCCTCCCCACAGCCACCTCCAGGGTCCCAGAAATGCCAGCCCTGGGGGGAGCGGGCAGTGCCGGATTCAAGCCTGAGTGCTGCTGCTTTATAGATGTGTGACTCTCAGGGACTAACCTAACCTCTCTGAGCTTCAGGTCCTGAAACGTGGAATCATTAACGGGATGGCTTTGAAGATTAAACAAGATGGAGCGTGTGAAGTTCCTGGGATCCACAGATGCTCAGTATATGGTCACCAGTGTTACATCATTATTCTACGGTCACAGGTCGCTACCCTCCTGAGTCACTGTTCCAGGCTCTTCTCCAGTCTCCCTGCCTCTAGACTCGTCATCTCTAATTGTGCCTCATGCTGCTTCCAGAGACAGCTCCCTAAAGCAAGTTCTGACTGTGTCACTATCCTGCTCAAGAACCATCCATGGCTCCTTATTGCCTACACAATCCAGTCCAATGTCCTCACTCTGCCATTAGAGGCTTCCCTTCCTAATCCTCTTTCCCATGTAGCAGCAGAGTGATCTGTTCTCCTTTAAACAAATCTTCAAGTCTTTCAATCCCTGTCAGAGTGGTTGAAGAGCTCTATCTTGAGAGAGAATCTGAGCTCTCGTCCCTGCTTTTAACTGATTGGGGGAGTTTCTTGGGGCAGTTGGGGCAGTTTCTTGCCCTCTTTGGGCCTCAGTTTCCCCATCTGAAAAATGAAAGGGAGAGTGGAGGCTGAATTCAGTCACCTAGATGCTTCATTCTAAAGCAAACCTCCCTCCTCTGGGAGCCATGGCCTGCCCCGCACCCTTGCGCTCCCCACCTTCCCTCTCCTGATGGGGGCTGTGCAGTGGGAGAGAAGTCAGCCCAGAGAGGAAGCTCGGCCCTCAGCTGCTGGGCGGCAGGGCTCAGAGATGCTGCCCACGAGACGGTCTGAGGAATTGAGCCTTTGGGAGACGCGGCTGGAGCGCAGATTATGCTGAAGGGTGTTTCTTCTTATGAGGTTCAGGGCGCGGTGGGGCAGGGGGGTGGCCCAGAGGAGGTGCTGACTCAGCCCAGTGCTGAGCCTGTCGTGTGGCTGGGATCCCGTGACAGGAGCTTGGTTGGTGGGCCACACTAAGGTCAGGAGAGGTCAGCAGAGGTGGGCAGGGAGTGACGGGGACAGCGACACTCGCTGAGTTCGTCCCGAATAAAATGCTTGCCGCATCGTATCTTTTCTTCAAAATGCCGCATACGTGTCCGCTGTTACCATTATGCTTAATCTTCACGATCATCCAGCCGCGAATGAAAATGGCCCCCATTCATTGAGATTTGACCTTGTGCCTGACACTGCTCTAACTTCCCTAAGGCTCCCAAATTATCTGATCCCCATGACACAAGACACCGATGCTTTTACTATGGTCCTTCTACTTTGTGGATAAGAAAATTGTGTGGTTAAGCAATTTACTCAAGGCCATGCAGCTCACAGGTGCTGAACCCAGGCTGTCAGGCATAAGCTCTGCACCCGAGGTGTAGACCCCGCTGCCCCCCAGGGTGGGGATCCTTGTCCTCGTGGGACAGGTGAGAAAATGGAGGCTAAGAGGAGGGGAGGGACCTGCCCAAGGTCTCGCTGCAAAGTCCCGTGGTAGAGTTGCACCCCGGGCTGGGAGGTGGTATCTGCCCTCCTCACGTTCTCTCTACTCTCCCAACTCTAGAGGGAGAGGGTGCTCAGGGTTCCACCCGGGTGGGTAGTCAGCGGAGGGGCCCTGGGAGGGTAGTGGGGTCCCGTCCTCTGACAGACCCAGGCTCATGTTCCTGCCTGGCCACTCAGTGGCTTGTGGCCCTCGGCCAGTCACTCATCTGCTCTGAGCCTCAGTTTCCTCCTCTGTAAAACGTGGGCAGCGGCAGCTTGTTGGGAGGATGGAGGCCGAGGCAGGCACGGGTGTTTAGCACACAGCAGGTGCTCAGGAGTGGCTGTGCCTTCCCATCCCCCGCTGGAGACTGAGGCTCTGGCAGGTGCCAGCATGGGGGCCTCATGCTTGCCTCTATGGGGTCTTAAGCTCCCACTGGGGGTTGCTGGGGGCAGAAGAGGCTGGGCTGTAAACCACTGTAGCCCACCAGCCACCTCTTGGGAGGATGGACAGGTCTCTCTAGAGGAGGCAGCGGGGCTTGCTGCCTGGGCCCTGCTGCCTGGATCCTAGGACCTGACCCCTCATCACCCACAGCCATGCCCTGTCACCTGTGCGGTCACCACACTGCCCCACTCACCCTGTGAGTGCTGAGCTCACGGCTCGTTGCACTTAATTCTGAGAGCTGATGGTCCTATGGCCTTCAGGCACCTGGGCCCACCTGCCTCCAGGGCCCCGGCTGTTACCCCTAGGGACCGCTCCGTCACCTACTCCCCAGGTACCTTCAGCTGACCCCACCCGCCATCCCCTGTCCCCAGGGAGGTGCTGCCTGCCCCCTGCGCCCCCCTCCGTCAGGACACGTGCACACAAGCACACGACCCCATGTGCACATACACTCGTGCACGCTCACACATGCATGAGAGACCCTCGCGCCCAGAAGCGTCTCTACGTCCACATTCGCGCGCATTTACCCAGACTCCTTCCTGCATGAAGTTCCCTCAGGAACCACCTCCTCCAATTTCTGTTTCTGGGTCTGTTATGAAACTCGCCATTGGATTCAAAGATGAAGAGAGAGAGAGGCAGGGGAGCCAAATTCCATTTCATTTTGTCAGTGCCAGCAGAACAATATTTCAAGTGATAATTATAACAATTAAAAAATCTGTTGTCATCGGTGGGGAGGAAGGTGCTGCCTGCACAGCCAGCTGTGGCTTGACGATCTGGCAGAATGTTCTGCTGACAGGATCCAGTCCCAAACCTCCTCGAGTCCCAGGGTAAGCCTGCTGGACATCCTCGTGCTGCCGGACAGGGTGACAGCTCAGGAAGGGGAAGTTGTGAGTCATTCTTCCAGGGGGATGCACATGGCCAGGTGACCCTCACCTGCACAGCCTGAGAGCCTGTGTCTGGGTCTGAGGAGACACGGGGACTCGGGCCTCTCAGCCTCCAAGGAGAGCTGATGCCCTAGAACTTGGACATTCTGGCACGAGGGGGCGTCCTCACTGGCTTGTAGGTCTGGAAATCTACCCTGTGGGTCTCATAGCAGGGGTGAGTCACGAGCCTGGCCTGGGCTCTGCCGATGACCCACCCTGTGACTTTGGATGTGTCACCCACCCACTCCGCATTGCCCTGCCTCTTGGTCACTTACAGAAACCTTCCCTGCCGGCTCCTCGCCGTGGACACCTCCAGCCCACCACGATGGAAGCTGAGAGAGAGCAGGGTCTTGTCCCCACTGCCCCTCTCCGTGTCCCCAGCACCCAGATCAGGGCCTGGCACCCAGAAGGCTCCCAGAAAACGTTTGTTTAAGCACATGGGGATGCGTAAACGCACAGGACAAATCCATGAGGTGGGCATTCGTCTCCCCTTCAACAGAGGAGGGGACCGACGCTCAGAGACTTGAAGGTCTTGCCTGAAGTCACCTGACTGGTGAGGGGACAGGGATTAGGAAGGGAGGGGCGGTGGTGGGGCTGGGGGAGCAGCATGGGTCCTGAGGACACACAGCTAGAGAGGTCCTGCCTTTAGACAGTAAAGCCCATGTTTTCCAGGCTGCAGCCTTTCCTGGGGAAACAAGCCCAGTAGCGTTGGCCTTGGGGGAGAAGGGGGGCAGGGAGAGAGCTGCCTCACCTGCATAGAGGCTCCGCCTCCTCCAATCAGCTGGGCTCTGAGGGGCGGGGACGCCAGGGCCTGGCCAATCACCAGGAGGCTGGGCGCAGAGGCAGGTGGGGCAGGGCCAGGCCCGACCCCTGGGCTCCTGAGGGACCTTCCCCACTGGCTTTTCCCTCCTGGATCCCCTTCAGTCCTCCCAGCAGCGCCCCATCCAGAGCAGGAATAATCATCTCCACTGTGCAGATGAGGCAGCTGAGAGAGACCAGAGAGGCCCTGTGACTTCCCCAAGGTCACACAGCCGGTGAGCTGCAGAACCAGAACCGACCCAGGCTCTGCCTCCCAGCCCAGGGTGGCGTCCTGTCCCTCTGGCTTCGTCCCTGCTGCCCTGGCCCAGGACCCCGGCCAGGACATTCCCACCCCGGGCGTGTCCCCTGTGGCCTCCAGCCCCCTCTTCCCCACCAATCGCCCCCACCCAGGGCTTAGCTCAGAGATGCTGCCGACCCCAAGCCCCCTGCCCAGCCTCATCCCTGAGCCCAGACCCTTTGCTCCAGCGGCTCACGACATGGGGTCAGGGACCCGCAGAATGTCGGGGCTGACAGGGGTCCCAGGAAGGTCCGGTCCATCCCTCTGGGGGACACGTGGGGGCAGTAGTCCCTCAATGGCCACCCTGTGCCCCCCTCCATCCCACAAGCCCCCCAGGGCCTGACTAGGGGCTCTGCTCTTCTCCCTGCGATTCTCCCCCTGCTTCCTGCCTCACTTCCCTGCAGCACAGGCTGCAAATCCAGGTCTAAGGTTTGATTTACAAACTTCCTGGGGAGGGAGGGTGGCTGCAGGGCCGGGTGATTTACTGTGCGGGGAAGTGTTTGCTTCTCATGAAGGATCTTCTCGGCCCCTCCTCACTGAAGGCTGGGATTTACTGAGGCTTCCCTCTCCCAGGGGCGGCCCGGTGGCTTTGCAGCGGCAACAGAGGTAGGGGAGCCAAGGGGAGCCCCACGCAGTGAAAAGCAGACCTAGATGGTGGTTGGGGGAAGCAGAGGGACTTAGGGGTCACCAGGGGCTTATCTCTCCACAGTTAAGCTGTGTGCTGTGGGCAGGTCACTGAATCTCTCTGGGCCTCAATTTTCTTGTCTGCAAAATGGGCATAAACACACAGTAGGGTTAGTGACATCTACTCCCCAAGGTGATGAGGTTGGGATGAGAGGCTATGTATAAATGGCTGGCACATAGTAGGTGCTCTGGAAAGTTGAATTCTCCCCTCTAGCCCATTTGAGGTATCCCTTTCCCTGCCCAGATCACCTCCTCCGGGTCACCCATCTAGATTTCATCCAAGTCCCCCCTACACCAGGATCTGCCCTCAGAGAGAGCAGACCCTGTCAGTTTTGCAGTTCCTGCCTCCCTGCATCTCAGTAAAGAGAGGGACATGGTCCTGCTGGTAGGACTGCACCGGCTCCGTGCCAGGGCCCCAGGCACAGATGGTTCACATGTCCTGGGATTGTTAGCAGTGTAGCTGCTTCCATGCTAACGAGTTAACAAATCTTGTCTGCAAAGGGCCCTTGGCAGAGTAAAGGGCCTCTGGGACCCAAAGTTCTGCTGATCTAGGGGGTCAGTAGAATCCTTTAGCCTGTCTGAATTCTAATAAGGGAGGGGGGAGTGGTGGCCTTGGCCTCACTGGGGCAGATGACCCAGAGTCTGAACTGGGCTGGGGTTGGACCCCTGGAGGGCGTGGGTGGGAAGGCAGCTCCACTCTCTCTGAAGGGGTATCCGGGGACCTCCAAACCACCCTTCCACTCTCAAAGTTCCTATTGCAGATGGCAGGGCACAGTGTCGGGAAGCGGGGGGGCTGTGAAACGAGAGCAGGGATCCCTCCCTCACTCGGCTGTGAGGATTAAGTAATGTGAGTAAAGACGTTGTCTGACATACAGTTGGTCCTCCACGGAGGATATCCGTCATGGTGCAACCATAGCCAACTGGGTCAGGTGTGGACTCAGGGGTCCAACCGCTCGGTAGAATCCCTGCCAGGCCTGTACCAGTGCTGGGATTTCAGGAAGTAGCCTACTCTTTCTGTGCTTCGGTTTCCTCATCTGCAAAATAGGATAATCTTATACTATATTTCATGTTCCACATGAGGTCACGGTGAGGAACAAATAAGTATGTGTGACGTTGACTCAGGGGGCCCAGGACTGTTTCAGGTTCATCTCTACTGACAAAGTACAAGGGGGCCTCTCCCTAGCCCAGCCAGGGCACCCACTGTCACAGCAGGGGACTGGTGGGTGGGGCCGGTTCTCCCCTCCCACAGCTCCTGGAGCCACCCTCTGTTTTTCACTGAAGCTGGACTGACAGCCAAGGGTGCCCAGAAGAGATTCATGGTGGCTTTAAAAAAATTTTTGAACTAGTTGTTAATCGCTAACAGTTTGCAGGTTTCATACAAAAATCCAGATTTCCAGCTCGTCGGGGAAGTCAGAAGTGTAGACACTGGGTTGGCATTCGCAAAGCAAATCATCAGGAGCTGGGGAGCAGATGCCCCTGTAGTTGGGGGCCCAGGGTCTCCAGAGTCCCCACCAGCCTATGTGAAGTCATGCTCATTACCTGCTTGGTACCTGATGACATTTTAGTGTGTGACTGAGATCCACAGTCCCTATACAGATGGGCAAAGTGAGGCCACGTATGGCCAGGGAATGTCTTTTGCCTGCCATGGAATGTCACCTTCTCCAGGACGGGAACTGCTTGAGCCGTGTCTGCTGATGTATCCGTTGTGTCTAGACTAGGGTCTGGTAGGTGTCCAATAAGCTTTGGTTACGTGTTGACTTTGCTGTCATTCAGTGAGTTTGAGGTACCGCCAGGGCTCAGACCCATGTCTCCCGGGCCAGAAGCTTCCCCAGCTTTAGCTGATTTCCCTATAAATGCCAAGACAGGGTTCCTGACCCCCAAATGTCCCCTTGCATTCACATACGTGTCTATTGCCTCAATCAACTCAGATGCTTTACAGTTCATTCCAAGCTAGCCCCAGAGAGGGAGGTGAGCCTTCTGTAGAAATTATCACTTATCACCAGGGCATTTTGAGTATGAGGACAGTTGTTTCAAATTGATCATTGGGGCACCTGTGTGGCTCAGTTGGTTGACTGTCTGACTCTCGATTTTGCTCAGGTCATGATCTCACGGTTCATGAGATCGAACCCTGTGTCGGGCTTCATGCTGACAGTGTGGAACCTGCTTGGGATTCTCTCTCTGCCCCTCCCCTGCTCATGCTTTCTCTCTCAAAATAAAGAAATACACATTAAAATTTTTTTCTTTTATCATTAACAAAGAACTATGGGATCTAATGTGCTATGAACTGTCTTTTATTATTATCGTTCACATTTTTTTTAATGTTTAATTTTTGAGAGAGAGAGAGAGCTTGCGCGTGAGTGGGGAGGAGCAGAGAGAGAGGGAGACACCAAATCCGAAGCAGGCTCCAGGCTCTGAGCTGTCAATGCAGAGTCTGATATGGGGGGCTCTAACCCACAGACTGTGAGATCATGACCTGAGCTGAAACCAAGAGTCAGACACTTAACCGACTGAGCCACCCAGGCACCCCTATTATTTTCATTTTTTCAAAACAGCCTTAATGAAGTATAGTTGACATACAATAAACTGCATGTACAGTTTGACCCTTGAACATCACAGGGGTTAGGGACGCCAATACCCTGCCCCCAAAACTTAACTACTAAAGCCTGCTGTTGATGGGAAGCCTTACTGATAACATAAGCAATTGAGTAATGCATATTTTGTAAGTTATATGTAATATATACTGAATTTTTATAATAAAGTAAGCTAGAGAAAAGAAAATATTCTTTAAAAAAATTTTTTTTAACGTTTATTCATTTTTGAGAGACAGAGAGAGACAGAGCATGAGCGGGGAAGGGGCAGAGAGAGGGAGACACAGAATCGGAAGCAGGCTCCAGGCTCCGAGCTGTCAGCACAGAGCCCGACGCAGGGCTTGAACTCATGAACCGTGAGATCGTGACCTTTGCCGAAGTCGGACGCTTAACAGACTGAGCCACCTAGGCGCCCTGAAAAGAAAATATTCTTTAGAAAATCATAAGGAAGAGAAAATACAATTACAGTCCTGTACTGTACATATTGAAAAGACATCCACGTGTAAGTGGACCCACATTGTTCAAAGCATGTCGCCCAAGGGTCACCTGTACTTAAAATGTGTATTTTGATGAGTCTTATGTGTATATCATCATCATCACAATCAGGATAAAGCACATACCCGTCACCCTAAAAGTTGTCTTGTGCCCCTTCATAATCTTTCCCTCCCAACCCATCCTCACACCCCCTGCTCTGTCCCCAAGCAACAACTGACCTGCTTGATGTCACTATAGGCTAATTTGAATTTCCCAAATTTTTATGTACCTGGAAACACATAGTATTTACCTGTTTTTGTCTGGCTTCTTTCACTCAATACAATAATCTTGAGATTCCTCCAGATTGTTGCCTGTTATCAGTAGTTCATTCCTTTTTACTGCTGAGGGGTACGCTACCACTGTATGGGGATATACCAGAACTTGTTAATGCAATCACCTGTTGATGGGCAGTTGGGTTGTTCCCTGGTTTGGGGTATCAACATATAAAGCTGCTGTGAACATCTGTGTGCAAGTCTTTGTATAGACATACGCTTTCCTTTCACCTGGCAAATTCCTAGGAGTCCAATGGCTGGGTCACATATTTAATAGATGCTCCAAACTTTTCCAAGTACGTGCACCATTTCACCATTTCGCACTCCATCAGCGGTATGAGAGCCCAAGTTCCTCCACAGCCTTGTGACACTTGTTACGGTCGGTCTTTTTACTTTTCGTTATCCTAATAGGTGTGTGGTGATGCCTCATTGTGGTTTTGACCTGCATTTGCCATTTACCTAATGATTAATGGTAAGCATCTTTTGAGCATCTTTTCCTGTATTTACTGGCCATTTGTATATCACTGGAGAAACATCTATTCATATGTTTTGCTCATTTATAAATTGGGTTATTTGTCGTTTTATTGTTGAGTTGTAAGAGCTCTTTATAGATTCTGGAGACAAGTCTTTGTCAGATTATGGTTTACAAATATTGTCTCCCAGTCAGTGGCTTGTCTTTTTATTCTCTTACCAGTGTCTTTAGAAAAACAGAAGTGCATAATGTTGATGTTCAACATGTCAATTAGTTCTTTGATGGATCTTGCTTTTGATGTTGTGTCTAAAAAATATTTGCCTAATCCAAGATCACAGAAGTTTTCTCCTATGTTTTCTTATGAAAGTTGTATAGTTTCGGGTTTTACATTTTGGTCTATGATCCATTTAGAGTTAATTTTTTAAAAATGCTTATTTATTTATTTATTTTGAGAGAGAGGGCATGAGCAGGGGGAGGGGTAGAGAGAAAGGGAGAGAGAGAGAAAATCCCAAGCAGGATCCTCACTGTCAGCACAGAGCCCAGTGTGAGGCTCGAACCCACTCACTGTGAGATCATGACCTGAGCTGAAACCAAGAGTTGGACACTTAACCAACTGAACCACCCAGGCACCCCTGGTGTTAATTTTTACATATGGTATGAGGTATGGATTGAAGTTCACTTTTTGCATGTGGATATTGAATTGTTCCAACACCATTTGATGGAAGGATTAACCATTCTCCAATGAATTGCCTTTGCTCTTTTGTTAAAAATCAATTGTCTTTATATGTTTGTGAGTCTATTTCTGGACTTTTTTATTCTGTTCCACTGACCTACTTATTTGTTTCATTTTATGCCAACACCACATTGTCCTAATTACCATAGTTTTATAAGTCTTGACATCAAGAAGTGTTAGTCCTCTAACTTTGTTCTTTCTTTTCAAGGTTGTTTTAGTTACTGTAGATCCTTTTTGTTTCCATATGAATTTTAGAATCAATTTGTCAATTTGTACAAAAAAGCTTTCTTCATAATTCTTGTACTTTGTTTCCCGGAGCTCCTTTGATCTGTGGGATTAGAGTTTTCATTAAATTTGGAAAATTTGCTGCTATTATTGTTTCAAGTATTTTGCCCCCTTCCCACCCTCCCATCAGGAACCAATTCTGTGTGTACATTAGAGAGTTTGAATTTGTCCCACAACTCACTGCTGCTCTGTTCATTTCAAAAAATTATTTTTTTCTCTCTTTTTCACTTTGAACAGTTTCTACCACTATGGTGTCAAGTTCATTAATCTTTTCTTCTGCAATTTCTAATCTGCTATCAATTCCATCCAGTGTATATTTCATTTCACACATTGTAGTTTTCACCTCTCAATGTTCCACTTGATCTTTTTAATATCTTCTCATGTCTCTACTTCATTTCGCAAACATATGGAATACAATTATAATAACTTTTAAAGTCCTTGTCTGCGAATTCTATTATCTGTGTCACTTCTGAGTTGGTTTGATTGATTCATTTATCTACTCATTATGGGTTACATTTCCCCACTTCTTTGAATGCCTGCTAATTTTCATTTGAATTCAAGGCATCGTGAATCCTACCTTGCTGGATGCTGGATAGTTTTGTATTTCTATAAAATTTCTTAAGCTATTTTTGGGGGTGTAGTTAAGTTACTTCTTAACAGTTTGATCTTTTCAGGTATTGGTTTTAAGAATTAAAAACAAGGAGGAACTGAAGTAGTCTTTAATCCAGGGCTATTTTCTTCCCACTGTCCAGGCAAAGACCCTTCTGTGCACTTTATGCAAATCCCTGTGAACCATAAGGTTTTCCAGTCTGGCTAGTGGGAACAGGCACTATTTCCAGCACTATGGGAGTGCTGGCACTCTTACCTCTCATCCCTTAAGGTGGTTCTTTCCCCAGTATTTGACAGTTTCCTGAAATGGAGGCGTTCATCAGTACTCAGCTGAATACTCAAAAGGGACTCTATACACATCTTCAGAGTTCTTTCTGTTTTCCTCTCTCTCTTCTTGCTACCCTGTCCTACAAACTCTGTCTTGTTCTTCCTGTTTTCTCAGCTCTGTCTCTTTAACCTAGCTCCACCTGGTTCCTCCTCCTACATCATGGCCTAGAATTCTCTCTAGATGAGAAGTTGGGGACTCACTGTTCTCACTGCTTTGTGCCCCATCTCTCAGGGATCACTGACTTCCATTGTCTAATATTCACTGTCTCAGTCTTAGTACTTTACTCCTGAGCCTCAGTTTAATCCTTACACATAAAAGGGGAACAATAACAATAACAAATAATCTACTCCATCACTAAGCCCAATCTGGCTGCTATTATCACTGCTACAACTGCTATCATTCAATACTAGTGACTGGGAAATGCAGAATGGGCAAAAGCTACCAGGAATCCAGAAGTGCTTTCGATGAATTTCTCCGTCACTATAATGGCAGTAGCACCTAGTATAATAAAATAGTGGATTGTTGTGTGCTAACGCACATATTCCATGTATGTGCTGTGCTTGGTGCTCTTAGGTGCTAGGTATACAACAGATGGATTGGAAGACCCCTGCAGTAACCACCCCCAGGACTTTGATAATCACACTTTGTCCTGGATCTAGTCAAAGCCAAGGGGGATCTCTGACCTGCTTAGTTATGGCGACATTGCAATAACAGGAGTTTGGGAGTATCCTGGGTCCAGCTTCGTTTCCTCCCCTGCACCCTTCCCCCACCCAGACATGCAAGCAGGTGAATTCTTCCTGGATTCAGAGCTGGGCCTTCCTCCCCTCACCCATTTGCAAGTGTTAAGCACTCATGGTTCTCTCTCTCCCCACCCCCTCTTGAATATGTAATTGTCTCATAGAATGAGCCAAGATGAGACAATGGTTGCAATAAGACTGGTTCTTTAAATTCCTCTGCACAGAGCTGCTTAATGAACACATGGTTGCCCACCCTCCTCAGCCCCAGAGCCAAGTGCAAATAAAACACTTTCCACAGTGTTATATAATTAGCTGGGGGCCAGAGTTGGGAGAGGGAGCAGATAGTATGGGATAAAGACAGAGGAAGGGGAGAGCTTGAGGGTGTGGGAGAGAGGTATAGGGGAAGGGCAGAGAGGATGAGGGAGGGCAGGAAGGAGGGAAGCAGGTGAGGGAAGGAAAGGAGTAAGCCAGGAAAGGGGAAAAGGCAAGATGGCGTCTTAGTTTGGATTTGACTCTCCAAATCCCATTTGTAGGGAGGAGAACATTGTGTGGGTTCATTATTCCCATTGGAAAAGTGAAGATACCTAAGTTCTCCTATGTGCTACACAGTGTTAGGTGATGGACAAGACAGACAAGATCCAATAATGGATGAAGAGGATAATGTCTCTGCCTCTGTGAGGTTCACAGTCTAAGTGGATAAAACAGGCATTCATTCAGTAAGTAATCACATCAAGAAAACCTAAGTACCATTGAGCTTGTGATTATTTGCACAATTATGTCTAGAAGGAGTGTGGCAGGGTAGTTAAAGAAGTTAGTTCTGAGAAACAAATGGCTGGATTTTGAATCCCAGCCCTGTCACATTCTGACTCTGGGAACTTGAATAAGTTACTCAACCTCTCTGGGGCTCAGTTTCCTCATTTCCAAAATGGAGATTAAATTACATATTATATTGGGAAGTTGAGAGGGTTAAATTAGGTAATATGTCTAAATCACTTAGAAAGTGCTTGGTGCTTACTCACTAATGACAAAGATTCTCTTTGACTGAACTTTGGACAGGCTCCTCTAAGCCCTCTTCTCACCAGACCTTGACCTTGAGCTTGCATATCCATCCTTGCCAAGTTCAATTTTAGCAAGAATCCTGCTTAGTCAGTTTAGAGAGACTCTCTCATCCTTGATATCTGATCACACTGGTATGCCTTCAGTAAGAATCTTGTTTGGGCAGTGTAGCAAAAATCCCCTTAAGGTTGGTGTCTCCATGGATATCGTCACCCTGCTCCTTGGCTATAAATCCCCACCTGTTTGTGTTGTCTTTGAGATTGTGCTCAGTTCTATACTGAAGTCTCTTTTTCCCTATTGCAGTCGTTTCTGAATAAAATCTCTCTGTATCACTTTAACTAGCATCTGGCTCAGGTTCTCTTTAACAGTGCTTACAAAAATTCCAACTTTGAATACAAAAGATCTAGAAAGTAAAGTAAAGGATTAGATGGCTGTGGTTTAGCTCAGGGGTCAGGACAGTCTTTTCTGAAGAGATGTGTCTTAAGCTGAGATCTGAAAGGTGATCTACATGTCAAGAAGAAGAGAGACCAAGTCATAATGTTGTAATGGGCTCTTTTTTTTTTTTCTGTGCCTGTCTAGAGTTCATTCCTTTTCTGGTAGGACTACTCCCCAATTTTGCTTTGAAAACAACTCTCACCCACTCTCAGTCCATCCAGGTGTGACTGACACATCTCCTGGCTCCAGCCACCCAGGCTGGCCATTGAGTTAATTTCACCTCTTGGATGTAATAATGATTTCAGTCATGGGAAGATGACCTAAACCAGACCCATGAGAATCATACGGAACTTTTGCTAATCAGGAGAGATGCTAATCAGTGTGTTGTAATCCTAATGCTAACAGTTCTAATGCTAGAGTGGAGAGCATGACTGTGAATGTCACCAATGCAGAAGGTAGAAAGACGATGTCCTGATGACATCACTTAAGTTCCTGGATCCAGCTATGCCTGAAGTCATCAACTCCCGGAGTTTTCAGGAAATTTACCAATTGATTGCCCCCCCCCCCATTTTTTTATTAGTTTTTTTAAGCCAGGTTGAATTGGGTTTTGAATTATGGTTTTGCCATTTGCAAAGAATCCTATATATACTGCATAGCTTCCTGACAAAGGAAAAAGCATATGAGAAGCCTCAGAGGAGAGGATTATGGTCTATTCAAGAAATCCAAAGAATGCCAATGGGACTGAAGTGTGGTATGTGAGGGATGAGTGGTGAACATGTGCATATCATAGCTAAAGGTGTCAAGAAACCTGAGCATACATTGAGGAAAGTGAAGAGGAACAATGTAGAGGCTAAACATATTAGTAAGAACTTCTGATTCTTTACAATGGATGTACCCCATGATGTGTTCCAAAGGCTTCACTTCTCATTATGTCTCATGCTCAACTCTTTATCCACTCAGGAAGTCCAGAATCAAAGACCCAGGAACCATTTTGAATGGACAATTATGGAACACAAATGCTTCTTAGTCCAGTCTCTTTATTTTGTTTTATTTTAAATAACTGACCAAGTAATGTAAAAACACATAGTAAAAAAGTCTAATGATACAGATGAAACAAATGGCATCATTTTAAAGGGAACTGAGTCCAAGAAGTCCTGTCTTGCACAGAAAGGTCTGAGGATAATAATAACCATAATAGCTCACATATTCTTTTAACACTACCTATGTTCAGCCACATTGCTAAACTATTACGTTCATAATTTTTAATTTATTCTTTACCACAACCCTATGAGGTGGGTCCCAATATTCTCCTTATTTGACAGATAAGTCAGCTATGGCCCAGAGAAGTTAAGAAAATTGTCCAAGATTGTGTAATTAGCAAGGAGCAGAGCCAGAATTTGACTACAGGCAGTCTGACTCTAGGGCCCATTCCCTCATTCCTGGTAACAATCCAGATAATTCCATCTAAAACACGGAGGGAAATAAGTGATCCCAGGAATCTGAAGAGAAAAGCCATCTAGCAGTCCTGGGAGCTGTCCATGGTTCCGAAACCACGGAAACTAACAGATACAGGAATCTTCCTGACCTTCTGTTCACTCTCCTGACCTTCACCCACCTTCTCTTGCCCTCCAACTCATCCTCTACCCTCCAGCATGTTCAGGCTACTCTTGATTACACCCACTTGGTGTAACTTGGCATTCATTCCTTTTCTTATAAACTTCCCCAGTTGAAACTTAGATGAGTAGTATTCCCAAGCCAGAACAGTTTTTGCTTTTTCTCTTGGTCAAATCTGTGTTTGTCCTTGGGCTTTAGGGAGGAAGACATAGTTCCTGTCCCCAAGGAGCTATAGGCAATCTAGGGATTATATATATATATATATATATAGTGTAAAATGTATGTTAAGTAAGGTTTAAACATCCTAGGATGGCATACACAACCCTACAGGGTCTCCTTTAATAAGACCTTTTTGTCTCTATGGTTATTTTTCACCTGTAGTCTCTGAACATAGGATGCATCTCCTACCACTGGGCCTTTTCACATACTGCTCTTTGACTGACATAGCTTCCTACATTGTTGCTGACCTCAGGTGCTACCTCCTCCAGGAACCCTACTGTCATCCCTGCCACCATCACCACCTTTCCCAGATTAAGAAGTTTATCCTAAACTTTGGAGGCTTTTGAGAGTTAAACCAACATGGGGACATTAAAAAACAATAAAATATGATAGAATTCCATGTCAGTGCTCCAGTCCTTTATACCTAATCTGGGGAACAGAAGGAGTCCTAGGCTTAGAATGGAGAGAACTAAGGTCTTCCCTGGGATTTCCCAAATAAACTGTATGACCACAGGAAAATATACTCTCTCTGGGCTTCAGGCATTCCCTCCATAAACAATAGGGAGTTCAAGAATTCACTCTCTCCACAAACATGCTTAGAGTGTCTACCATGAGCAAGGAACTGGGTCAGATCCAATGCAAGGATGGAGTGGATGCAGAGGGGAATCGGATCTGAATGGCAGGAGAGGATAGGCATGGACAGTAGCACAGGATCCAAAAAGGCCTGGAGAGCTCAGAGGAAGGGGGGCCCTGCCAAAGCTGAGGGCACTAGGGAGGCTTCCTGTGGGAAAGCGTATTTGAGTGGGGCACTGAAGGATTTTAGATGGTATAGGATGCAGAGAGCATTTTAGACAGAATAAAAGTCCTAGTTCTAGTGCTCCAGGGTCTGTGATTCTGGACCCTGGGCTCTGTAATTCTGGATTACATGGCTCTGGATTCTGCGAATTTAGATTATAAATTTCTGGGTTTAGTATTCTATGAATCTGGGATCTCTACCTCTAGGTTCTGTGGTTCTGGGTTTTAGAATCTGTATCTCTGGGGTCTGGGATTCTACAGTCTTGATTCTGGGTTATATAATTCTGGATACTGCATTCTGGACTTAATGGTTCTGAGTACTATCAGATTATTCTTCAAACCCAAAAGCACATGCTAGGGAAGAGGAGATCCTGATATCCTTCTAGCTCCTCTGAAGAATGTTGTCTCCCTTTCCCTGCCAACAGACAACTGGCCAAGTGAAGCCCCTCCTTCCCACCTTTTTCTAAGGTTCTCTTCCTAGTTTCTCTGCTCCCAAGGAGGTGCCCCAGGTAGATTGAGGGAGAAATGAGAAAGGTGTGAATGGAAGGACCAGTCCACCTGACTCAGCAGGGGTAAACATAACTGTCTCTAGGCTCTGCCTAAGACACTTAGTTTCATAAGTGATGGATGGCCTGAACAGGGCACTGCTCTCAGTAAAGAGGTCCTGAGTCCTGAAGTAACCTGAGGGCTTTCTCCTTAGTGAAGAAGAAGGAGGGAATATGATTTAATGGACTCTTAAAGGCACTGCACACCATCAGGGACTCAGCCCTTTGGATTAAGCATTGCTATGCCCCAATGTCATCCCTCAGGCTGCTTTCCCCAGCTTCTGATGAAGGTCACTGGTAATCCACTCTACCCACCTCATTCCATCTAAGACAAACCCGACGGAGACAGTGAAGTTAGTGCAGTGATGTTAGTGCAACTCCTCCTCCAGCACACACACACACATACACACACACACATGCACACACACACACACGTGATATAACCATCTCTCTCTGGCTCACAAGAATTCTGCATTATCTTGAGGGAAGGTCTGTTGAAGTAGATATAAGAACACCTTGAAGTTCAAGGACAGACATGTCATTTGTCTCAGGATACGAGTGGGTATGAACATGACTGGGGTGTGTGAGAGAGGCCTGACCCAGGGTGTGACTGGGGTTGTCCCCAAATGTGTGGGAGGTGTTCTTGGGCATCTCTTCCAGAGCACGTGGGTGACTGTCTCAAACAAGTTGGCCACACCCCCTGCCGATCTGGTGTAGTCTCACCCTCTCTCTGGGCTGGTACCCCCACCTCAGAGAACCCTCTGCCAGAGGGATTTGGGACAGAGAGCTCACTCTTCTTTATTTGGTTTTTAGATTGAGAAATCAAAAAAATTACACTTAAACTGCTTGCATGGAGGTGATTTTTTGTAATCACTCACCCTGCTGCGCACGTCTCCACAACTTGATTACTTCTAATTAGATTAATTAGATGGAGAATAATTTCTTTTCTCTGGGAATATGAAGAGTCTCAAAGACAGCCCCAGTGTCCCAGAGCCCAGAGTGGGGCTTGCTCAGATAAGTTGTCTGTCTTTCGAGTGGTGGGGAGACTTGCCCAAGGTCATACCACAAGCAAATTGAACCCCAGTCTGTCTGATTCTGGAACCTGAACTCTTAACCATCATACTGTTGGTCTCACCTGGGCCGTCTGCCCTTTTCTTCCCTCCTGGGTGTGGCATCAGTGGGCTGTACTTTCCCCAGCATCATGGGACCCGGGGGGGACCTCAGGAGCTGGGATCAGGGTGTTGCTCCCTGCACTGGCCTCCTGGACAAACCTTTCCTCACATCCCTCTCCGATGGTGCGTCCTATCTATGTCCTAAATCACGGAGTCTCTTTCACCATAAACAAGGATGGGGAATGATCTTAGGAAACCAGAGAAGGCAAAATGCCAGGGCAAATGCAAGAGAGCTGTGGGGTTGCTGGCCAAGGACCCCTCGGAGGGGACACCTGGGGGACACCTGGGCCCACCCCAACTCGTCCTGAGCATCTGTAACCTACATCCGGGGATGTTGGTTGCCATCTGAGCCATGTGAGTCGTTGCCCACAGAGCTTGGCAGCCTGGCCTCCCACCCCACAATAGTTGAGGCCACTTGGCCCCACTTGCAGGCTCAACGTCTGAGCCCTGGATTGGTCCTGACCTGTAGTGGGAGAGGGCAGGCGTTAGTTTCACCCCTGGGGTGACTCTGGGCTTCGGCCTCAGTGCTGGGCACCTTGTGCACACTGTCACTGATCTGTCCCCAGCCCCCGTAGCTTTCCCTGCATCCTGCAAATATTTACTGGATCCCACTCTATGTGGTCCCACATGCACCCACATGCTCTGAAAGGGTCTCGTTATCCTGAGACCATCACTCTCATCCTCAAGGACAACCACCGTCCTGTCTCTTGCACCACATCATGCTCACATGTATCTACGCCCTGATATCACACACAGCTGTGCTTGTGACCTGCACATGTGTACCTTGACATTGTCACATATACACAACTTAAGACTGTCACACGCAGATGTCTAAAGAAGCCTGAATACACACCTGGAGGACAGGTGTGTGTGTGTGTGCGCATGCACGCGCACACACATGCACACACACACACACCATCTCACACATTGCACCGACACTCAGGGTCCTGTGTGTTAATCCCAGCACTTTCCAGATGTGTAAACTTCCGGCACTTTCTCAGAGCTTCACTTTCCTCATCTGAATGAGAGTTAGACTCAGTTTTTCGGGGACCCTTCTGACTGTGGCATCTTGGGGTTTAATTTTCTCTTTTGTCTGTCGGTCTCTCTCTGACCCAGGGGCAGCACAGAGTGTGGTCACAAGCTGACAGTCATTATTAGTCTTCCTTAACAAAGTGGGAACTTACACTAGGAGCCCCAGGACAGAGCCTGAGATGGCGTCCGGACCTGCAAAAGCAGGGGTTTACTGCCCCCGCATGCGCACGCGCAGACACCCAGGCACGCTCTGCTCTCACGCTGAGCCACATCTGCAGGAGAAGTTATTACCAGCTCGAAGGGATGGGATTTATCACCCAGAGCCATGCCTGGGGCCAGGCCTGGCCCTTCTACCACCTGGGATCAGCGACCACCATCTGTTCCTTTAGTATTTCTTTGAGAAATTCACTGGTGAGGGGAGACCAGGCCGGCAAGGCAAGAGAAAAGATCTGGAACCAGAAGCCTAAAGACAGATTAATCATGTCCTGTGGTTACGGACAGGCACCGGAGACAGTTTGGAGAAAGGGGACAGGCAGGTATACAGCCAGGGGGCCTGGAGTCCTGGGTGGATCGTAGACTGGAGAGCCAACAGAGGGTGACAGCGAGCCGCAGGCTGGCCTTTGCATGCCCAGACAGTGAGCGCCCCCATAAAAGTTTGCACTCTCTGGGCACCTGGGCAGCTCAATCCGTTCAGTGTCCGACTTTTGATTTCGGCTCAGGCCATGATCTCACAGTTTGTGAGTTCAAGCTCTGCATTGGGCTCTGCGCTGATAGAGTGGAACCCTGCTTGGGATTCTCTCTCTCTCTCTCTCTCTCTCCCCCTCCTGTGTTTGTGCTCTCTCTCTTTCTCCAACAAAACAAAACAAAACAAAAACATTTAAACAAACAAACAATCTTAAAAAAAAAGAGTTTGCACTCTCCCTAGGTGCCTCTGTCCCCCTGCCCTGGTTCCACCAAGGGACCCTGTTTTACTGCTCCGTGTTTCTCCCCGCCCCTGCACAGCTGTGGCCACCTGAGCCCCACTTGTATGACCAGACATCTCCAGGATCCAGGACCAATCCTCCCCCAGCTGAGGGGGTTTAAGGAGTTCCGGGCATTTTCCCAAAAAGGACATCCAAAGGGTCAACAGGCGCATGAGAAGATGCTCAATGTCACTCATCATCAGTGAAGGAAAGGAAAATCAAAACCACAGGGAGAGAGCACCTCATGTCTCTGAACGGCTAGTATCAACAAGACAAGAAGTAACAAATGTTGGCAAGGATGAGGGGGAAAGGGAGCCCTTGGGCACTGTCGGTGGGAATGCAAATCAGCCCAACCGCTATGGAAAACGACATGGAAGTTTCTCAAAAAAAATTAAAAATAGATCTAGCATACATATTGATCCAGTACCCAAAGGAGATGAAAACAGGAATTTGATGAGATGTATGTGCCCCCATGTTTATTGCTGCATTACTGACAATAGCCAAGATACGGAAGCAACCCCCCTGCCCATCGATGGACGAATGGCCACAAAAGATGTGGTACACGTACACAATGGGTTGATATTAATCAACCGCGAGAAAGGAGGCTGTTTTGCCATTTCTGACAACATGGAGGGACCTCGAACGCATTATGCGAAGTGAGATAAGCCAGACAGAAGACAAGTACTGTATGATATCACTTATGTTTGAAATGTAAAAGTAATCAAGCACGTGAAAGAATAAAAACAGAGATTTCAATGGGGCTTACTAGGGGTCGGGGGTTGGGGTGGAGTATCGACGATGCTTAGGGTGATGGACTTGTGATGAGTTACTAAACTAGCCAGAAATTTCATGTGCAGTTTATTGAATACAGACAGTAATATTGTTCTGTACATGTTAGTTGACCAAATGAAGGAAGTAATGAATGGATAACAAATTAATAAACAAATTAATAGTTAAAAAAGAGAATTCTGGGGGCAGGTAATGGGGGCGGGGGTGGGACTTGGAGTCTGGCCTGGGTTCGAATCCCAGCCACTGACTCACTGTGGGACCTGAGCACCTTCCTCCTGCCTCTGGATCTCGGGTCCTCACCCTCCCAACAGGGTGAGGAGCCTGCCCAGACCCCACATGGGCTGACCAGGCACGGGGGCATCTGCAGGTGCTTGGTCGATGATTATTCTCATCCTCTCTGTGTCTGCCACGTGCCTGGCTCCAAGCTAGCACCCAGGAAATCTCCCAGTGAGATAATGAAATGAGCTCATGTTTGGATCTGGGCCTCATGGCACAAAATCCAAAACTGTGTGGTGTAATGAAACAACCAGAGGGCCAGCTGGGTGGAGACATGAGGGGTTTGGCTGTGAGACATCGGGGAAGACTTCCTGGAGGAGGCAGACCTTGGGCTGTGTAGGATATGGATGGAGGAGAGGAAGGCAGGCTAGGAAGGGAGACTGCATGTGCACACACAGGGAGGTGGGAGGTAAGGCATTGAGGTGAGACCACTCTGTCTTGTGAGGCTGGCCCCAGGCAGTGTAGTGTGTGTGTGTGTGTGTGTGTGTGTGTGTTGGGGGGTGTCCCAGCACATTGCTGGGCTTCCAGGGGACACTGGGTAACAGGGCCTCCCTCCCCTCTGTCAGCTCACCCAGGTCACCTGCTCTCCTCTGTCCCGAGGGCTGGCCTCCCCACTGGGGCCACAGGTGACAGGTTTCAGTGCATGGACCTGGGGGACATGGACACATCAGGCCTCTCGGGGAAGACCCTACCTGCAGGCCCTACCAGCAGGTTCCTACCTGTTGTGGAACACGGACCCTGGAACCTTAGACCTGGGAGGCCCCTCCACCCTGTAGGAAGCTAGCACAGAGAGGTTAAGGGAGTGGCCCCAAATTGTCCAGCCCCCAAGGTGAGTCCCCTAGTGCTCTGTTCTCCAACCGGCCTCAGGCTACAAACACCTGAACCCAGAGCCTCAAAGGTTCCTCTTCTCCCTGTGCACCCCCCCCTCCTGCCCCCACACTCACCCATTCACTTCCAGGCGGAGAAGAGCCGGGAGAGGCTCCTGAGAGTCCAGGCCAGTGATCTGTGGCCCCATCGGCCGAGGCCTGGGCTGGGGAGGGGAGGGTTAAGCCCTGAGCAGCCCTTCTTGGTTGGTGTTTAACTTGCAGTTTCTGAAGGCCATCAGGAGCCCCATGGAACAAATGTTTTCTGTCTTAATGACACTGCAGCAGATTCGGGAGGGGCCCATCTCCCAGCTGACATAGGAGAGACTGTTCATGACCCAGGATGGCCCTGGGCCAGCAGCTGTAACTGTCCCAGAGAGCTGCCTCAGTGCAGGAGGGGTCCTCTCATCCCTGCCTTCAGATCTCACCCGGTTCCTCAGACACTCACTCCAGGAGCGGACAGTCTGGAAAGACACTGAGACAAGCAGGGGCTCAGCTCAACATGAGAGAGAGAGTTCCCAGCCCCAGTGGACCACAAGTTGAGAGCCATCTACCTTCCTCTCCCTTTTCCCATTTTGCGCCCCTTCTCTGCTTTCTGTCACTGTAGTTTACATCTTCCAGAGTTTTATGTAGCTAGAATCCTAGGACAGGTGCTTTTTAGCCTGGCTTCTCTCACTCAGCTTAATTATTTTTAGCTTCATCCACTGCGGTTGTGTGAATCAATAGTTCGCTCCTTTTTATTGCTGAATGGTGATCCACTATATGGGTAGACCACAATTTGTTAATCCCTTCACTCGGTGATGGGCATTTAGGTCATTGCCAGGTTTTGGATGTTAACGAATAAAACTGCTACGAACATTTGGGTACGAGTCTTTGAGTGAGCTCATGTTTTCATTTCTCTTGGGTAAATTACCCAGGAGTGGGATGGCTGGGTCATGTGGTAGGAGGCATGCTTAACTTTTGAAGAAACTGCCAGACTGGTTTCCAAAGGGCTTGCGTTGTATTCCATTGCCACCTGCCACGTGGGGAGCCGGGGTTCCCCACATCCTCAGTCTGTGACTGTCACCATTTCGCATGTGCAGTGATATCTCCCTGTGGTTTCCATTTGTGTTTTCACGTATGGATTGGCCATCCGTATCTGTTCAAGTCTTTTGCCCATTTTAAAATCACGTTGTTTATCTTCTTTGTTGTTGATTTGAGAGAGTTCTTTATATATTCTGGAAACATGTCCTTTATCAGATATATGATTTACAGATCTTTGCTCCTAGTCTGTGGCTTGTCTTTTCAATCTCCTACCAGTGTGTTTTTAACGCTCAACAGTTTTTAAATTTCATGAGGCTGCCGTCCAAACTTGCTGTCCACTATGACAGTTATGGCATGTACCATCGTGGGGTCCTATCATCCCTATAGTTGCCTGTTCTGGAACAGGTGCTCCCCAGAATGTTAAACCCGGTGTCACAGGGCAGTCCTATATCAACATGTTGTTCTGTCTGGCTTTGTATTCTGCCTTCCTTGATCCAACACCTCCACAACCCATTTCCAGTTCACTTCCTGGGTTCCTGATGGTCCTTGCAGCCGGGTCCTGCAGCAGCTTGGATATATAATCTCTCTCCTCCCCTGGCAGGCCGAGTACTTCAGCAGATAGCTTATGCTCAGATTTGAGCCTAGTTATGGGTTTGGTGGCCAAAGGAAAGGTAGGGGGGCAGATCCTGAAGAAGGCTTGTGTTAGGGCATATGGTACCCCCACACCTGAGGCCTCTGCACAGTCTTCCAGCAAAGGAAGAACAGGTCACTTTGCAGGCCTCAGAGGCGCAGGGGAATCTGGGTTCTCGAGTCCATCCCTCCAGATAACCTCACTCCAAGTCTCAGCGACTTACTCCTGGCCTATCAGAAGACTTTCTTGGGCAGAGAGTTCGTCCTTCTTTAAAGCTCGGCAACCACTACAAAGACATCCTTTGCCTGGTCTCTGCTACAGAGCTGGGGTCTCTTATATGTTGCCGAGTGGGTTTTCTGATGAACATTTTGCTTCAAATTGTAGCCTCATAAATCTGAGTCTATAATTCTCGATCTTCATGTATCAGTGGTACTTAACCATAGCTCACAGTTCCAATTTCCTTCGAATGATGCTCCTCTCCCACTTTCTGGTGCCAGAGACCTTGCCCCCAGCCAGTGTCCCCCCTCCACCTGTTCCCTATAGTGAGATGTCTTACTAATGGCACCTGCTACCACAGGTCAGGAGCTGCTGCTACTCCCTGTAACCCCAGTGATGGGGTCCTCACTGCACAATTTCATCTTAGAGTCTTCCTAGGACCATACCCACTACCAATCAACTGGGGTTGGCTTCCCTAGAAACTGAGCCTGAGATGAGGATTCTTGAGAAAGTGGCTCCCTGGGAAGAGGGGGTGAGGGGAGAATTCTGGAGCAGGGGAGGGAGCCAAGCAAAGATGTGGCCTCTGGACCCAGGACATCTGGCTTTGGGAGGCTACCTGCTCAATATCAGAACAGCCCTGGGAATCCTGGGCTCTTGGTCTGGGAAGATGTATTAGTCAGGCTTTTCCAAAGAAACAGAACCAATAGGTTGCATATACATAAGTATAAAGAGATTCATTATAAATAATTGGCTCCTGCAATTACGGAAGCTGGGAAGTTCAAAATCTGCCATGGGGACCGGCAGCCTGGACAGGCAGTCTGATGGAGAATTCCTTCTGGCCTGGGGAGGTCAGTGTTTCTATTCTGTTCAGGCCTTCAACTGATTGGATGAGGCCCACCCATATTTGGGAGGGCAATCTGCTTGCTCAAAGTTTACTGCTTTAGACATTACTCTTACCCAAATCACCCTCCAAGTTGACACATAAAATTAACTATCATGGTAGGATATGTGGGGCAGGGGTCTTAAAGGCAGGAGAAGGAAGGTCAGACCAGGCTAGGGGGTAAAGAGTTGTCCAGGAGCACCTGGCGCCTGGCCATAGAATGGTTGAGATGGGGCTAATGTCACCCCCAGCCACCTGGCTGGAAGGTGACATCAGGGAGACCTCCCAGTAGGCTTTGGGCCCCAGATGGAGGCTGGAGAGGTAAAAGAACGGTGATCATGTGAACAGGAAGAGCCTCAGACACTAGCTGGGATGGATAATACTTCCTCAGGAAAAGGCAGGTGTTCAGTGCCTAGAACCAGGGGTTGGCCACAGGTTAGCTGCCTCCTCTGCTTAGGGTCTCAAAAGGCTCGAATGGGGAAAAGTCTGGTTTCACCATGCCCTATTCTGCCCATCACTGTCCTGCTCTTCTGTCTTGCCCTCTCCAACCCTCCATTCCATCCTTCTGGAGTGATCCAGCCCTATCTGGGTTTGGGTTCCTCCGAAAATGCGGGTGGCTTATATGGGAGGTGATCCCAAGAGGCACAGTGAGGAAGGGACAGAGGCCTGCAGGGAGAAAAGCCCCAAAGCCTGAATCGGAGAGCAGGTACCACCACAGGCCTAGTCCTGCTGGAGAACCTCCAAGGAAGTGTGTGGGATGTGCCCTAGACTTGTCCCTCAAGGGGAAGCTGGGTTATTTATCTGTTCATTTCCATCCCTCACTGGTTGAGGGGTGCCCTGGGGTGTCAAGTCCCTGGCACTTCCAGGCTGCCCTGTGCCTGGGTGGCCAAACCCCTCCTAGACAATGGAGAGAAACCCCCAAGCACTGGGGAATCCCCCAGGCAGAGAAGCTTCGGGAAGCAGGATCTGAGTGGGGAGTGTGCCAGGAACGGCCCACTACTGCATTTCTCTGCTGCAGGTGGATGCCGAGCTGGCCCAGGAGACTCGGGGCAGGGTATCCAAGGCACTGAGGGTCCCCCCTGCCACCCTCCCAAACTGCCCACCCAGCCTGTGCTGGCATCTCGGCTCCTGCTGTCAACAGCCAAGCCCTAGCTCCACTGAAACCAGCAAAGCAACCCCAACCTCATGCTAAATGCTTAATTTGCTACAAATTAAACTTAATGGGACTAGAGTAATTATGTTGACTTTTTAAAGTACTTAGAGATAAATACCTGATTAGATATTTCAGAATATAAACTTTTCCATTGTGTTTCCTTAGAGAAGCCCGGGAGAGGAGGCTGAGGCTGGTGTTGGGAGGAGGTGAGGAGGGCCTCAGAAACCATTTGAGGACGTTCCTAACCCCGCATGGGGAGCAGAACCCAGGCCAGCAATTTGGCAAAGCAAATCCAAAGGCTTGGGGCAGCTGGCTGGCTTAATCAGTTAAGCGCCTGACTTTCGCTCAGGTCACGATCTCAGTTCCGTGGGTTCGAGTCCTGCAGAAGGCTCTGTGCTGAAAACTCAGAACCTGGAGCCTGCTTCAGATTCTGTGTCACCCCCTCTCTCTCTGCCCCTCCCCTGCTCACACGCTGTCTGTCTGTCTCTCTCAAAATAAATAAACATTAAAAAAAATCCCAAAGCCTTAAAAAGACTCACCTCGAAAAATTCCGTTATAAAATAAGTAAGTCATGGGCATATATTGCATAGCCTGGGGAATAGAGCCAGTAATACTGTATTAACTTTGTATGGTGGCAGATGGTACCTAGATTTATCATGGTGATCATTTTCCAATGTATATAAACGTCGAATCACTGTGTTGTACACCTGAAACTAATACGATACTGTATTTCAATTATACCTCAATAAAAAAGAAAGAAAAATACCCATACCTATTGCCCCGATAAGTCCACAAATCTGTTATAAGGAAATAATCGGATGGAGGCAGAGATCTATGTGAAGAGTCAGTCATCCAACATCCCTGCTAAGAGACACATTCAGATGGAACCCATCTAGACGCCTGACAATGGGGGATTAGCTACATCCGTTACAGAACAACCACGTGATGGAATGTAATTGTAGCCATTAAAAACGAGACAGTCAAAAAGAAATTCATGCGGGGGAGATACTGATAAAATAGGGGTGAGAGGGGAAAAAAAACCCCAACATATAGATGATCTGGATATAAAGTACTTTCTAAATACACCCAGAGAAAAAGAAATCCCAGGAGGAAGTGTGCAAGAATACCAACAGTTTTGAATCAATTTTTAATGTAAAGGAAAAGCACCCTCCAGTAGGCTCCTCTGCCTTCAATCCTCTGCTGTAGCACTCTTTCACTTCTGACACCGCATTGTGGGTTTTTCCACACCAAGCGATTCTTCACCATCAGCCGGCGGGGTGTCCCGCAGTTTAACTCAATTCTGACACTCTCTACCCGGGAGACATCGTCAGATCTTACAGGTTAAAGCCTGTAAGATCCCAGCCCCCATCCAATTCTGTCCCAGTCCCAGCCCCCATCCAATTCTGTCCCCCAACTTCAGATGCTAGTCGTACATCCAGAGGTTCCCACAACCGCTGCCTTGGGTTTGATTAATTTGCTAGAGCAGCTCATGGAACCCCAGAAACACAGTTTACTTATTAGATTAGATTACTGGTGCATTACCAAAGATATTAAAGGATATGAACGAAGAGCCAGGTGAAGAGATACAGAAGGCAGAGCACAGGAACTTCTGTCCCCCAGGAACTTTAGCACGCACCACCCTCCCAGCACCTGGTGGCATTTCTGTTTACCAACCCGGAAGCTCTCAGAACCCTTCCAGGATTTTTATGGAGGCTTCATTACGTAGGCACGGTTTACTAAATTCTTGGCTATTAGTGATCAAATCAATCTCTAGCCCTTCTCCCCTCCCAGGAGGTGGCTCAGTCGGTTGAGTGTCCGACTCTTGATGTCTGCTCAGGTCATGATCTCACGGTTCATGAGATCAAGCCCCGAGTTGGGCTTCCTGCCAAGGTGGTGTGGAGGCTGCTTGGGATTCTCTCTCTTCCTTTCTCTCTGCCCCTCCCCTGCACGTGCTCTCCCTCAGAATAAATAAAGAAACTGGGGTGCCTGGGTGGCTCAGTCGGTTAAGCGCCAGACTTCAGCTCAGGTCATGATCTCACAGTTTGTGGGTTCGAGCCCCGTGTCGGGCTCTGTGCCGACAGCTCAGAGCCTGGAGCCTGCTTCCGATTCTGTGTCTCCCTCTCTCTCTGCCCCTCCCCTGCTTGCGCTCTGTCTCATTCTCAAAATAAATAAACATTTAAAAAATTCAAAAAATAAATACAGAAACTCAAAAAAAAGTTCCTATCCTCTAATCTTGTGGTTGGTTCCCCTGGCAACCAGCCCCCATCCTTAGGGGCTTTGCGAAAGTCACCTCATTAACATAAACTCTGGTGCCATTGAAAGGGGGCTGGTTATGAATAACAAAAGACACCTATTTCACCTTCATGCTATGGAGCTATTTCAGGAACTAAGAAGGAAACTAAATATTGTAACAAAAGCTGCCCCTTAGGCTCTTCTACAGGAAATTACAAGGGTTTTAGAAACTCTGTGCCTGGAACAGTGGGGGAAGAACAAATATATATATTTATTATAAACCACAATATCACAGTGGATGGTGGGATTAAGAGGGATTTAAAAAAATTTTTTTTTACATTTATTTATTTTTGAGACAGAGAGAGACAGAGCATGAATGGGGGGGCGGGCAGAGAGAGAGGGAGACACAGAATCAGAAGCAGGCTCCAGGCTCTGAGCCGTCAGCCCAGAGCCTGACGCAGGGCTCGAACTTACGGACCGCGAGATAGTGACCTGAGCTGAAGTCGGACGCTCAACCGACTGAGCCACCCAGGCGCCCCTTGTTTTTTTTTTTTTTATTAAAAAATTGTTCTGCAATGAATATCTATTGCTATTTCATTATTTTTAACTATTTTTAAAAGCAGATGTAAGGAAGAAGGGATTCTCTTCTCCCATTCAGGCGATTTCTGGAAGAAGTCCTATGGTTGGAGCTCTAGTCTCAGGCTCTCTCACTTGGGGATTTGACAGCTTTGTGTATCTATTGTGAAACTGAATACACGAAACCTTTTAAAAAATGTTGTTGGGAAGCCCTGAAGGGAGAGCTCTCACACCATACCACTCGTCCTTAATTGCAGACACCAAGGGGAAGAGAAGTATTTTGCATTTCCAATAGGAAGAATCCTACTTTACTACCCCAGCAGGAGGAAGGAAGAATTTCTCTTTGCCCAGCAACAAGCGCAGCCAATAAGAAAATACAATTTAGCCAATGAGAAATTGTTATCACCCCGGAACTCTGCTTTCCTCCAATGGGCTGTCATTCAAAGCAGCCCCTCCCAACTTCCTCTTTTTCTCTGTAAATTCCCTCTCCTTTGAGCTCTGCTTTGCTATAGCTTGCATGTCCCGAATTGCAATTCCCCTGCTATTCCCGAATAAACCCACTTTGTTAGTAAAATAGCTGACTGTTTTACTTTTAAGGTTGACACTACTGTAGCAGCTCTGGACTTCCTACATCCAGACTTCTTTTATATGAGAGAAAAATAAATAATTGCTTTAAGACCTTATTTTCTGGATCCTTGTTTCTGGCAGATGAGTGCGTATTCTAACAGATAATCTGGGGCAGGGTCATGGATGGCTGAGATCCCGCAACACCCCAGATAATCCAGAGGAACTTTAATGGAATTGGTAAGAAAATAGCAACTTCTCTTAGTGCAAGGGAGAGCGGGACAGGGCTGATATAAAGTGAACAGAGACCTCTAAATAAAATATTCTAGAAAATAAGAGCTAGATGGAGCTGGCTTTTGTAGCCAGATGGGTACTTGTAAATGTAGGTCAGCCCCACATGGGAAGGCAAGAGGATTGCTGTCGATTACTTGTGCCCACACAAGTTTTGACAGTGTATTAACTTGGGTCTAACCAGGAGATAGAAACCACATGGTGGTTCAGGCAGGGCAAGTGTGATATAAAACACGATCAAACTATGATAAAGAGTTACTGTATGATATGATTAAGCATTGGGCTTCAGCTCAGGTCACGATCTTGCGGTTTGTGAGTTTGAGCCCCGTGTCTGTCTCTGTGCTGACAGCTCAGAGCCTGGAACCTGCTTTGGATTCTGTGTCTCCCTCTCTCTTGGCCCGTCCCCCACTCAGACTCTGTCTCTCTCTCTCTCTCTCTCTCAAAAATAAACATTAAAAAAAATAAAAAAAAGAGTAACTACACAATAAAAGAAACTTCATGTGCTACCCTAGGACTGAGGAAGAGTACCCAAGGAAGGACAAGCTTGGAAGGGGTCCCGCTCTTCAAGGATGGTCTAAACCTCATAGAAAAGGTGGAGTTGTAGCTTACTGGATGGCAGAGACATTCGGTGGTTTGTCCAGGCCAGAGCTGGTCTGCAGTCACCAGGCAAGCAGGAAGCAACCATCTGGTGCAGCCAGCTGCAGCTCATGGCTGGGTATGAAGCCATGCAGAGGGAATCTGGGTGCTGGTGTTGGTGGGGGAGGTCACCACAGGGTGATCACCAGGTCAGGGTGGGGCTGCAAGGCCACAAAGAATGCGTGTTCTGGGCACCTAGCTGGGGCCAGGCATGGCCAGATGTTCTCAGATCCATGCTGCTGACTGACTGTGAAGCTGCTAGAACCAGCAGGGGAAGCCCCTTTCTCTCATCGTGTTCCTTCAGCACTTTTCACTGAGAAAGCTTAATGTTATAGTTGCTGTAAAGGAGAAAGGCTGAAAGGAATTCAACCCACTATTATATAGAACAGATACTGAAGGGTGAACTTGGAGCTGAGAGGCAATCAGTTGATAACTGGCACAACAGATCCACCTTATTGAAGTAGAAAGAGTGAGACTGGAAGTCAGGATACCTGGACTTCACCTGTGACCTTAAGCTTGTCCCTTTTCCTCCAGGACCTCAATTTCCCTTGTGTTAAATGAGAGGAGTTAGTTGGGTGAGAAGATGTCTGTTTCTTTCTGATCTAAGGACAACTGACTATACCTGTGTGGGTAGTTATGTCTGTAAATGCTGACAGAACTAAGAGCCTACTCCAGGCTGACCATACACTGCCTCCCTGACTCCCGTAGTTACCCAGAACATGGGCAAGCACAGTGTCAACCCCCATCTGGGTCAGGGCTTCCCCGTCCAGAGGCTGTGCCTGGTGGCGCAAGAGTCTGCCACCCACTGTCTCTATAGCACTGTCTCTGTCTAACTCTCCCATGGTGGGACAATCAACAGAGGGGGCGCTGATGTCAATGGAGGGAGTGAGCTACCTTGTAGTGCATTTTCTCATCAAAATTTAGTATTTGAAGAGAACTTAGTGGCCTTCTAGTTCTCTTGTCTGCTTGGTGGTGGCATGCCTTCCACACAACCACTGCCAACCATAGAAATAATTTAACCTTCATTAATGCTGGTAAATCATTATCACCATTCTCTTTGTCATCACCACCATCATCTCAATCACCTCCATCACCATCATCATCTCAGTCACTTTCATCACCATCATCATCATTACTGTCATCACCATCATCATCTCAATCACCTCCATCACCATCATCATCATTACCATCAACACCACCATCATCTCCATCACCTCCATCACCATCATCACCATCATCACCACCATCATCTCAATCACCTCCATCACCATCATCATCTCAATCACCTCCATCACCATCATCATCTCAGTCACTTTCATCACCATCATCATCATTACTGTCATCATCACCATCATCTCAATCACCTCCATCACCACCATCATCTCAATCACTTCCATCAGCATCATCATCATTACCATCATCACCACCATCATCTCCATCACCTCCATCACCATCATCATCATCACCATCATCACCACCATCTCCATCACCTCCATCACCATTGTTACCACCATTGTCATCATCGTTACCATTATCATCATTACCGTTCTCCTTTGCACCATCATCATCTCCATCACCTCTGTCACCATCATCATCACTGCCACTTACTGAGTACCTTCTAAGGGGTAGGGCCCACAGGCACAGTGTTTGGCATTTCACATACTCTATTGAACAATCCGGTGTGATAGGTGTTGGTTCTAACTTATGGATGAGGAAACTGAAGCTCAGAGAGGTAAAAGTGGCCTAAGGCAGCAAAGATAACCAGCAGAAAAGGCAGGATGATCTGAATTCAGATTTTTACGATTCTGAAAGCTGACCTCTGCCTATTCTACCTCACAGCTCTGAGAGCTGACCTCTGCCGTGCACCTTCAGTGTGGGGGGCTGCCAAGGAGCCACTCCATCTTCAGACAGTGGAGACGGCTGTCTGTGGCCTCACTCGTCGATCCTGGTTCTGACTTGGCTGCAGAACGTGCCCAACTTCAAGTCCACGTGAAAGCCCTTCTGAAGTTGGAGGTGGGATCTTGTATCCTCCTGGGCCTCCTCTTTTTTTGGATGTACATTTCATTCCTTCAGTTACTCCATGTGTGAATGACCCCTTGCTTCTCATGCCCTACTTGGCCCCACCCTCGTCCTCCCGAACTTCCGTGATCCCTCCTCCTCCACAGCCTCAGTGGCCCCACTCCCCAAGAGCTACAGCGATCTGAAAGCACAAATCAGACCACACCACCCTCCTGCTCAAAACTCTGCAATGAATCCCCTCAACATCGAAAGGAAACCCCAACTTCCGCCTGGCCTGCAGACCCCAAAGGGTCCTTCTTCTGCTGAGTCCTCTCACCTGTCTCCTCCCACCCTCCCCCACCTGCTGTGCTCCCAGCACACGGACCTCTCTGCTGTCCTCACAACCACCACACTCACTTCTATTGCAGGGTCTTTGCACCTGCTGCTCCCTGTGACTGGCTCATTCTCCCGACAATGATCACAACAGTCATTCTCTCACTTTCTTCGGGTGTCTGCTCGAGTATCACCTCCTCAGAGAGGCCTTCCCTGACCACCCGCTCCAGTGCAGCCCCTCCTCTCTAGTCTCTCCATGCTTGACAGCCCGACGCGGGGCTCGAACTCACGGACCGCGAGATCATGACCTGAGCCGAAGTCGGCCGCTCAACCGACCGAGCCACCCAGGCGCCCCATGCTCATCGCTTTCTAACATGCAGTTGTGTGACCATTATCTGTCTTCCCTATCAGAATGCAAGCTCCAGGAACGCAGGGATTTTGTCCACCTTTTCACCTCTCCCTCTCCAAGCACCTAGAAGAGCACTTAATACGTAGTAGGATTCTAATAAATACTGCTTCGATTGATTAATTGATTCATCAATATGACCTTGCTCCCATGCCCTTCTCAGCTCGGAGGCCCCGCCTTTAGGCCATGCTCAGCTTATCCGTGAGCCTCTTGAAGTGTGCCTCTGATGGTTCAAGGGCCTGAGCCTCCCGGTTGAATAGAGTTCTCTCCTCCCTTTTCCTAGATTCCGTATCTCTATTTACATGGCCTAAAAAGTGGCAGGATGTGCACAGAGGAATGCTGCCTTTAGAGTCAGATAAAATGAGGTTCAAGTCTCAGCTCTGCCACTTACCAGCTCTTTATTACTTAGCTTTCCTGAGCTTCGGTTTTCTTTTGTGTAAAATGGTACTAATAATACCAACCATGTGAACGTGTGAGGACAGAGAGCTAACGTGAGTACATAATACAGAGTAAACCTTTGGAGCAGAGACTATCACTATTGTTCTTGTTATTACTAAACTGAGCAGGTTTGGGGCCCTCCCTCCATCTCGCAGGCCGGGCCTTGGTTGGGACGGGGCTGGATGGGGCAGGTGACACGAGAGGTATGTCACTTCATGGGCTCACACTGAGCTCTCTGTCAGTCCCGTCTCAAGGCCTGTCTCCCTCCTCTGTTCCCGAGCTGCTGATTTATTTTGCACTGCATGTTTAATTCACTAGGGCATATGAAATCCCATCGTGTGAGTCTCAGTCTGCAGGTCTGGCCCGTGGAGATTTTCTCTCCCACCTTTGGTCCAACACGCTTTCCTTCCAAGAGTCTGTCATCTGCAAAACTGTCGGTGGAGGGACGGTGAGTGGTGCTGTGGTTCTCTGGCTCCCTGATGGACCGAAAGCTCCCAGGAGGCAGCTGCCGCTTCAGTAGACATTCTCCCAGAAAGCCCCGGGCCCGGCCCAGAGGGCCAGGCCAGGATCCAAGCGATGCGTCAACAGCATGAGTCGGGGGGTAGTGCTGTTCCATGAGTTCGTAATTCAGATGAAACGACGTTGGACTGTGAAGCCATTGGAATAGCCTGTGTCCTCTGGCCACCGGAGAGACTGAGGAAGCAAGATTGAGCCAGTGTGCAAACAGAGTCAGTATATCCCAGGCCGTTTTCATGTGGAGAAACCTAAGGCCCAGAAGCAGGAAGTGTCTTACCCAGGGACACAGCAAGTTTTTAGACAGAGCCAGGAGTGACTGGGACCCCTTACTGGCCCCCTCCTCCCCCACTCTACCCCTTGTGGAAGCCTGAGCCTGGGGCTGGACTGGGCTCACGCTCCTGGGTCATCCCAGCCTGGGTGCGTCTGTCTCTGCTGTGTGTTTGTGAAGGGAGCCCTTTAGGCACATCTGGCACCAAGTGAGGCACTTAATCATGGACTCCTCTGATCCTTTCAGGATGATCCTCATTTTACAGATGGGAACTGAGGCCCAGAGCGGGCAGCTGACTTGCCCGGGGTCTCACAGCTGGTGAGTGAGAGCCCCACAACCCACTTCTCCCGCCTGATGGCTTTTCATAGCCCTGGCCAGCTGCTGACATTCCATCTCACGCTTGCCTGATTATCGCTCATGCCCCGTGTAAGGAGGGTCTAGGAGAGTAGGGCTCTCTGCCTGTACTGTCCCTTCAGTATCCCCAGCACCCAGTGTATGGCAGGGGTTCGACATTGCATTTAAATAAACGAAGGAAGTTTCTGAATTCCTTTCAACTCGGTGACTGAGACGGTCTGAGACCCCAACCCTAGCTCCCCAGACAGTGATGGGCACGGACTCTGCTCCTCCCTCCTGACCTTGACCTGCCGGGTGTGTTGGTACCTGGCCTTCTCCCCATCAGTGCCCTGGCCCCAAGTCTCCTCCTGGTGTCCTGCCTTGTTCCACCTGTGCCACGTCTCCCTCTCCTGATGCTTTTCTCCTAAAACCCAGTTCCCTGACCTGACCCCCGCTCTCTTCCTGACCTCAGTGGCTAACACAAGCTCCTAGAGCCAAGCACTAGTCTTGCTTCTTCTGGCCTTGCCCCTGGTTTACCCTCTGACCAAACCTGAACTTGCCCTTTGTAATCCTGCAAAGGGAAGGGCAGAGATACAGAGCATCCCTCCCCGATCCACCAGCTCCCCTCCCTGGGACTTCCTGAAGGCTCAGATGTAGCCTGACTAACAGCTGCTGGAGGCCAGTCGCAGCCAGACCGTAAAACTCAGGCTCGTGCACCCGATGGGGCTCTCTGTAGACTCAGCCACTCCAAACAGACCCTGACAAGTTCAGTGTGGTCTGAGATTCAGGGCCTTCTGGCTCCTGGGCCGACCCCCTGTGGCTGGGATCAGGTGTCAGGGACCCCAGGAGGGGGCAGGGCCACTCCAGCAGCTTCTCTACCCAGCACCGGGGTGCCCCAACGTGGCCCTCCCCAGCTCAGAGACTCACAGGGCTGGCAGGACCCCCAGAGAGCCTCCGCTCCAGGCCCCCAAGTGTGTAGATGGGCACACGGACGAGGAGCACTGGCTTTGATGTCTCTGAACTGAAAAGCACCAGAGGGGAGGGGATCATCCCACAGGCCTGGTCCCCAGGAAGGTGGGCACAGAGGGGACCCTCCCAGAGTCTCCAGCTCTCCTCCCTCCATCCCTGGCATTTTTCTGGGTGGGGTTTGGGGGTCCCTAGGGTGTGCTTTACCTGCAGCCCTCCCATCCACCAGGGCCATGTTGAGGTAGATGTGGGGGTTCCCCATCAGTGGAGCTAAGGGAGGGCTGGCGGCGGTCAGGTGGCAGGACATTGATGCTGGGTCCTTGTTGAGGTTCTGGGGAAGAGGGCCATGCTGCTTTTCCACATCCAGTGCTGGCATGACCGAGTTCAGCATCTCCTGGGACTTGGGGGATGAATGAGGCCAATGGTCTCTTAACAGCCTCATGAGGGGTGCCCCATTGGGGTTATTAGCTTTGTCTTATGGATGGAGAAATCAAGGTCCAGAAAGACAGGCCTTGGCAAAGCTCACACTGAGAGAGACTACAGAAGCCCAGGCAACCCAGCTCCCTGTTTCCAGAGCCTTCTGCCCTTCCTTCTGGAATCAGTTTCCTCAGGGATGCTAGAGATCATCTGGCCTGATGGCTCTTCATGGCTGGGCTGAGCTAGAACGCTGGAGACCCCTGCCAAGCCCCCTTCTGACTGCCTCCTGCCTGCTCCCCTAGGCTTCAGGCCATCCCTCAGGACTCTCAAGCATGGGTCTCTGAGACAGTTTCTTCCTCATGGCATCCCAGCCTTCAAAGAAGCCCTATAAAGAAGGAAAAAGATGGTTAGCCCCTCATCTGGGATAAAGTAGGCAAGCTGGAGGGCTGAGTCACAGTGAAGGCTAGGTCAGGGCCAACGCTGAGGCTTGGCATGAATGACTGCATTTACCTTTAATCAGCAAGGAACCAGCGTTCAAAACGAAGGCAGAGAGCAGGAGAGGGGAGTGATGGGGTTAGGAAGCAGGTCAAGTTCAGAGAAAGGATCAGATAAGGGTCAGGTTTAGGATTAGAGTCAAAACCAGGATCATGAGAGTGGATTTGAGGTCAGACCAGGGTCAGGGTCCACAGTGAGGGGGAGCCAGGCGAGGCCCTGGCGAGGGGGCCCGGCTGGCCTGGGGCCCTGCACCTCGTACTCCTGCTTGAAGCCATAGCCCTCGGCCGTCTTCATCTGGTTGATGTGCTGCAGGAGGTCGGCCACGCGCACTGCGGGGTGCAGCTGCCCCGTGTGATATGGGGAGCCCTTCCGGCCACACGGACGCCGCGGCGAGCCCCCCAGGAGGCTGCTGGCCTCAGTGACCCCACCACTGCGCTGGTCTCCTGCAGTCAGAGAAAGGACAGGGGGTTCCTGACGCGCACAGCCCCCAGGCTGGGGAGTTCCAGACAGACCCGGGGATGGGGGAGGGGCGGGGGAGCGTGGCCAACATGGAGGCTGTTCCCTGGGGCCGAGCAGCCTGGCTGGGCCCACGCGGCGCACCCCTGGGCAAGTCCCTTCCCTCCTGCCTCGGTTTTTCCGGCTGTAAAATGAGCGGGTTGGGTCACGTGACCTCGGAGGGCCCTATCGGCCCAGCCCCGCCTGCTGGGATCCTGGGCTCCCCTGACTCTGTCCTGTGGCTCCCCAGCCCGGACCACCCCTCTGTGACCTCACCACACTGCCTGCAGGGGGCAGCGCTCAGCAGAGCCCAGGAGAGTGCCCCCCCCTCCCTTCTTCCAGGGAACAATCTGGAACAATTGGCAACTCCCAGTAATTACCCCCATTCAAAGACAAGCAAATGCTGAAATTAGCTGCCTCTGCTACCCCTTCTGCAGATCGACATGAGGCACCTGAATAGAGGCGTTTCTCCTGCGCAAGCATTTCCATTGTCAGCCTGTGCAGCGGCCTCAGCCAATCCGGGAACAGGTCGAGGGGTTCACAGCGACACACACACACACACACACACACACCCAGGGAAAACTATCCCCTCCCCCCAGGCCCACCCACTGCCTGCTCTCCCAGTCAGCCTCCCCCAGGACACGCGTCCCACCATGGTCCCCCAGATCAGGTCGTGGGACTGAGTGAAGTGCCCCATTCACTCGGCACGCACTTGGCCGACACCCGCCTCAGGGCACTCGCTTGTGCATTCGTGGGACTCAGCTTATGTTGTTTCTCTTCTCGGGGATCACAGTCCTGAGCTGCCTGTTAGCCAAGATTTGAAAGCAGTTTTTCATGTACTTTGTGCTGTTTTTCGTTGCTGACAGTGGGAAGGAAGCCACCTGTCACCCCATCATGGCCAGAAGCGCCACGGAGGCTTGGAAACAAGTGACTTGCCCAATGTAGTGTCCCAAAGTGTCTTCCGGAGAACACTACTGACACAAGATGATGCGGCGGGTCGTCCGTCTACGACATAAACAAAATATGTATGTGTTCAGTTTTTTTGAAAAGTGAGTCCGGGAGATTTTGATGGAAACAAAGTTAAACAGGTCTGTTCTCTGCAGGACATTTCAGGACTTTGAACACGCTTATGTCCATTGTGAACCTCCGTGAGGAGGATGGAAGTGTGTGCTCCTGGGAAGGGTACTCGCCCTTTCTGAACCACCGTTTGCACATATGCCAAAGGGGATAAAGTCCTTACTATCCAATAGAGATTTTGTAATTATTAAATGGCACGATGCCTGAGAAATGCCCCGTTTACTGTTGGCACATGGTGAGTGCCCACAGAATCTACTGAGAAGTCAGACATCCCCTGAGTCCCGAAAGCTGGGGGCCGCTTCTTGAGGAAAGAGGAAGCCAGCAAGAGGGGGGCTTGACCTGACTTTCATCCGTCTTCGTGTGAGGGTTTGGACCAGGATGTGAAAGGTAGCATCGGTGGAGAGAGGATCCGGAAGAGGCGACTGTAGCCAACACGTAAAACGTGCGCTCAGATTTCAGGAGAGAATTGTTTCCTGCTCAGAGAACGCTCAGGACCTCCAAAAGCAGGGCTGCGGAGACAAAGGATCACGCATGCTCTTTATGGAAGCTGAGCTGACGGCCCTAGGGAGAGCTCTCCAGGTGGAGGAAGGGGAGGTGTGAGAGCTCCCTGGAGGGTCGGCAGCTCTCAGCGTCGGCCCAGCACGAGTTCAGGGCCGCTGAGCATAAGCAAATAGCACCACCTGGTCACGATAATGTCAGGGGGCCAGAGCAAATCTGGGCAGCTTCCGGGCGGAGTCCAAAGACAACACAAGCCGGCAGACACAAATACAAATGCAAATACAGCCAGCGGCCTGGCCAGGACTGTACAGGATGACGCTGCCCTTGGCCTTGCATACCCCGAGCCCAGGAAGATGGGCTCTCTCCCGTAACAACACAGAGAAGAGACGCAGCACCAGGATTCACACCCCGGACGGTGGCGCTGTGGGGTCCTGTGGCCTATCAGGTTTCCCTTTTCCCGCTCCCTGAGAAAGGAGCATTTGTGGCAATGAAAGAAACAGGCACTTTTGTGGCAAACCGTCTGGGTGGAACCCGCTGGTACCCGTCCGAATCAAGAGCTCAGGATGCTTGGGGCCCAGAAGGAGAACCCCAGAGAGCTTTTCTAGGCAGTGCTTTGGCGGCAGTGGGGCTCCAAAGTTAGTGTGGGAAGTTTCCAGCAAGCCCCCTCCGGCCAGCCTGCCACTACCTGCCCGATAGGGTAAACCGCTTTTGTAAATAGATAAACTTTTAGTTTTGCCGTTGATTTAGATTTATAGAAAAGTTGCAGAGAGCACAGAGTTCCCATGACTCCAGACCCAATTCTCCATTATTAACATTCTTCCAAATGGTGTATTTGTTACAAATAATGAACCGATATGGATACATTATTATTTAAAAAAATTTTTTTAATGTTTATTTATCTTAGAGAGAGAAAGAGAGTATGAGCAAGGGAGGGTCAGAGAGAGGGAGGGAGACACAGAATCCAACTCAGGCTCCAGGCTCTGAGCTGTCAGCACAGAGCCTGATGTGGGGCTCGAACTCAGACTGCAAGCTCATGACCTGAACCAAAGTCAGACGCGTAATCGACAGCCACACAGGTGTCCCTGGATACATTATTATTAACTAAAGTCTATACTTTATTATTCCTTCATTTTTACCTGGTGTCCTTTCTACTCTTCCAGGATCCCACAGATGATACCATATTACATTTAGTTACCATGGCTACTTGGGTTCCTCTTGGCTGTGACATTCCTCATTTTGATGAACTTAATTTAAAAAAAAAAAAAATTGAAGTAGGCTTTGTGCCTAGTGTGGAGCCCAAGGCAGGGCTTGAACTCATGACCCTGAGATCAAGACCTGAGCTGAGATTGAGAGTTGGCCGCTTAACCAACTGAGCCACCCAGGTGCCCCTGAACTTAAGGGTTTTGAAGATTACTGGTCAGATAATGTGTAGGATGTCTCTCAAGTGGGATTGCGATATAAAATAAAGAAAAATTGAGATATAATTCACATACTGTAAGATGCATCCTTTTAATGTGTACATTTTGGTGGTTCTCAGTATATTCGCAGGTTGTGAAGCCATCACTGCCAATTCTAGAACATTTTCATCACCCCAGAAAGAATCCCAGTATGCACTAGGAATCAGTTGCCATTCCCTCCTCCCCCAGCCCCTGGCAACTGCTAAGCTACTTTCTGTTTCTATGGATCTGCCCTTCCTGGACATTTCGTATAAAACTGGTCATGCAATATGTTGCCTCTGTGATTGACTTCTTTCACTCAGCATATTGTCGCCAAGGTTCATCTGTGTTGTAGCGTGTACAGGATTTCATTTATGTTTATTTTATTTTATACGTTTGTTTATTTATTTTGAGTGGGGGGAAGGGCAGAGGGAGAGAGAATCCCAAGTTAGGCTCTGCACTGTCAGCGCAGAGCCTGACACGGGGCTCGATCTCCCGAACCGCAAGTTCATGACCTGAGCCGAAACCAAGAGTTGGACGCTTAAGTGACTGAGCCACCCAGGCGCCCCAGGACTTCGTTTAAAAAACAATTGTTAATTGTGGTAAAATATACATAGCATAAAATGTATCTTAACGGTTTTTCAGTGCATGGTTCGGTAGTGTTGTGCAATCAATTTCCAAAACTTTTTCGTTGTGCGACACTGATATGAAACATTAAACAACCATTCCCCCTTCCCCCTTCCCTGAGACCATGACCACAACCATTCTGCTTTCTGTTTCTGTGAATTTGGTTTCTCTAGATACTTCACATCAATGGAATTGTACAGAATCTTTTCTTTTTTTCTTTTTTTTGGGGAGGTGGGGTGGGGGACTGGCCTATTGTATTCAGTATAATGCCTTCAAGGTTTATCCATGTTGTATCATCTTTTAGAATCTCCTTCCACGGTATGTATGGACCACATTTTGTTTATCCATTCATCCCTGAATGGGTGAACGCTGGGTTGCTTCTACCTCTTGGCTATTATGAATAATGCTCTCTGAACATGGGTATATAGATATTTCTCGGAGATCCTGCCTTCAATTCTTTTGGGTAAGTATCTAGAAGCCAAATTGCTGGATCGTATGGTAATTCTATTTTTAATTTTTTGAGGACCTGCCACCCTATTTTCTATAGCAGCTGCCCCATCAAAAGTGCAAAAGTATTCCAGTTCCTCCCCATCCTCACCAACACTTGTTATTTTTTTGTTTGTTTGCTTTGTTAGTGGCCATTCTAATGGATGTGAAGACTCCATTGAATAATATTCAACCGTGTGATACGAATATATCCCGTTTTCTTAATGGACTTGATGGACGTTTGGGCTGTTTCTCTTTTTGGCTATTATGAATAATGCTGATGTGCACATTTGTGTGTAAGTTTTGCTTGAATATATGTTTTCAAATTTCTTGTTTAATGTTTTGAAGAACCATCAAACTGTTTGCGAAAGCAGCTGTACCATTTTTTTGTTCCCACAGCAGTATATGAGAATTCTGATTTCTCCACATCCTTAATGATACTTGTTATTATTCATTTTTAAATTATAACTATCTGGGCGGGTGGGGAGGTGTTTCACCGTGCTTCTGATTTGCACATTTTTCCCCATGGCTAATGGTGTTGCTCATCTTCTTCATGTGCTTAGTGGCCATTTGTGTATCTTCTTTGGAGAAATGTCTTTTCAAATCCTTTCTCCATTTGGAAGTCAGATTGTCTTTTTATTGTTGACTTGTAAGAGTTCTTTATATATTCTGGAGATTAGGCCCTTATCATGTCTGACTTACAAATATTTTCTCCTATTCTGTGGGCTGTCTTTTCACTTTCTTGAGAATGTCCTTCGAGTCATAAAAGCCTTTAATTTTGATGAAATCAATTTTCCTATCCACCCCCCCCCCCCCGCCCTTTGGCTGCTTGTGCTTTAGGTGTCATATGTGAGAAACAATTGCCTAAGCCAAGGTCATGGAGATTTACACCTAAGTTTCCTTTTATGAGTTTTATGGTTTTAGTTCATGCATTTAGAACTTGGATCCATTTTGAGTTGGTTTTATATATGGTGTGAGGTAAGGGTCTCGTTGGGGTTCCTGGACCCAATTCCAACACTGGGTGGGTGGTTCCCCACACCAATAAATAGTTCTTGGAACACCAGCCGTGTGTCCTACAGTTCAACACATTCTGACATTATCTACATGGAGAGAGCATCAGATCCCACAGGTTAAGGGCTCAGTCCCACAAGACGATCTGTCCCTTTCAGGCTCCAGTCTCAAGTCCAGGTTGTTTCCTGTACTTCTGGCCCACCAGCTATAGATCAGAGGTTCTCTGAACTCTCTGTGAGTTAATTAATTAACTTGCTAGTGTGGCTCCACAGAACTCAGAGAAATATTTTACTTATTAGATTAACAGTTTATTTTGAAAGGATGGAACTCAGGAAGAGCTGCATAGGGCAAGGTGTGGGGAAAGGACATGAAATGTCCACGCCCTCTCCAGGAGCACCACTCTCCCCACATTTCCAAATGTTCGCTAACTGGGGATCTCTCTGAACCCTGTCCCTTTTGCATTTTTAAGGAAGGCTTCATTACACAGTCATGATTGATTATAAATTGGCATTGGAGACTGATTTAACCTCAAGTCCCTCTCCCCTCCCCACAGGTCAGGGAGGTGGACTGAAAGTTCTAACCCGCTGATCACAGGGTTGGTTCTCTGGTATCCTTCTGTGGGTCCAAAACTCACCTCATTCACATAATATAATAAAAGGCACCTTTGCCACTCTCAACACTGCTGGAAATTCAAAGTGTTTTGGGAGCTGTGAACCCTGAGGAACTGTGGATGAAGATCATATGTATATGAGAAGCATATTTTGGTCATTTGAATGACCAAATATATATTTCTCATAAACAACAACATCACAGGGTCCAAATTCATTCTTTTGCCTGTGGATACCCAGTTGTCTCAGTATCATTTATTGAACCTCAGGCTGGGTTTTGTCTGATTTTTTTTCTTATGGTTATACTGGGGTTACAGTTTTTTGGGCAGAAGACCACAGAGGTAAAGTGCCATTCTTGTCACATCATGTCAATGACACGTGCTATTAACATGACTTATCACTGTTAATATTAACCTTGACCACCTGGCTAAAGTAGTGTTTGCCAGATTTCTCCACTATGAAGTTGCCCTTCTCTCTTTTTCATACTGTGCACTTTGGAAGGAAGTCATTATGTGTAGCTCATACTTAAGGAGCAGTTAAGCTCCACCTCTTTGAGTGCTAAGCATCCAACCTAAATTATTTCGAATTCTTCTGTGTGGGAGATTTTTCTCTTCTTCCCTATTTGCTGATTTATTCAATCATGTATTAAATCAATTTGGACTCACAAGTATATATTTTATACTTGGGGTTATAATCTGATACTACACTATTTACTTGGTTGCTCAACTGTTTCCAGCTATGGCCAATGTCTCTTGTGTTCCTTTGACATTTTCCCATCATTTTGTGTGTTTATGCATTCAGCACCTCTTGCTTACTTTCTGGCACTACAAGGTGCTCCAGGCTCACCTTGTATATTTTCTGACCTAGTCCTAGAATCAGCCATTTCTTCAAGGATCCTGGGTTCTTTTTATTGGAAAATGGTATGAGAACCCAAATCTTGGTGCTAAGTGTGCTTGATAAGTCCATTTTTAATGACTTGCATACTGATGAAGTGTCAAAACTAATGTCGCTTTCATATCTAAACCACAGAGTTAGGTTATCTATTCCTCAGAGAAGAAAGGACAGCAGTGGTGTCTGGACCACAAAAGGTGCTGAACCCAGCTTGAATTCCCAGCCACACTATCTTTGACCACACTCTGTATCCGGTATCATTTCCAAATGAATGCTTTTTCTCCTCATTATTGGTCATATTTTTCTGCTTCTTTGCATGTCTGGTAATTTTTGATTGGATGACAAACATTGTTTGTTTTGCCTTGTTGGAGGCCAGAAATTTTTGTATTCCTATAAATATTCTTAAGCATTGCTCTGGGACATGGTTAAGTTACTTGGAAACAGTTTGATCCTGCTGGGTCTTGTTTTTCACATTAGGTGGGACCAGAGCAATGCCCAGGAGGGGGTTAACTATTCCTCATTTCTTTCATAACCCTGTACAGGTCTGTGTCTAAGTCCTCAATTGTTCTAAAGCTCCTTCAGTACAGAGGTAATACCTGTGCTTTCCCTATATTTCAAATGCCAGTACTGGTAGCCAGCCAGAGCACAATAGCTATTTCAGTGTTGATTAGGGGTATTACAGAGCTCATCTGATGTGGAGAGGGCCATGAGAGGGCTTGACCCTGTTCACTTAGGAGGCTGGGGGAAGGGAACTCAGGGCCAGGAGGAAGGAGTGAGAGGGCTGGAGCAGGGAGGCAGGGGGCACGGCTCCATGATCAGAGACTTAGCAATAAGCAAAGGGGAAATGACATGGAACCCCAAATGGACAGCATTAGAACCAGGGGCCCAATCACAGGAAAGGCTCAATATGAGACAGCTGTTCCCCTGCTCAGCCCTATAGCATGAAGGATGTGGGGTAGACATGAGAAAGGGCTTCCAGGATATGCGGGCTCAGGGCCACTGATCATCCATAGGGACAAGGAAGCTAATGAGTTGATTTTCTCAGACACATAGACTCCAACCAGTCTGTCCTGGGCTTAAGAGCTGTCTGAAGCAAGGGAAGACAGGGTGACCCCTGAATGCCACAACCACTAGGCTGTGGGCATCACCTTCACTGTGGCCAGTGGCAGAGCTGAGGACCCCTTTGGGGACAGGTGAAAAGAAGCCTCTGTGGCAATGACCTTGAACATCAACAAAAGAGAGAAGGTAAGGGAGGAAGGAGGTAGGGAGAGGGAGCTGAGGAGAGGGCAAGGGAATCAGGAGGGTAAGAGAAGGAGGAGGGGGAAGAGGAGAGACAGTAAAATGACAATGACAAGAAGAGAGATGGGGAAGGGGACAGAGAGAGGGAGGGACAGGCAGATGCCAGGAAACCACAGGGAGGGCAGACAGAGGGCCATGGTCAGAGGACAGCCAGTCACGCTAGAAGGCAGTCTCCGTGGTGTACCACAGGGCTCTGTCCCCCACCCAGGCCTCTTGGTTCACTGGGAAGAACTACAGCCACCAACCGAGCAGATCCACAGAGGACAGAAGCCGGAGGGACACGGGACACTGCCGGCCTCCAGCTGAACTCAGGGCGAGATTCGTGCAGCAGATGGGACGTAATACGGACACTTGGAAAAGTTCTGCATTTCTGTTCGAACATTAACTGCACAAGTAGAGGGGAGGGAGACCTGTCTTGTCAGCGATTCCTGTAAAAGCCCAGCTGGAGGCTCCCCCTGACTTGCCGGGGGAAGGCGGTCTTGGTGGCTGGAAAAGCTCGTGTGACACTGGAGGACGTCCATGCAGGTGGAGGGTTCAGGGAGGAGGAGGTGAGAGCCCACCATCCCCTGGGCTGTCCTGGGGCTTCCTGAGCCTGCTCTGTAAGGAGGGAGAACAAGCACAGGTGCAGGGAATGTTCTGGAAGGCTGGCAGAGTAGGAGAAGACAGAGACAGAAAACAGTAGCATCAGGAGGCCGATGGGGCCTGGGTGGTAACCCCAGCTCTGGCTCTTCCTGGGACCTCTGACAAGTCCCTTGACCTCTCTGAGCCTCGGTCCCCGCATCAGTAACACGGGAGTGATCACGGTGCTGCTTCTCTCGGTGGCTGTGAGGATCCTGTGTACAGACAGAGCCCAGAGGAAGCGCCCAGAAACGGTGGGTCTGAAGGGCCTGGGGCTACCTGGCTGGAGAACGAGCTCGTGGTGACCCGACAGCTGTGTGCACTGTGGGGGACAGCTGCCAGGGTGGGCACACACACGTGCACGGCTGTGGACCTGCGTGAGGATCTGCATGAGGACCTCCACACAAGAAGGAGGAGGAGGGGGGAGGAGAGGGGGAGGAGAGGAGGAGGGGGAGGAGGGGAGGAGGAGGGGGAGGAAGGGGTGGGGGAGGAGAGGGAAGGAGAGGAGGGGAGGGAGAGGAGAAGGAGGGGGAGGGAGAGGAGGAGGAGGAGGAGGGGGGAGGAGGGGGAGGAAGAGGAGGAGGAGGAGGGGAAGGAGGGAGAACAGGAGGGGGGAGGGGGAGGAGGGGGGAGGGAGGGGGAGGAGGGGGGAGGGAGGAGGGGAGGAGGGGGAGGGGAGGAAGGAAAGGAGGAGGAGGAAGGACAGGAGTGCGAGGAGGGGGAGGAGGAGGGGGAGGAGGAGAAGGAGGGGGAGGAGTGGGAGGAGGAGGGGGAGGAGGAGGAAGAAGGGGAGGAGGGGGAGGAGGAGGAGAAGGGGAGGAGGAGGAAGAGGGGGAGGAGGGGGAGGAGGAGGGGGAGGGGAGAAGGAGGAGGAGGGGGAGGAGGAGGAGGATGGGAGGAGGAGGAAGAGGGGGAGGAGGAGGAGTGGGGAGGAGGAGGAGGGGGGAGGAGGAGGAGGAGGGGGGAGGAGGAGGAGGAGGAGGGGGAGGGGGCGGAGGAGGAAGACGCGGGGCCCAGGGGGCGGGGCGGAGCTACTTACGGATAGTAGGAGTAGGCATAGTGGTCCCTCCTGGCAGCGTGCAAAGAGAACAGCATAGTTGGGCCCGTGGTCCTGCCACAAGGTGGGCGGCACCCGGCCAGCAGGGAGGGGCCTGGTGCTTTCTGTGCCGAGGGGGGCGCTGGCCAGGGACCGGGCAGGTCAGAAGGACCTCCCTTGCCCCAAGGCCTGGCTGGGCTCGGTCGCTGAAAACCGAGACCCCAGACCCTTCCAGAACCTTCCCCGAGCCTGCTGTTGGAGTGAGGGGGAGGTGGGGAAAGGGCCTCAGGAAGCAGAGCTGTCACACACAGTCACACACACACAGACACAGAGAGAACTACACGCACGTGCACGCTTGCACGTAAACAGACGCGCTCACGTGGATACACACGTGTTCACGCATACACACAGACACAAGCACTGACACACTCGTGCACTCACACAGACACACAGGTAGACATACTGGTGCACACGTACTCACGCACCACGACACGCACTCACAGGACACACAGACACAGTCACACACACACTCACGCACAGATGCGTTCCCTCTGACGCACAGACACGCCCTCACATGCTCACAGGTGACTGGCTCTCCCCTGCAGCCCCACCCCTCGGTCCCAGTGCCACTCGCACCTGCAGGCCCCTCTGCCTACACCTGTGCCTGGGAGGGAGCGGTGGCTGGGGGAGGGGGAGGCGTGGAGGGCTCCAGCCGGACTCCGGGGCAAAGGGGAGGCCGGCCCTCCCTCACCCAGACTGCCCCTGAGCGTGGGGTCCATCGAAGGAGCCAGCCCCCCCTCCTCTGGGCACCCGAAGCATCGCTTGGGTCTGTCCCACTTCGCGGGCGGGGAAGACAAGTCCCAGAGGGTCACGGTCCACCCCTGCCCAGAGAGGGGGTCACGGGCAGAGTGCCGATGCCGGTCCCGGGACCCTGACCCCCCAGAGCCAGCTCCCTCCTGAGGCCTCATCCAGGCACATCCGGGGGTTTTCCATTGACCTGCCCCCACACCACCCGGCCAGCAGGGACCCTGAACGGCCTTCCACAAGGGAATCCTGCAGACTGGGGGGAAGGGAAGGAGAATAGTGTGGAAGGCTGAGGCCCAGCGAGGGCAAGGGAGTGGCTGGAGGTCACACAGCATGTCTCCTGCCATCCATCCCGGGAGCTAGGGGAGGGTCCAGGCCCCGTGGCAGGTCACAGAGGCTGGCTTGGGAGTCAGGTGGGCTGAAGAGGACAGCATGTGGAGGTGGCTGGGCATGGGTTTGGAGATAGACAGACCTGGGTCAACGATGGTTCTGTCTCTCACTCTATACACGCTATTTTTATAAAAGATAAACCTGGATCCCGTCTCTCCTGTCTTGCCTAAAACCCATCCCTGGACCCCAGGACATTTTACAATAAAGTCCACAGTCCTTGACAGGGGGACTTAATCCGAGGTTCTCGGAGGTCTGGTCTCTTTATCCCAAAGTGTTACCACCACCTGATTCTGGGCCTGCCTGGTGTGGGGAAGCCTGCAGAGGAGAAGTGCAGGGTCTCTGAGAATCCTTCTGGAAGGACTTGGCAGGCCTTCCTTCCATCCCTTGGCACTTCTGTCCTATCATAGTTCTGGAGCAAACATGACCAGGGCCCCTTCAGAGGCTCGGCCACAACTGTGACACTTGCTTTCGAGCCTGAGAAGAAGAGAAAAGCTTAGAGATGGGATGGAGGGGATTGACCTTGTGCCCTTTTCCCCCAGGTCACCAGGATGCTCTGGGGCTCGAGTCTGCAACTCTGAGCCTGTCATCTCCGGGTCCTGACAGCTGATTTGTGTTCCCTCGTCTGTATTCCCTCTGATTTGTGTCTCCCGGTCCCGATTTGTGTGTTTCTATTTATTTTTCTCACTTTACTGAATGGCTTTTGCTGTGAGCTCCTCCAAATCCTCTGTGGAACAAAGCCGAGAGTAAATAAATGAGCGCTGACAAATTTAAGTATTTCCAGTCACAGCCTCGGTCACGTCTCGGCATGTGACACCCATACTGGCAGCTGCACTCTGGGAAGGAGTAATGCCTTTTCCTGGCTCTCCAGCTGTTTCTCTCGCGCCTTGAAGCTGTGGGGAGAATCACCCCAGCGCCCTGGGATTCGGGCCACACAGGTTTGTCCCTGTCACTAGCTTATTGCGAACACCCCCTGCTCCCACCCCACGTCCCACCAAGAGGTGTTAATAACCAACATTAGCTGTGAACAAAGCATCTTGATCTGCCGAGCTCCCCATTGTGCATAAGGAGAGGGAAGCTCAGAGAGCTGTAGGGATATGTCCGAGGTCACAGAGCAAGGTCCTTTGGATACTGGAACTCCCAGCCCTTCCACTGATGTCGTTCTGCTTCCCCCACTGCCTTCGGCCTCTACTGTGTGCCAGGCTTTTGCTCACAGGCTCCCAGAGCGGTCAAAGAAGGGAGGTGTTGCTGGGTTTCCTGACTCCTCCCTTTCCTGGGTCACCCCAATCTCGGGCGCATGCTCACACGTTGCCACCCCACCCCCTGCACACACCACGTGGGCCTGCACATACGCCGCCCCATACACACCTGTGCTCTCCCACGCCCCTCCTGCCTCCAGCACCTTCTACCTGGCAGGAGGCCAAGGAGGGGAGGAGGAGCCGTGTTCTTGGTCCTGCTGGCAAGACGGTCTTTCTGGCCAGCTGTCCTAGTCTTCGAGCAAGCCCATCCCAATGTGTCTCTGAGCAGAACCCTCCAGAAAGAAGCCGGGAAGAAGTAAGCCCTCTGCTTCCATAGGGGACGATCCTCTGGATGGGCCTGGCGAGTCACATCTCCTGGTGGGACATTTGCTAATGGGGTCGTGACAGTCACCATCAGATGCGTATGGCCTCGGAGGAGGTGCCCGGGATCACACAGGTCCTTCTTCAGACACGGTGAGCCCCGAGTGGGCGGACGAGGGGGGGCAAGGTGAGTTGGCCTGGGTGGGGGCTCTGGGTTAGGAGGAGGACCTTGTCTCTCTTGCCTCTAAAGGGCTCACTGGGGCCCCGAGCCAGCCTCAGCAGCATGGTCATTTCCACACTCTGGCCCTTTATGGACCCCAGAACTCCTAGAGAGGGTGATATAATGGGGGGAAGGTGCCATTATTTGGGGCCCCTATAAGGCTTAGGCCTTTCCCCCAGAAGACCCCAGTTTTATCTCAGTGGGGGAAGGAACGGGGTCTGAGGGTAAGAAAAGGGAGCTGTGTGACTTTGGGCAAGTCCCTTGACCTCTCTTGCCTCGGTTTCTTTGTCTGTAAAATGAGATAATAACGGCCCCTCCCTCATGGGGTTGTTGTAAGCACCCTGTACTGCAGGTCAAGGTCCCAGCACACAGAGGAGCCCAACAAACGTGGGCTGCAGTGATTAGGGCCAGTGTGCAGTCTCCAGCTGCCTGACCTTGAGGAAGTCATCTCTGCACCCCCCCTGCCCCCCTCCCCGCCCTTATCCACAGCCCAAAATGAGGATCATTCCGACAGCGGCACCACAGGTCCCTGGGAAGATGAAACGGGATTGTGAGTGATTAAAAACAGCCCAGGATGTCTGATGTGGATCCAAACACCAAAGTCAGCGCGTCGCGCTGTCTATTCCTAGCCGGTCTCCGCGGCTCCCCCTCCCGCCCCACCCGTCCAGTGTCTGCTCCGTCAGGGGTCCCCCAGCCCCTCCAGCTGCCTGCTGATGAGCCTCAGGCTTCAGTAATGAGGCCGCTCCATCACCGAATGTGCTGGAACGGCCTTTGGAGGCGCTCGGAGGGACGGGTGGGGGAGGAGGGAGGAGACAGGGGAGCCTGGCTCCCCTTCAGCCTGGCAGCTTCCAGAATCAGTCGCCTCAGTCCTGAGCGATCATCAAAGGGGAGTGAGGGGCACCCCCCCCCCCACTCCGCCACCTGCTGTGAAAGTCCCCTTGCCCATGAAATGTAGGACCTGAAGATACGTCTGGGCCCCATCCCAGAAGCTGCTCACTGGTCTCCCCAACTTTTAGGCTGACCTCTCCCCATTGAATCCCTGTCTTGCCCCAGACTGACCCCCAAACCGCCGCCGGTGTCACTGTCTTTTGCTGGACCCTCTGGGGCCAGTGATTCTCCTGCTGCTCGTGTCTGGGCCCCAGGGGCTGCCATGGTCTCCTCACCACCAGGCCTTCCCACAGCTGTTCCTTTGACTCCACTGCCCTCTCTGGGCTCCCGCTGCCCCTCCAGTTTCTCCAGGCGGGCTCTACTCTGTGCTATAAGCCCCAGTTCTCTTCTCCGTCCCCCGCGTGGGACCGAAAGCCCCTCAGGCCTTTGCGTCTGGCTCAGTCACCACTGTTTCCCCAAAAGGCAAGGTGCAGCCTAGTACCTCAGCCAGCATGTACTGAGTGCTGACTGTGTGCCAGGGACTCTGTTCAGCACTTACGCTACAGAGCTGTATCAGTTAACCTTCAAGGTCATTGTCAAGGACATACTGGGGACGAGACAGCATCGGGGCTGGGAGCACCCACTTGAAGGCCAAGCCTGCTGGATTTGAACCCAGTTCTGCATTTGCTGCTTGGGTAAATGTCTGTGGAGTTAGATGAGCTCTCTGTCCCCTTAGCTTCCTCATGTAGGGTGGAGTGAATAATGGCAGCCCCTGCCCCTAGGGATTTAGAGAGTGAATATACAGAAAGGGCTTAAAACAATGTCTGGCCCAGTATAAGCGCTGGCTGTTAAGTACTGTCCACATTTTACAGACCAAGAAACCGAGAGAAAAGGAAAGTCACTTGCCCAGGGTCTCGGCGATGAGGTGGAAGAATTAGGATGTGAATCTAAGATTGTTCTGGCCCCAAAGTACTCTCCTTAACTAAGCCTCGGGACCTTCGCCCTAGTGAGCCTCAGTTTCCCCATCTGTAAGTTTAAGGGCCTGGAGTGGGTGATGCCTAGGGTTCCAGTGTAAAACTCGTGGCCTCCACGACTCTCTGCGGAGCTTCAGAGTTGAAGCACACTTCAAAAATCATGGGCTCCCTTGTACATTGGAGCCCAATCTCGTCGACAGGCCCTGAAGGACACGCGAGGTATCTGGCAGGCAGTGGCTGGCAGGGTGGCCTGAGTGACGTGAGCCGGATTGAGCAGGTAAGGTTTTGGGGGAGACACTTCCGCAGACACTCCCAGTGTTGGAGTGCACTTGGCCCCAAGTGAGACCTGCCACAACAAGTCACAGGTGGTAGGCGCACAAACACCATCTGGTTCTTTAAAAAAAATTTTTTTAATGTTTATTTATTTTTGAGAGAGAGAGAGAGAGAGAGAGAGAGACAGAGCTTGCATGGGGGAGGGGCAGAGGAAGAGGGAGACACAGAATCCCAAGCAGGCTTCAGGTTCTGAGCTGTCAGCACACAGCCTGACACGGGGCTCGAACCCACGAACTGTGTGATCATGACCTGAGCCCAAGTCGGACGCTCAACCGACTGGACCACCCAGGAGCCCCCAACTGCTTTTGCAGGAGCCAGCTGAGAGCATTCCCCATAGAGCTCTAGCTGTCTGTGCAGATCCTGTGCTCTGCAGAGGCCTTGGGAGGGGTGAAATCTCCTAGCTGAGAAGGGTAGAAACTATTTTCTGATGCTTTAAACACCCTGCCCCATATTTACCCCCTATACCCTTCTGTAGATAAATTCATTCCCAAATCCACCCACCCCTTAACTTCCTCCCTTAACCTAACTCAGCCTCCCAACCCCCATGCAATGCCATGTCTCATCCAGCGTTTCAATAGCCTCTGCCCTGGGCACCATTGCAACCCCCGCAGATCATAGTAGACAGAGAAGACCTCCCTACGACTCAAGTCAGATCCTACCTCTTACTCATCCACGGAACTCTTTAATGGCTTCTCACCTTCCTCCACTGGCCTACAAAGACCTACCTGATCTATTTCCTTGCTTCCCTCCACAGTCACTGGGCTCCTTGCTGCTCTGGGAATACATCAAACCCACACCCGCAACAGGGCTGTGTCACTCGATGCTCCCTGTGCCAGGGGGGCTCGGAGTTTCACCTGCTTGGCTCTGTTGTTGTGTCTTTCTGGTCTCAGCCTAAATGTCACCACCTCAGAGTGGGCTTTCCTGAACTCCTATCTAAAGGAGTCCTCTGTGCACCAATCCCTGTGTTCTTAATATAGCCCATCACTTCCTTTTCAAGCTCTGTGTTATTTATGGAAGACACAGAAGTGAGCAGGACCTGTCCCTGTCCTTGGACACTTGTGACTCTATTGATAAGGTGAAAGGATTGGAACTGATATTAGTTGATGACTTTCTCTCTGTCTCTCTGGGTCTGTCTCTGTCTCTCTCTGTCTCTCTGTCTCTCTGTCTCTCTGTCTCTCTCTCTCTCACACAGACACACACACACAGAAATGCAACTGATGGTACCACCCAGGAAACACATAGGTTGCCATGGAAATAGGTAATGAGTTGGTGGGACTGACCTACTGTGAGTTAGGGAGGACTTCTCTGTTTCTAAGAGTAACATTAAAAACTCTAAAGGATGGGACTTCTGTTTCCTCCAAGTGGGAGAATTCTCAGTCCTCCCAGGTCTTTCCATTTATAACTAAAAAATCCTGGACATAATGCAACACCAAGTACAGGAAGACCCCAAAAGACAGAAAGAAGATAGACTGTCTAGGGAGTTTAGAAGTTGAGGAATGATGTGGTGGTGAGTTCCCTGGGTTTTCTTATTGCCTCCCATATATCCTGACAGTGCTGCTGAAGCCTGCAATCCAGAATCACTAACAGATACAGATTAAAAGAGCTCCAAGAAAAACCTATCATTCTAGTCAAAGGATAAGGTAAAGGGTGGCCTAATAACAGAAAACCTTTTTGTCAAAATCTGCCTCTACCAGCCAAAAAGCAACAGAAAACCTGTTCTCCTCCCAGTCTCCCTGCTCTGCATTTTCAGGGAGCTAATGTTCCATTCCACTCTCCCCCACCATGTGTAAGCAGGCCTGGTCCCCCTGCCAGGATGGGGTCAGATGGGTGTAGCCATGAGCTAAGCCTCCACTCCCACCTGGCATCAATGAGACTTACTTGGTGATGGAAGGTGGTGCTATTAACATTTGATGTTTCTGTCCAACATCCAACTGGTATCTGCAGGCCCTAGAGGGAAGCTGAGTCTCTATGCCAGACTGCCAGCAGTGAGGCAGAATGAAGTGGCAGGAAGCAGGGCTAGTTGACACTCTACCTTCTTCTCCCCCCTGCCCCCCGCCTAGTGTCAACAGGGTCCAGTGGGGAAGCTCAGCTTCTATTTCCACCCTGTAGTAACAAAGTAGTGTGAGTCAGCCCTCAGCTTCCTCCATCCCTGGTGTCAGTAGGGCACAGTGGGAAGCTGAGTCTAATGTCCCCATTCAGAAAAAACAAGGGAGTAGAGTTGGTGCCCTATTTTTGCAGGCATGCTGGGCGGGAGCTGGGCACACACAGCCATCTGGCCTCTTGCTACAAACTGCTAGAAAAAAAAAAGAAGAAAAAAAGATTAAATAGAATTCAGAGTCTTATAAAACGTTCGGGATACAATAAAAGAAGAATCACTCATCATAGCAAGAACCAGGGAAATCACAACCTGTATGAGAAAGAAAATCAATAAGTGGCAACCCTGAGATGAATCAAATGTTGGAATGATCTGACAGGGACTTTAAAGCAGCCATCATAAAAATGATTCAATAAGCAATTATAAATTGTCTGAAAACAAATGAAAAAAACACATCAGCCAAAAGTAGAAGTTATAAAAAATAACCAAATGGAAATTATAGTACTAAAATATAAAATGACAAAAAAAAAACCACACAAAAACTTCAGTAGATGGCTCAACAGTAGAATGGACATGGTAGATGACAGACTCAGCGACCTTGAGTGTAGATCAATAGAATTTACTCAATCTGAACAAGAGAGAGAAAACAGACTAAAAAAATGAACAGGGTTTCAGAGACCCATGAGACATTAGCAAAAGAACTAACAGTGATGTCATTGGAATCTCAGAAGGAGAGGAGAGAGAGTGGGACTGAAAATGTATTTGAAGATATAATTATGGCTAAAAACTTCTAAATGTAGTGAAAGACATACACCTACAGATTCAAGAAGCTGAGTGAGCACCAAACAGGATAAGCCCAAAGAAAATGATGTGAAATTGATGCCAGGTCACATCATAATTAAATGTTCAAAAGCTAAAGACAATCAAAAATCTTGAAGGTAGCCGGGAAGAAACTACATGTTACTTATAAGGTACATCAGTCTGAATGCCAGTGGATGACTCTTGAAATTGTTGAGGCTCCAGTTAAGTGGCATGACAGTTTTTAAGTACTGAGGAAAAAGAAATATCAACCATGAATTCTGTATGTGGTGAAAATATTCTTCAAGAATTAAGGTGCAAATAAAGATTTTTTTTTTTTTTTGCTAGCAAATGTATCCTTAAAGAATGGCTAAAAGAAGTAGTCTAAATAGAAAGGAAATGATAACAGAAGGCTTGGAACTTCAGAAAGGAATGAACACTATTAGAATGGATGGGGTAAATAGAATAGATAATCCCTTTTCTTATGAGTTTAGAAAATCATATTTGGTGGTGGAAGCAAAAATTGAAAACCATCAAATGTGGTAACCAGTGTGTGTAAAGGAAGTGTTTAAGACTAGCTTAAAGTGTGGAGGGATCTAAAATGGAAGTAAGATGTCCATATTTAACTTGAAGTATTTAAGACTAGTTTAAAGTATGGAAGGATCTAAATGGAAGTAAGGTGTCTGTATATAACTTGCAGTGTCTATATTTATATTGCAGTAAATATCAATACCAGTAGAGTGCAATAAATTATGTGTGTAGAATACTTAACACTAAACTAAGAAAACTCTACAAAATGAGATATTCAAAAGTACTATGTGATTATCAACATGGAATTCAGAAAATATGTTCAGGTAACCCAGAGGAATAAAAGAAGAGAGATACAAAGAAATGAGAAGCAAATAAAACAAAATAAAAATGGCAGACTTAAGCCCTAACTTATCAGTAATTAAATGTAAATGGTTTAAATACGTCAATGAAAAGACAGAGATTGGTAGAGTGGCTCAAAAACAAAACAGAACAAGCAAAAACTCAGAAGAACACATGATGTGTTGTTCAACAATGCGTTGTACACAAGTAACTCACTTGGAATACAACAACATAAATAGGTTGTAATTAAAAGATATATAAAAAATGTTAATTAAAAACCAGGAAGAGCCATAGTAATATCAGATAGAGTAGACAAGAGCATTACTAGAAAGAAAGAGGGGTATTACTTAATAATTAAAGGGTCAGTCCACCAAGAAGACATAAGAGTCTTAAAGATATATGTACCAAATAATAGAACCTCAAAATACATGAAACAAAAATGGATAAAGGTGAAAGAAGAAATAGGCAAATCCAAAATTATAGCTGGGAAACTTCAAGGCCACACTCTTGGCAACTGATATAACTATTAGAAAATCAGTAAAGATATCGAAGAACAGGATGACATAATCAAAAGGACCTAATTGACAGTTACAGAAGGCTTTATCCAAAACACACATTTGTTTTTAAGTGCTCATGGAAAATTCTCCAAGATAGTTGATATCCTGTGCCACAATAATAATCAAAATAAACAAGTCAGTGGATGTGTTTAACAGCTGAATAGAGGGCACAGAGAAATGAGCCAATCAACCTGAAGACAGAACAAAAATTACCCAATCTGAACAGCAAAGACATAATGTACTTGTAGAAGAAAAAGAGCAAATCCTCAGGGACATATGGGACTATAATGAAAGATCTAACATTTGTGTCATCAGAGTCCCAGAAGGAGGAGAGAAGGGAGGACCTGGAAAACTCAAAGAAACAATGGCCAAAAACTCCCCCAATCTGGCAAAAGACATAAACCCATGGATTCAAGAAGCTGAGCGAATCTGAAATAGGAAAATCCAAAGAAATACACACCAAGACATGTCATTGTCAAGCTTCTAAAAATTAAAAACAAGGTCTAAAAATTAAAAACAAAGAAAATATCTTGAAAGCAGTGAGAGAGAATCAACACCTTGTGTACAAGGTGAAATATTAGGATGACAGGTTATTTCTCATCAGAAACCATGGAGGCTGCAAGGAAGTGGCACAACGTATCTCCGTGCTGAAAGACAAGAACTGTCAACAGCGATCCTGTATTCAGTGAAAATATCCTTCACACATGAAAAGGAAACCAAAACATACTCAAATGAAGGAAAACTAAGATAATTTGTTGTCAGAAGATCCGCCCTAAATGAATGGCTAAAAAATTGTCTAAATGGCAAAGAAACAATAAAGGATTCTCGAAACATCAGGAAGAAGAACAAACATAAGCAAAGAGATGGGTAAATACAGTAGACTTTTCTTTCCCTCTTAAGTTTTCTAAATTGTGTTTTATGGTTGAACCACACTGTCTGGTGTGGTTCTAAATGTCGGTAGATGAGATAGTTAAGCCATTTATATTGTAAGTGGGGGAGGGTAAAGGGAGGTAAGTTTTCTCCATTCCACTCAAAGTGGTTAAATGATGACATCAGGAGAACAGATAAGTTATGTGGTTATAACGTAACACCCAGAACAGACACTAAAGGAGCTATACAAAGAGATAGACGCCCACACAATACAGCTAAATACAAATTGAAGTCTGAAAATATTCAAGAAGTCGGCAGGAAGGCAGGCGAAGGAAATAAGGGGTATTGGTCTGTAATGTTCTTTCTGTGGGCTGCCAGTTTTTTGTTCAGGGTAGAGGCGTGGCTGGTTGAAAGTAACACTGAAAAAAACTTCAATTTCAACTGGAAAAAAAAAATGGAGATATAACAGACCCCACGTCCTAGGGTTGACTCTGAGGCTTAAGGTAATGCATGTGAAAAAAGGCATTAATGCCTGGCACACAGAGTATATAATTTGCCTTTGATAAATGATCACTATAATTTTTGTTTAATAACATAGTCTCCCTTTCTAATTCAAGGTCACCCTGGACTGTAGTCTGAATCAACTTATTTTTTTTTGTAGTTATACAAAAAAAATTATAGTTATAGTTATAACTATAGTTACATATTTGATGATATATACCAATATACCTATATACAGGTGGGGACGAATCAAAGCCCAATAATTAAATAAATGAAGTCATTAGATCTATATCTCTTCTTTGCTCTGGTTTGTGCCAGGATGGCCTCACATTCTGGTAGGCCCTCTCCTCCAGATGGTTCCGCAGTGGAGACCATGCTCTCACCCCATAGTGTCTCCAAGTCCACAGAAAGTCCCAGGTTTCAGCCTCATTGATTTGGATTGTGTCACATGCCCATTTCTGAAACGATCACTGTCACCGGGGGATGCAAACACCCTTCAGCCTGGGTGTGGAGTGATTTCTAAAGGACCCCAGGGACCAGAGGGCTGCCCAGGGGTCCCTCCAGGAGCATCAGGAGGCTATAATCAGAGGTGAGGTCTGGATGCCGGGTGAGCAGAATCACTGGATGTTACTGATGACGTGCCATAACAAAGTGGATGGTGGCTTAGACAACAGAAGTTTGTTGTCTCCTGGTTCCAGAGGCTAGAACTTTAAGGTCAAGGTGTCAGCTGGACTGGGGTCCTTGTGAGGACTGTGAGGACGAATCTGTTCCATGCCTCTGCCCTAGCTTCTGGCGATTGCTGCCGATTTTTGGTGTCCCTTGGAGCAAAGAAGCATCACCCCCGTCTCTGTCTTCATATTTATGTGTCCTTTTCCCCTGGGTGGCATATCGGTGCCCAAATCCCCCTTTTTATTGGGATACTAGTCGTATGGAATTAGGACCCACCCTAATGACCTCCTTGTAACTCGGTACCCCTGTAAGGTACTTTGCTCTCCAAAGGAGGTCACGTTCTGAAGTACTGGGGGGATGACTTCAACATATGAATTTTTGGAGCACACAGTTCCACCCATCACATGTGTAGAAGCTGGTACACATGTAGTCCTTCTTTCCGGGGCCAGCGCACCCATCAGCAGTGATGAGCACCGACCTCAGTTGAAGACAGGTGACGGTGCCACTCACCTTGAAAAGGCTGAGGTCCCACTCTCCCCCCTTGGTGACCTCCAGCTAATGACCGGCTGACTCAGGGTACAGAAGGGCTGGCTCAGTCCCCGAGGGGCACAGCCGCGTGGTGGCGGATGTGCTCAGGGCTCCTGGTACGCTCAGGCGGAGGCTGGACTCCAGCTGAACCCACACCCCTCCCCTGCTCCCCTCCCGAGGAGTCGCCCCCCAGAAGCCACTTGCCTGTGGGTCCCCCTCTCACTCTGCTTCTAGGGATCCCCACCTGCATTGGATCCACATCTGGAACAGCCTTGCCCTGGGCCCCCCGCCACGTTCTTGCCTGTGCGGGGCCGAGTCCGAAAGGGACCATCTCGTCACACCCAGAGGAAGGCGAGGGCCGGCATCTTGGGGACTTCCAAACCCCAACTCCCACCCCCACCTCTTCCCAATTCTCCCCACGTCTGCTGTAGGTCCCCCTGCCGCCCACCCTCTCCACGTTAATTCCCGCGTCTTCTCAGATCTCACTTTGATTAATGGAACAAGTCCCAGGAAAAAGAAAGCCAGCATGTCCCCAGGGCCGTCACGGTCTACTGTCAAGGTGCTTTCTAGCCAATATTTTTGTTTTCTTGCTTTGTATATAGATAAAGAATTAACCTAACAAATATACACTTCTCTCTTTCTGTAGGCGTCAGGAGCCTCTTTGTCCCACAGTGAATTGGGGAAGAGATTTCTATCAAGGGTCTGTCTTTGCAATTACAGCTCACTGATGGATTTGCAAGGGAGGGAAGGTGGCGAAGTCCTGCTAGAGGGTGTTTTCGCATTTCTCCTCTTTTGATTGCGCGGGTATGTCCTGGCCCAGAGCTCTGTGAACAGTGAGGGGAAAATCCTGACACCCATCTGTTCTAGGTGCAATTGATGTGGGAGAAGACAGGCATCGGGAGGGGGCGTCTGTGCCAGGACGACAAGCCTCCCCCCTCTTGGGAGCCGCTCCTGGAGGACTGACTCCGCCACTGGAGCCCAGCGCTCTGCTCACTGGACGGTCGGGATGTAGTCCCTGGGGATTTAGGTCAGGGCAGCCTTGGTCCTCTATTGAGCCACTGTTTCTTGGGCACCTACATGTGCTAGGGCTTTACGTGGATTTTCTAGCAAACTTCACAGCGATCGTATTACGGACCCACTGTGCCGACAGAGGGGAGCCGAGTCTCACAGATGTGCGCAGGCAATGGGGTAGCAGGGAACATTTGCAGATGTGTTACATGGTGACTCAGAGATGTGCGGGGTTTGCCAAGGCATCTGAGCTGGAGCCGGCATCGGAAGCCGGGCCTGTTATCTCCAGATTTCCTGCTGTGTCCACTCCCTCTTTGCTGCCATCTTGCAGCTCATTCTAGGCCTCAGTTTCTCTATCTGTGAAATGGGCCCCAGAGACAGGACACGATGAGTGCGCAAGCCGTCTTAGGCTTTGGGGTGGTGTTTTTGGAACAGGTGGTCTTAGGCTTTGGGGTGGGCCTGGAATGGCTGACTTGAGGCTGGTGTCGAGGGGTCTGGCACCAGGGACCTCTGTGGTATGGGGACAAGGGGCATCCACGTCCAGCACCGGGAGTAGGGCTCAGACCTGGTCAGACAGCTGGTTTTGTCCCTGTCACTTGACCCCTTCAGCCCTTCCTCCCAAAGCCTCCCAGGGAGGCAGTGACCTTTCATGGGGGCAAATGCGTCTGCAGTCTCCCCAGGAAAGACCATCCTCCCTTCTCTCGCTTGGCCACCCTCTGCGTCCCTGACTCTGGCATGTCTGTGTGACGGCCCGTCTGCTTGTCCTGGCCTCGCTATGCTCAGAGGCTTTGCCGGTCAAGGGCACGGCCCAGACCTGACTGCTGGGGGGCTGAGCAGGGCTCAGGGGGCTGGGGGCTGAGCAGGAACTCAGGTGGGCTGGGGGCTGAGCAGGAACACTGAGGGGCATCTTCCTGTCCCCTTCCTTCTTGTTCCTCTTTGCAAATGGCTGAGTCTTTTGTCCCCAAATCAGGATATAAGTGCTTTGGAGCCAAAAAGATCTATCGCGTGGTGGGAGAAGGAGGATATGAGACACCCAAGCAGAGGTGTCTGAGAGGCCCCCAAAACAGGTGCCATGAAGAGAACATGAAATCCACAATCCAAGGATCTGGGGGTGAGTCCCGGGACCCTCCCTGATGGGCTGCATAACTTGGGGCACCTGACTGCCCCTCTGGGTCTCAGTTTGCTCACCTAGGAAATGGGGAGAACGTTTCCCACCTCTCTGGGGCATGCAGCCTGAAACGAGACACCAGGGGTAGGACGAGGTGTCGCTGGGGCTCAGGACAGAAACCCCATCTTTGCCGGGGTTTAGGCTCAGGTGACCCTCGGCCACCAGTCTCCCACCAGGGCTTTGAGGAGGGGACAGCACCTCCTCCAGGTCAAGAACTGTCCTCTCCTCCCTTGTGGGAAACCTCCCAACAGGTCAGAATGTGTCCCCTCCCGTGGTCCCCTCAGGTTAGCAGGGCCTGAAGTGGCTCCTTCCTGTCTGTCTCCTCCTGTAAAGTGCGGGTGGCTGCCCTACTCAGTGACAGAGCCGGGGAGCGTGGGGTCTGCAGGGGAATGGTGTAGAGAGCATCGGGGGAGGCAGGGCAGGTGGCGGGAAGGATGCGCCAGCACCCCATATGGGGTGGGAGAGCAGCGTGGGGGTGGCACGTGAGAGAGTGCCAACTGTCCCAGAAGCCCGTGTGGCCGGTCGTCGGTGCTGGGCCTGGGACCTGGCTCCATGCAGGTGCGGGATTTCACACTCCGGGAAGGTCAAGGTTGGAGAAGACCCTGGCGGTGCCCAGCTGCTCCCTCTCTGGGGACTCCCTAGTGTAGGCTCTGCTGTCCCCCAGCCCCTGGGATTCCCGGACCCGGGTGCAGGGATCCTAAGTCTGCGAATGGGCAGGAGCCTTGGAACCTGCATTTTAAGCCGAGCCCGGGAGGTTCCGAGAGGCCACCCTGCCTCTGCCCAGGCCTGGGTGCGAGACCAGCTCCAGAGCCCAGCACGGGGGACGCTGGGGCAGCCCCTCCCCTTCTCCGAGGCTCCCTGACCGTCTGTGGGGTGGGGGTTGGCCTCCAGCCTCCCCAGGTGTCCACTCACGGCTCCGTGACCGGCTGCCACAGGACGCGCCTCGGCCTGGGCTAGACACGCAGTGGACACGTCATTGGTGTGAGCGTCCCTGACCCTCCAGTGCCATCATCTGCCCTAAGGTGCCCCATGGGAGAGTATGGCTGCAGGTGAATTATTTCCCAGTTTGAACTCAACTCTGCTTCCCAGCTCTGCTCTGTACCCATGCCCAGCACCTAGCACTGTCTGGCTCAAAACAGGTGCTCAGTAAACACGCTTGGTGAATAAATCAATTTGTAATATCTGGGGCCACACATAACACACCGCCTCCCTCTGCTACCCACAGACCATCAGCTGAACCAATAGTAAATAAAATATTCAATAACATAAAACTTCTGATCGCTGACACATATTGAGTGCTTTGTGAGCTAAGCATTGTTATTCTTCACCATGACTTGGGGACATAGGTTCTAGTCTCTCCCAGTTTACAGGTGGGGAAAAACGAGGCTCAGGGAGGAGGAAGGGAATTGCAGAGGAAAGAGGAACTGGGACTTGAACCCAGGCCTGCTGGCCCTACATGAGCCCTGGTGCTTCTCTTTCTGCGGGTGTTGCTGGTGCTGTGCACTGGGACTTCCTGTGGCTTGACCACACCCCCTCTGGGAGGGGGGGCCCGGGGCAGATGGCCCACCTTCGCTTCCCCCACTCGTGCAGCCCCCACTCCAGCCTGGAGGCTTGTCTGTCTGTTCTTCAACCCATCACAGTTGCCTTGTTGGGCTGGGGATGCGACTGCCTTTCTAGAAGGTTCTGTTTCCTTTTTTTGGTTGCCAAATTTTCCTTTGCAGTTTCCTGTCTTCATTTTTGGCAGGACCCTTTGAACATGAACAGAAGGCACCTCCTGGCTTCTCTCCCTGGGGTGGCGCAGAGCTGGGGATTCTGCTTTTGGGTGCCTGGGGCTTTCTTTAGAAGAGAGGAGGGGCATGTGGTGAGCACCCCCAAGTGCATCCCATTCTCAGGGGCCACTGGGGCCTTTGCAGCCTTTTGATCCCTTCCTCATGGGGCCCTGGTCAGCCGAGCCCCCTCCAGCCGCCACGGGGCTCCCTTTGCCGAGGCCCAGGCCGGGGCAGCAGGCAGGGGCGGGGCCACCCGGGCAGAAGGAGAAACTCCTCGGCGGTCCTGGGCGGGGCTGGGGGAGGCCACGCCCTGTCCACCCGCCCAGATCCACCTCCTCCCCGCCCCTCCCGGCCTCTCCTGCAACAGCCCTGGTGTCTCCCAGGGAGGGGCATCTGCTCCGGGTGAGTCAGAGACAGGACGACTAGGACGGACGAGAGGTGCCTGGAAGAACGTTTTATATTTACCAGTCGTGTGTTTATTTTAATGAGCATTAGGGGGAAAAACCCCACAGGCAATTAGTGCACTGGACCTTTGGTTTCATGGTTAGAGTCCTCCTCCCTTTCCTGTGGGGATATGTTCCAAGACGGCCAGGGGACGCCCGAAACCGTGAATAGTACTGAACCCCACATATACTATGTTTTTTCCTATATGTACACACCTATGATAAACGTACATTTACAAAGTAAGCACAAGACGAAATTAACAACGATAACTGATAGTAAACCAGAACAATTATAACGCATCTTATGTGCTGTCCTCAAGTATGCTACCATTGACCTTCTGACGATATGTCGGAATCTGAGGAATCAGAGGACCATCTGAGGGGCGCCTGGGTGGCTCAGTCGGGTGAGCATCCAACTCTTGATTTTGGCTCGGGTCACAATCGCAGGGTTGTGGGACTGAGCCCTGAATTGGACTCTGCACTGATCATGGAGACTGCTCAAGATTTTTTTTCTTTCTCTTTCTCTTTCTCTCTTTCTCTTTCTCTTTCTCTTTCTCTTTCTCTTTCTCTTTCTCTTTCTCTTTCTCTTTCTCTTTCTCTTTCTCTTTCCCTTTCCCTTTCCCTTTCCCTTTCTCTCTCTCTCTCTCTCTCTCTTTCCCTTTCCCTTTCCCTTTCTCTCTCTCTCTCTCTTTCTCTTTCTCTCTCTCTCTCTCTCTCTTTCCCTTTCCCTTTCCCTTTCCCCCCCCTCTCTCTCTTTCTCTTTCTTTTTCTTCTCTTTCTCTTTCTCCCTTTCTCTCTCTCTCTCTCTCTCTCTCTCTCTCCCTCTCCCCGGCTCACATTCTCTTAACAAAAAAGAAAGGAAGGAGGATCATCTGGCTTCCAGAGTGCAGTTGACCAAGGCTGACTGAGACCATGGATGTGGGAAGACTGCTTAGGGGCGGACAAATTGAAAAGGGAGCCTATTTCCAGTCAATCTGAAGGGGGGTGGACGGTGGAGTCGGTCAAAGCATAGAGAAGCCAGAGAAACTTTGGAGCTTTGGAGACACTGGAGGCCTGTGAGCTGCGTGTGAGATCCCTGGAGGTCCAGCTTGGCCCTGTCTGTGGCTAAGGGATCGAGGACAGGCCACTGCTCCCCTGTGTGTCCCACTCGCCTCCTCTGTCACGCGGGATGTCACGCAGCTCTCAGGGCTGTGGAGAGGGGTAAATGAGGTAAGAAAGGTGGAGTGCTGGCCCGGAGCCTGCCGTGGGGTCAGCGCCTTGCTATGGCCACGGCCGCGGGTGCTTTTATTAATGTTAGCATTAGTAGCCCTGTTATCACCAGGAGCTTATTCTAGATGTGGGGACTGATGGCTTTCATCAGGGAAGAGGTCTTGTCACCCAATGAACACAGCCCCCCCTGCCCCCCCCCAGCAGCACCCCCCCTCCAAGCAGCCCCACCAGAGGCACCCTCCTCAGGCAGGTCTGAGTGTATGTCCAGCTGGGCCACCCGCCGGGGGGCGACATGGACTCTTGGAGCCACCACGTCCTTGGTTGTGGACTGACACCAAGAGACCTACCTCACAGGGGTGTGGCTGTTAGGAACAAGAAGAATAAGCAGGTATAAGACCCCAGAGCAGTAGGGCTTCATCTCCTGAGAGATTCTGTCTTCACAGGGGGTGGAGATCTACTGGTCAGGCAGACACAGTTTGGTAAAATCTGGAGAACCATCTGAATCTGAATCAGCTCTGAGTATGACATGTGTTATACCTGACATGCTCGTCCATCCGTCTGTCCATCCATCCATCCATCCATCAGTCCATCAGTCCATCCATCCATCATCAGTCCATCTGTCCATCCATCCATCCATCCATCAGTCCATCCATCCATCCATCCATCCATCATCAGTCCCTCCGTCCATCCATCCATCCATCCATCCATCTGTCCATCCATCCATCCACCCGTCTGTCCGTCCATCCATCCGTCCGTCTATCCATCCGTCCATCAGTCCATCTGTCCATCTGTCCATCCATCTGTCCATCCATCCATCCATCCACCCATCCATCCGTCCGTCCATCCATCCGTCCATCAGTCCATCTGTCCGTCTGTCCATCCATCTGTCCATCCATCCACCCGTGTGTCCATCAGTCCGTCCATCTGTCCATCCATCCATCCACCCGTCCATCAATCCATCCATCTGTCCATCCATCCATCCATCCATCTGTCCATCCATCCATCCACCCGTCCATCTATCCATCCATCCGTCCATCCATCTGTCCATCCATCAGCCCATCCATCTGTCCATCCATCATCAGTCCATCTGTCCATCCATCCACCCGTCCGTCCATCTGTGCATCTGTCCATCCATCCATCCATCCATCATCAGTCCATCTGTCCATCCATCCACCTGTCTGTCTGTCTGTCCATCCGTCCATCCATCCATCCATCCATCCATCCAGCAAATGGCAGTTGACCAGTTATTATATGTCAACAACTGCCATGGTGCAGATGGTGCTGAACAAAACAGCCAAAGTCCTAGCTTCAAGGTGCTCCAGTGGAGCAGAGAAACCAGTGTTGAGCACACAGCACTAGGAAGTGTGAAGACATGCATGGAGAGGAGCACAGGCTGCTGTGGTGTCCCCTGCAAGAGTAGGGAAGTCTGCCTGGAGGGGGCATCTGAGCAGGGCCCTGTGGGGCCAGGAGGGGTTCCACAATAAAGGGGGGTGGGTGGGGAATGTCCAGATGGAGAGTAGCCTCCACCAGATCAGTGTCTCAGGGCCACAGAGGCTCCCCACCAGCTCAGGATATTTCTAGGGAGGCTCCTGGGACTCAGGGAGGGGACTGTCCCAAACCCCACGGCCAAGTCTGCTGGGCTCTGAGCTCTGGGGTCCCTCTGCCACAGGTGCCCAGAGACCCCAGCCTTCCTGGTGGGTGAGGAGGGGCCCCTGGGCCATCCTGGAGGACGGACCATGATCCGGCCTCCTCCAGGATTCCAGCCCCACCTGCCTGGTCTCCATTTCTTCCCTCCCCGGATCCTGTTCCTTTCCCGAGAAACCCAGCTGAACCCTCAGGGCGGCCACTGCTCAGAGCCCACGGAGAGCGCCCCGGATGAACAGTGAATGGCGAGAGACCTCCACGGCGGGGCAGGGCGAGTACATCAGGAAAAACAAACAGGACTGAAACGTAAGTGGGCTCCTGATTCCCATCCCCAAGCGGCTTGTACTGAGGGAGACGCACCAGAAAATGCCACTTAGCAAAGGCTGCGTCCCCACCGCGCGCCTCATAATCAACCCAGCAGGAAAATGACGCGAGAACAGCGATGTGTGCGTCTGTGAGCACGTCCGCCCAGGTGTTGGCCCCACCGGCTCTGTCACCTGGGGCTTCAGGACCCATTGTACCCTCTCAGCATGAGGGGACCTGGGGGGGTGGAGAGTCAGGTGAGGAGACGGGCACGTGGGGTCAGGGGCCCCCGGGGACCCACACTGAGCGCGGAGAGGACCTTGCGGGTCAGGGGCCCAGGGTCCTCCCTCTGCAGATGAGGACGCGGGCGGGCGGAGGGTCACGGAACCTTCCATTTTCACATCCGCCAGTCCTTTCACGGCACTTGTGACGCACAGGAGTGGGAATCACAGCGTCTTTCATAGACTCCAAGGCGCTTTCGGAAAACCTTTGAATCGCAGAATGTGAGCATCTGGTCCCTTTCACAGAATCCTAGAATTCTAGAATCACAGAATCAGCCGTGGACTCACAGGCCTGACGGTCCGAGAATGAAGGAATCTCTGGAGGAGATCTGGAACCCCCCTCCCCCAGCCTACTGGACCCTCGGAATCACAGAATAGGTCCAGAGGCACGTGGAGTAGAAACGGACAGCCTGAGATCAGAATCTTAGCCCAGAGAGCCATGCTGGTGTAACTCCCCCCTTCGTTACACAGGACGCTCTCCCTTCACTGCCCTGCAATAACTTGAACCCTTGTAGGGACGGGGAGCTCACCACCTGGCAGAGGAATCTGCCGGGAGATTTTTGAGCACTTCTGCTGATACTGAGCCTAAATGTACCCCCACGTGACCCGCCCACCACCCTGCACGCTTCTTGCCTCCCACTTCCCGCCATCCCGCCCCCACCAGGAGCTAAATATGGAAACTGGTGAACTTGACATCATCGCGCAAGCTGTTTCTCCTGGCCGCAGGGATGGGATCAGCCCTCGGACTGAGGGCTGTCTTCCTCCAGGGCGGAGCCTGGCACCGGGCCATGGGGATGCTCAACCCACCTCATTTCACCAAGACAGGGAGGGAAAGAGCCTGAGAACCACGGAGATGGAAGGAGAATTCGAGCGCTGGATGATGCCCGAGGTGCGGGAGGGAAGGAGGAGAGGAGCCCCTTCTCAGGGGTCAGGATGGCTCCCAGAGCCAGGGGTGCGTGGACAGGGCTGGTCTGTGTGTCGGCCGACTTGGTCCGAGTTGTGACCACTGGGGGACGTTGAATAAGTAACTCAGTGTTTCCCCATCTATAAAATGGGCTACTGAGGCCCACCCTGTGATTGGCGCCCAGGCTGCAGGGGGACTCACTGAGAGTAGTGCCCCCCCACCCCACCGCATGGCCCTGGGCACGTGGCCGGCGGGCAGAATGGGTTAGCTCCCTCCCTCCCTCGGTGCTTTGGCCTTGGGGGATGCGCGGGATTTCTCCAGATGGAGAAGACGTGGAAAGGACTCCCGGTAAAGGAAGCAGCTTGTGCAAAATCTGGAGCCGTGAGCGTGTCAGGAGGATTCGGGGAGCGGCCCGTGGTGTTCTTGTGGTGTTGGGGGGTTCTTGTGGGGTGAAGCTGCAGGCACGGCCTGGGGACAGAGGGCAGCTGCCGGCCACCTGGGACCCCATCGGCCAGGCGGGGCAGGGAAGTCGGGCAAACTAAAGCGTGTCAGGAACGATCACCAGAAAAGACAGGCTCCGCTCGCAGCCGGCACCCGGCCCTCGCCGCGCGGAACCGTCTGGGGATGAAGCCCAGCACCAGAACATTGGAGCAAGTCAGAAGGATCTGGAAAGGTTTTATCCTGACATAAAGAGCTGGATCGGATCAAGTCAGATGTCAGCTGGGGAATCAAGGAGGCCAAGTCTCCTGAGGACTCTGGGCCAAGGCACCCGCCCAGGGAAGATTCTAGAAAGCAGCCTGAGGCGCACAGAAGCTGTGTGACATGGGGCAAACTACCCAACATCTCTGGGCCCCACATCCTCCAGCGAGATGTGAAGTGGAACTTGGAGCTCCCACAGGGCAGTCACAGCGACAGAAGGAGGCCACGGGAGGCCCTCTGGCTCTGTCATCCTTTCTCGGGTCATTCGCTGCTGTGGCCTCCCTCCCTCCACCGTCCATCCCGGACCCCTGCGCTCGCTCTGTCAGCCCCGGATCTACCCTCCCGTCCGTTCTCACGTGTCCCCGCCCTGGGGGGGGACTCAGGCTCGGCTGGGACGCCCTGAAGGGGGCAGGCGGTCTAGACACCTACTCGGGGCGCTGGTTTCACAGTGTCAGAACACAGAGCACAGGTGAAGGCAAGGAGGTGCGGAGGGGGATGAACACGGACTCAGTCCGTCCCCTTGAGTCCGTCCCCTTGAGTCTGTCCCCTTGAGTCTGTCCCCTGGCCAGGACGCAGCAGCAGAAGACGGTCGAGGGGCCGGTCCCGGGCTGGTGGGCGCTGCTGAGGGCACTGACGTGGCTCCTTTCAGAATCCCTTGCTGTCCCTGTGCTCCCGGGGCTCCCGCATCCAAACACCCACTTGGCTGCACTCGTTTCTCAACGGGTTTTGTTTCGGTTTTGTTTTACGGCCGGTACTTAAGGCCGCTGGAGCCAAGGCCGAACCCAAACCCCGGTGGGTGTCCGCCTGGATTGGGCTGATTCCTCTGCTCGCCTCTCCTGCTGTAACTGAGCCCCCGCCCCCGCCCCTGCCCCGCTTTCCCAGGGAGCAGGGGGGTGGGGACGGGAGCAGGGGCCTGGGAGCCAGCAGCCTGGGTCGGATCCTGGTGCTACCTCTCACTGCCACGTGCAGACTTGGGCGGGACCCTCGCCTCCCAGTGACTCTGTCCGGGCAGCAGGGATGAGGACGCTCGTGCGGGGCTGACGTGCGGGTATCGGGGAGGGGGGACCCTGAAGCGGGTGCTCAATGCACTGAACTCATGTCACTGCTGGGAGAAGTGCTCCTGCTCGGAGCCTCAGCTCGGCTTCGCGGCCCCGGAAGAGCACGTGCTCCCGGAGAGGACAGCGCCGTGATCCCCCTAATGGATGGAGCCTGCTCCTTAATCCGGTCCTCGCCTCCGCTTCCTGTCCCCCCTTCTGTGTTTTACGCGCGACCTTTGCCAAACGCGGCCATTTCTCTTCGGGTGCGGGTGAATTCGGAAAAAAGATCGGAATTTAAACATCCTGAAAGATCCATTCTGTGTAATAATGGAGCGACCCCACAGAAAGCGCACAAATTAAGCTGGGAGCAGGGGGGCAGGGGTGGCTGGAGGCCGGGCTGGGGCCTCGGAAGGAGGGGTGAGGCTGCTTGCTGGAGAGAGGATTCACTCAAAAGCTCTGACTGGATGCAGCTTATGGTTTGCCTGCCTTTGCGGGGGAGGGGGACTGACATTTTCTGAGCACCTACTGTGTGCACCCGTGCACATGCTGGACTCCATCATCCCTCGCTCTGTCCCCCAGGTGCGGAGTTTGGGGCCCTGAGGGATGAACTGCCTTGTCCCTGGTCACTCGACTCATTGGTGGCAGGTGTGAGCCCAGGCCTGGCTGACCCGAGTCCCTGATCTTTCCCTGACCCTGTGCAGGAGGGACACGGGGATCTGTGCTTCAGGGAAGCTGGGACTCCAGGCGTCAGTGGTGGCACTTGTCGCTGATCCGAATGGGACTGAGTTAGGAGGGTCAAGTTTCAATTTGGCTGAGCAATTTCTTGTGAATTGCAGGCCCAGGCATTTGGGGAAGGCCAAAGGTGGATATGCTGGGGCCATGTCACAAGCCGCCTATCGCACAGATATTTATTGACATAACATGAAAGGTAGGGGTTCCCTGTGGCCTCAGGCAAGTTACATCACCTCTCTGAGCCTCAGTTTCCTCATCTGCACAGTAGAGGTGACCATGGTCTCTGCCTCGCAGGGCGGTGGTGAGGACTAAGCGAGGTGGCCCACGGAATGGGTGAGGACAGAGCCTGGCACGTGTTACGGGCTCAGAACATGTTCTCTACCAGCTGCTCTGGGGCAGAGCTGAGAGTGATTAGTTCTGTCTGGAAAAAAGCCTTCACCAAAGAGACGAATTGTGGGTTTTGAAGGACGAGTAGGGGGGAGGGCAGGAGGGAGGGGACACCGCAGGAACAAAGCCCTGGCAGGGTGGGGGTGGGTGAGGGCATTGGGAGCCCAGTGAAGACCCGCTTTGCCTGGAGTTTCCTGGGGGGCAGGGACGGGAGAGGTGGTGGGTGGTAAAGCTGCCGAGCAGGGAGTCATGATGGCTTGAGGCAGCCGTCAGCGGGAGCCACAGCAGGTCCTGGAGCAGTGATGCCTGTGATGTGGAGGACAGCCTTTCTGCTGATGTTGCGTGGGGGAGGTGTACCTGCTGCTCGCCCCCAAGCCCCAGGGCAGACAGGCTGGGTGAGAACCCCCCTCTGGCTCCCACACGGCCTGTGCTTCCCCATCAGATCCCACCGTGTGGTCATCGTCTGTCCCCCACGGGACGGGGGGCCTGGAGGGCCGCGATGGTGGTGTCTTGGTCCCCGCCGGCGGCGCAGGGCCTGCCTCTGTCAGCTCGGGGAGAGATGGCTCTGCGCCCGGCTCCCTAGCCGTGGGGCTCGGACGTCTCCTGACCACTCGGAGCCTCGGTGTCCTCATCTGTGAAAGGGGATGACAATCCTCGTCTCCCAGGATCACTGTGGTACAAAATGGGACACGTGCAGAGAGCACCGGGCACAGTGGTGGACACCCGCCTCCCCTGCCTCCCCGCCTCCCCCTGCCTCCCCACCTCCCCGCCTCCCTACTTCCAGCCTCTGCAGCCCTCCCTGCCTCCCGCTTCTCCCCACCTTCAGACAGAATGAGAAAAAATGTCCTCAGGACTCACATTTCCTGATGCTGCGTGTTTAATTAACAGTCTTGTGGGCAGAGGAGCTACCTAACAGAAATCCAGCCTCTCTGCCCAGGAGAAGCATGTAGGCGCCTGGCTTCTCCCTGCGGGACTAGCTACATACGTTGCAGTTTCGGTGAAAAATGCGTATGTGTTCTTGTTCAAAAAGCTGGGGGAAAAAACGCCGTTAAACACACAAAAACATAAAGCTCTTTCCTTTCTGCCGCAGTCTCTCCCTCATCTTTTGTGGTGTATTTTATTTCCTATTTAATGTGGCTCTAAGTAAAGAAAAATTAGAATTTAAAATTGTTAGCATGAACTTTCCCGTTCGTCTTTATATTGTGCAATGCCAGTTTTAAATGCAAATATGAGGGCATTTAATTTGCATACGGAGTCGCAGAAATTACACAGTTCGTATTTCGCAGCGCGCAAATGCAGACGTATTTCATTCTGGCGGGAAGAGTGGGAACTACACAAAACCAGCTTGGCAGCCTCCGCGTCACTTCCTGCTATGTGTCTGCGCTCCCACCCCTCTCCCTGTCCGGCTAACCGGTGAGCAAGGAGGGCCCGAAACGAAGGAAACCAGGAATTGCTTCATTTGTTTCCTCTCCTCCGTCCCCATTTTCAAGGTGAGGGGTTGGCAAATAACGGGAAAGTGACACAGGTAAGAAAGGATCTGATGAGTTTCCTTGATCATGTATGTTTCTTCGACTAATACCGCTGACGTCTGTCTGCACTTGGGAGAATGTCCAGGTTCAAATGGGAAGGCTGGCCGTTCGGGGCTGTCAGTACCCCGCTTACTCCACTGTGGACACTCTGTCCTCTCACCCACTTTGAGTCTTGCCGAAGTCACATGCACGGTGGGTGGGCTGGAATTGGGAGCCCACGGGGTAACGCCAATGCTCTCTGTCCGAGTGGGGCGCGAAGAACTGGCGGGCGACACATGTAACTCTCTGCTCATGAGCCTGTACTCCACTGTCCCGCTGGACTTGACTTACGAAACACAAGCTCAAGATTAAATTATTAGGAATTTCAAGATGGTGATCCCAGAGAATTACAGCAAGTATGTAGGGTTCCGCGTGGCTAAGCTGGTGCCTCTACACCGTGTCTCCCTGATGGTGTTTTTGAAAGTATTCCTGTCTTTGAGCCCCCAGCTCCTTTCCTGAATCTGGGTCTGTTTTACTACGATTTTGCACTCAGAATCCAGGGAGTGGTTATGCAGCTATTAAACGTCAAAGCAAGGATTCGAACCCAGTAACTGGGGTGTTCATATGAAACGCTTGTTGATCAGGGTCCTACTTTGCGTTGGATCCGGTAAAACCCAACATCACATAAGGGCACACGGCAGATGGGCCCAGGCCCCAATCCTGACGCCTCCGTCCTGGGCCACTCCTGGCTTCCTTTACCGTCACGATTTCACTGCAGCCCCAACAGTGTGGGAGGAAGGGGGCATTAACCCACTCGGTGGAGGAGGAAAGTGAGTCCCAGAGACAAGCCTGCCAGCCAGAGAGGGGCCGAGGGGCCCAGCCCTGGACTTTGGGCCAGCCTTAGGAGACAGGCCAGTCGTGCCGCAAAGTGGCCCAGGCTGGAAAGTGCGGCAGGAGAAGGGTAAATAAAATGTGAAGTGACCTCTCTGCTCCTCCGATCCTGCCTTCCGTGTGCGGGCCATCGCTGGGGAGACGGCCACTTCTGCCTCAGAATCAGCATCCTCCCAGCCCAGTCCGGGTTTAGATGTGGCCCTGCCACTGAGTCGGCGAGACTTCAGGCACGGTTCTCACTAAGTTCTGTTCCACGCGGCTGCTGCCACCAAGCCCCCCTGACCATCTGTGCCTCCGGACCAGGGCCGTCTCCATCTTTCCTCCGGGCCACGTCTCTCCCCTGAGGACGACAGCGGCTTCTCCCTGGGTCTGCCTGGTCTGGCCTCATGTACCGATTCTCCCCAGAGTATCCTCCACTGGGGCCACGGGTCCTCTCTCAACAAGTCTGGGATGGGGACCTTTCTACTCAGTGTTATGGGAGGCGGCAGGGAAGAAAATCGGGGCAGCTTTAAGACTGGAATAGTCTTGCAAACTTGGCAGAATTGGTCCAGATGCTCTCCTCCCCCAGCATCCCGTTGTCCTGGTAATGGGGGTGGGGCAGGCTGGCTCCAGCCCCTGTCCTGGGGTCTCCCTAACCTTGCTGCAAGGCTCACCGTCTTGTGTCTCGGTGTGGCGACCCTCCCTTCCTCTGAATTCTTGCTTTGCTTGATGGAGTATCAGCTAATCCAGGGGCTGGCCTCCCAGCATCTCACAGTGCTAAAACTCCTTGAAAAGAAATCCACGCCCTGGAATCATTGCAGAGAGTAGGGAAATGTTAATCACCACCAGCGCCTTCCTTGTCTTCTTGCAACCCTCTGTCTCTGAGCTCCGTGATAAAGGAATTACGTCCTGGGTAAAGGAAGGCCACACCGTTCTGAGATGCTTTTCCCTGTCCTCAGAGATGACAAGCGGCCGGAGGATGAGGGAAAGAAAACAGGAGACAAAGAGAGAAAAAAAAGAGAAAAAAAAAAAAAAGAGAGAAAACAGATGTTCTTTGTTTGTTTTGGTGTTGCAAGCACAGGGCTTTGAGGGCAGGCAGCCAGTCCCCGGGTGACCACTGGCGGGGTGGGGGTGGTGGGGAGTGGCAGCCGGCGGCCGTGAGACCAATAAAACCAGCAGAATTGGAGTTCTGTGTTTCTACCTCCGATGCCTGCACACATTGTTCTTTCCACGCTGCTCGGCTGCGGCCAAAACATACTGATTTGTTAAAAGAGAAAGATCAAATGTACTCCCGAACTCTTCGTGTCCTGGGTACAAATCCGGATAGGCAGCGTGCAGCGGGTTTTGTGCAAACAGCCCCAGACGCGGTGCTCCCGGGTGCTCGCTCCCACCTGCCCCCTCCCCCTGCTGTTGCTGGGTGGGGCCTCTTTTCACCCCTACTTGGACCCTTCGGATTGATTCCTGGGCTGAGTCTGGCTCCACGCAGCCCTGTTTCTTGGACGTTCTTTTTCACGCTTCCTCTGGCCATGGAGGGCAGTCTTGCCCTGCCCATGGCAGCTCTTGGCCCCGGAGGGCTGGGACAGAGCAGGGGGTGTAGGAGCCGGACTTTGGAGTCACGCAGATTTGGGTTTGAATCCCCCCACCCCTTTCCCTTGTCTAAGCCTGGCTTACTCATCTCTAACTCTGTTAATAAAATGCCTGTACCAGGAGGTGGTTAAAAGGATGGAGGAAGATGATCAAAGTAGCTACCTTTTCGGAGGACTGGTATGTACCAGGTGCTGGGCTCCTTTCGTCCTCTCCAGACCCGACAAGGTACCTGTGACACAGCGTCTGGAACATAGTACGTGCTCCACATGCGCTGCCCCACTCTCCCCATCTGTCCCCCGGAACATCAGCTCTAAGGCCCCCTACCCATCAGCTCTAAGGCCCCCTACCCATCGATGTTAATTGCAAAGAGAAACTTACATGGCTGTAAGTTTCCTCCCTCCACCCAGGTGGACAGGCAGTGCTGGGTACCAAAGCTCTGAAAACCCAGTTTTGGAAAAATTTATCACCAGCAGACCCACACTGTGAGAAATGTTTAAAAGGAGCCCCTCAGGCAGAAAGAAAACAACCCCACACAGAAATAGGGATGTACACAAAGGAAGGCAATCTCTGGAAATGATAACTACGTGGGGTGATAATTAAAGACTTTCTTTTCTCATTATTTCAATCTCTTTAAGAGATAATTGACTGGTTCCACACAGGGACAAGAAGTATGGCATGGGGACTATGTCAGTGGTATCGTAAATAGGTATTTACACTGGGGTTGAACGCAGGGTCACATCTAGACTTATTGAGTCACTACGTTGTGCCCCTGAAACTCATGTGACGTTGTGTGCCTGTTATACTTCAATTAAAAAAAGGTGGTTCAGAGCAATAGAAAAACAGTCAGTTACTAATACATATGATACCAGGACCCGTGTTTGTGCCTGATGGCAGAAATCAGGAATTGAACTCACGTATACTTTATAGATCCCTCAGTACTTATAAACCGAAAGATTCGAGGAATACTAACTAAATCGTGATTAAAAAAAGAAGATTGGCTGCGTCTTAAGCAAAAGTAATGACAGCGTCTTGTGGGCTTGATAACGTATAGAGACATAAGCGTGTGGGAAAACACAGCACAGAGGCCAGAGAAAGAGAAGAGAAAGTTATATTGTCGTAAGGTCCTCACGCTGTACACGAAGGGGTGTGATCTCACTTGAAGGTGGACTGCGGGAAGCTACATGTGTGTCCTATAAACCCTAGAGTGGTCAGTTCTTCAAGGAGGCATAAAATCCTAAACTTCTTTGCCCCGAAGGACAGAGTTTCAAAATACACGAAGCAAAACCTAAAAGTGACCTGTGTCCTGCATGTCGAAGGTCGACAGAGCAGCGGTCTGCATTTCTGTGAAGCCAGCACCCTGTCATGCTGTCCGTCGCCTGGGGTCTCCTCTCCACAACTACGGAACCTCCCAGAACTTACCTGATGTCCCCTTCTGCCCAAAGCAACAGCAACAGAACGGTACAACTCTCGAAGGGGAAACCTTTTTTTTTTTCTAGACCTCCAGTTTTTCTCCCTATTCTCCCCTTGACGTCAGTCCCTGCAGCATCTCATTACTGACTCCCGCGGTCTAGCGCGTCAGCTGGGCTCTGGCAGAACCAGCGGCAAAATGTCAGGGAGCCAAGGTCTCAGTGCCTTTGCCTAAGTTTTTATCTGCACGATTTCATGTGACTGGAGCCCCAGCCACTGCGCAGCTGGAGAAATTTCAAAAACAATGTGAGATCACAAGGCATGTGTGAGCAGTAAGAGAACACCTGTCACCCACATCCTAGCCCTTGCCAGGGAAGGAGCATCTCAGCCTGTCTCGCTGTGCTCTAAGGACACGGCTCATTTCATGCCCTCTTTTCCACAATCCTTGTTGCAGGATTGAAAGCAATTTTCTTGAGATGAGAGTAGAGATGGACAGGTGCCTTCGCCAGAAGTTGAAGCCAGCAATGTCTGGCACATTGGCCCCAGGGTCCCCGTTCAGGGTGAGGGAAGGATAGAGAACCCAGCAGAAAGGACACATCACAGGCAACTGCTGGGCTGGGGTTATTCCTTTACTTCATCTTCATTTTAATTAGTATGTCTTTCTTTTTTTTTAATTTAGAAAATAATACAGGCATACCGCAAACATTCACACGGTATAAAAGTGTATAAAGAATAAAAGTGAGGGACTTTGCTTCTGGCCAAGATGGGGTAACAGGGACTGGCTTTTTCCTGCCACCCAAAAGAACCAAAAAATGGGCAAGATCTATAAAACAACAGTTTGCAAAGTCCTGGACATCAGGCAATGAAGGATCATGATCCCTGAGAGATGGGAGATAAATGAGGTGAGCTTTATGATTGCACTAGCTTACTCCCTTGGGAAATTTTCAGCTGTATATAGTACAGGGCGGGGGAACCCGGACAGAGGTCAGTGGACTCCCTGAGTTGAGAGATGGAGTTGAGATTCAGGGGAGAACAATGGGGGTGGGGTCCACAGAACAGAGCTCCAGAGAGGAGAAAGAGACACACACAGAGAGATCTTCAAAGATTTACCTTCTTGAGCTTTCAAATGAGTTCTAGTCGAGATAAATATGCGCAGAATCTGCCTGTGGCTTGGGGCAAATATCACCCAGATAACAGTGCTGCACCCTCACACAAGGCTGGGAATAGCATCTGCTATTTCCCAGATTAGAAAACCTTGTGGCTCACATGACACTAAGTGGAATGGGGAATAATTATCCTTGGACTGAACATTTCTCTGGACCTGCCTAACAAAGCTTAAGCAAGACCTGAAAGGATCAAACGACCTCAAAGTAACTTAGCTGCATCCCAGAACAAAGAACAAAACTACGCATAGGAATACATACGTGTCCAGCACCCAAGACAATGTACCTCAAGATGTCTAGCGCCCAATCAAAAATTACCTGGCACACAGACAAACAGGAAAATATGTTCCACAATGAGGAGAAAAACCAGCCCATTGAAACTGATCCATGATTGACACAAATCAGTAAAGATATAGAAGACTTGAACAATGCTATTAACTAACTTAATTGAATTGACATTTATGGAACACTTCACCCAGCAGCAGCAGAATATATGTTCCCAAGTACACCTGGAATATTTACAAGATAGGCCATATCTAGGGCCATGAAACAAATCTTTACAAATTAAAAAAAAAAGAAATTATACAAAGTATGTTCTTTGGCTTTAGTCGAATTAAACTAAAAATCAGTAACAGAAAGATTTCTAGAAAATCCCCGAATGTTTGAAACTTAAGCAACACACTTGTAAATAACCCATAGATCAAAAGGGGAAATCTTAAGGAAAATTAGAAATTATTTTTAACTAAATGAGAATGAAAATAGAACATAAAGAAATTTGTTAGATGCAACTGAAACAGTGCTTAGGAGACAAATTTATAGCACTAAATATATATGTCAGAAAAGAAGAAAGCTCTAAAAATTACCTTAAGAAATTAGAAAAAGAAGGGGGCACCTGGTTGGCTCAGTCGGTTGAGCGTCTGACTTCGGCTCAGTCGTGATCTCACAGCTCGTGAGTTTGAGCCCCGCATCGGGCTCTGTGCTGACAGCTCAGACCCTGGAGCCTGCTTTGGATTCTGTCTCTCTCTCTTTCTCTCTCCCCTCCTCCGCTCATGCTCTGTCTCTTTCTGTCTCAAAAATAAATAAACATTAAAAAAATAAAAAAAAGAAATTAGAAAAAGAAGAACAAATTAAACCTAAAACAAGCAAGCAGAAGGAAGGAAATAATAACAATTGAAATCAATGAAATTGAAAACAGGTAATTAGTAGAGAGACTCAACGAAACCAAAAGCTGATTGTTAGAAAGATAAACAAAATGATAAATTTATAGTCAGGCCAATGAGAGAGAGAGAGAGAGAGAGAGAGGACAAATCACCAATATTGGGAGTATTGAGCCTACAGACAATTATAATAAGGAAACACTATGAATAACTATGCACACAGATTTGTTAGATGGAATGGGCCAATTTCCTGAAGGACACAGATGACCAAAACTCACTCAAGAAGAAACAGATAACTTGAGTAATCCTACATCTATTATAGAAATATAAATGTAGCTCATCATTTTAACATGTTAACATAGTAACATAATGAATACATTATTAACATATTAACACAGTAACCTAACAATTAAAAAAGATTATTCCAATAGCAATGAGCAATCAGAAATCTAAATGAAAATACCTTATTTACAGTGGCATAAAAATACAAAATGCATGGGAATAAATCTACCAAAAGATTTATACAAATCTGACAACGTTATACTGCTCATCAATAAAAAGGAATGAACTCTTGATACATTTATCGTCATGGCTAAATCTCCAAATAATTATGTTGAGTGGAAAGAGTAGATAAAGAAGTACACATATTGTGTGAATTCATTCGTATTAAATTCTAGGAAATGCAAACTAATCTATAGGGACAGAAAGCAAATCACTGCTTGTTTGGAGCTGGGGACTGGGAGGAATGGATTGCAAAGGGGCAAGAGGAAACTATTGAAGGTGATCTATTAATTATCTTGATTGTGGTGATGGTTTCGTGGGCGTGTCTGTATATCAAAACGTATGCAATTTTACACTTTAAATATGTTCAGTTTATTGCCTTTCAGTTATACTTCAGTATAAGTGCCCTTCCATTATGCTACTTGGCTTTTACGAAAGACCTACATTAGCACCTGTTTTCGCTGACCCAAAGAAATCCAAGAGGATTTTCACTTTTATGAGAAAAGGTGAAAAGTGCAATTAGCATTTAGTGTTTATTCTGCATCGAGCAGTGCACACCCTGAGCAGCGAGAGTGGTCCCTCCAAGCTCGTTCCCCTGGAGCTACGCTCGGCATCCAGCCGCCATGGCTTTGAACTGTGTCTGGGAGCATCTGTGCTTTATCTTAATTTATTTTGTGCATCCATCAGCAAGACGGGTCCTGAGGTATCAGCAAAGCCTAGGAGAGGTTATTTTGGGGGTCTGGGAACGTTCAAACATTTTCCATATAAATGAACGGTAATTACTTCTTCACTTTACACCCTTTGGGCTTAGGAGGGGTTTCATAGTAATGCTCTACTTTTGGATAGCAGTGGGGGGGGGGCAACAATGTATTTTACATATTCTTTCTTTTCCCAAAATGGGATCATACCACACACACTGTGTTCGAGTTGCCTTTTCATTTAAGAATATCTTCCCACATGGCCCTGCTCCGTTCCTTCACTAGCTGTCTGGTATCACGTTGCCATAGGCACCATCATTTATTCAGTTAGTTCCCTATAGATGAATATTTAGGTTGTTTTTGGCTTTTCCGCTAGTATAAAAATGTTGCAATAAGTGTATCCTGCCATTTCCCCCATTCACTTAAACTTATTTTTAGTTATGCAAGCGCTGCGTGCAGACGTTCTCATTGTCTTACGTTCAAGAATTCAGATAAAGGAAAAGGGTCTTTGTTCTCTCCTCTTTCATAATCACCTCCATATTTCAATCTCTTCCCCATAGTGCATGTTTTCAATGTGCTGCAGAACCCACACAGATCCTTTTAATATGCATTTCTGCACATATAATTAATTGTATGCTGGCCTCTTCATGCTTGCTCTGTGTGTTTTAAGAGCATAAAAGGTATCACAGCATATATATTGTTGTGTATTTGACTTTCTACCGTTGGAAATCACTGCCATCTTTCCAAAAAGATGAGCTACCTCATTTGTTTTCTTTCACAAGGCATGTGTCACGTTCAATTGCTTGGATCTCTTCCCTCCCTCCTTCTCTTCCTTCCTAAATCATTCCTTTCTAGATATTCAGGTTGTTTCCAGTTTTTGTTCTCCCTGTAAAAATTATTGCAACAAATATCCTTGTGTGTGCTTCACTGTGTGCACACGGGAGCTTTTCTCTAGCATTGGTATGCGGGATTGGCAGAATTGCCTGGTTGAGGGTTTTGCCAGGCTAAATCTTGTCTGAGACCCCAGGAGGCTGGGCAAAGACATGGGTTGCAGGTCCCAGGTGGCTTTTTGCGCAAACAGCCAGTGAGAGGGGATCTCTTTTTTATACCATAATTTGCTCTACGTGGTCACGTCCTCCAACAGCACCTGGTGACACAGAGCTCCTGGCCACGTAGCCAGAACAGCCTTGTGGGTCACCTGTGCGGCCAGCTCCGTACCCTACGCGCCTCCCTCTCTCTTCCTCTGTGTACTAACGTTTGGACTGACCAATCCAGGTCGGACCAGGTATTTGGAGGATTTCAGTCTATGTTACTAGTGAGTCCTAGGAAAGGTCAGGAGGAGGCGGGTAAATCATTCAACCAACAACTGTTTCTGAAGCCTCCCCCGTGCCAGAGTGGTTGGGCCCTGCCCCCCTCCGCCAGGAGTCACGTCCAATGGGGCATATGCCCTTGTAGCAGCTGGTCAGGGCTGTGATGGTGGTGGGTGCGGGATGCTGTGGGGCCACATAAGTGGGGCTTTGGACAGAGCCTGAAGGTGGTGAGGGGAGGTTCCTGGCAGAGGCCAAGGTGAGCCCGAGTCCGAAAGGATGAGTGGGAATTAACCAGGTGGAACAGAGTTTGAGAGTGTGTGGGGGATGAATAAAAAGTTTACTTTTTAATTTTTTTTAATGTTTATTTATTTTTTGGATATAGAGAGACAGAGCACAAGCGGGGGAGGAGCAGAGAGAGAGGGAGACACAGAATCCAAAGCAGGCTTCAGGCTCCGAGCTGTCAGCACAGAGCCCGACGCGGGGCTCGAACCCACGAACCATAAGATCATGACCTGAGCCAAAGTCAGACACCCAACCAACTGAGCCACCCAGGCGCCCCTAAAAAGTTTACTTTTTTATCCTCCCTCCATCTTCCAGCAACAGGCCCTTGTTTTTTTTTTTTTTAATTATTTTTAAGTTTATTTATTTATTTTGCGAGAGAGACAGTGTAAGTGGGGGAAGGGCACAGAGAGAGGGAGAGAGAATCTCCGGCAGGCTCCCAGCTGCCAGCACAGAGCCCCATGTAGGGATTGAACTCACAAAACTGTGAGATCATGACCTGAGCTGAAACAAAGAGTCGGATGCTTAAGCGACTGAGCCACCCAGGCGCCCTATCTCTCCCTTTGTGAGAATTTCCCATCAGCCCCAGGTGATTCTGAAAACTCTCAATTCCTTAACCTCACTTCACCCCCCCCACCCCCCTGCCCGGGAGTAGACATGTGACCCAGGCTTGGCCAATCAGAGTATTGCACTCTGGGCCCCAGTGATTGGCTCAGAGATGGGCCAATCAGAGCCTTCTCTGGGACTTTCTGCTGGAGCTCACCAGAGACTTCCCTTCTTTGGGATGGTGGGGCTGAAATCAACTGCTTGGAGCCACCTCCCCTGTCCTCTTGGGGTGTGCCCAAGTCTGGTGAGCTCATGGTTCCGCAGAAGGGTGTCTAGTATATCAGTCAACCACCACCTGTGTGCTTGACCAGATATCTAAGCCATTAGCTACAGCCCAAGAGTTGGTGAAACTATAACATGTCTGGCCTTTAGGAGTAGTGTCACAGACAAGGGTGATGGCTTTCAGTTTGGGCTTCTAGAGTTGTTAGGGCCAGACAGTTGCACAGTGGAACCATCAGCTGGTGGTTGGGTGAGCTGTCAGTAAAGCAAACCCAAGCATCCTGAGGGCCTTCCTGGAACCAGAGCTGGTATCTCCAGGTAGCCAAAGGGTGCCCCTGTGGCCGACTGAGGAGAGGGACAGCGGCCCCTGAAGGTTACGCCGTCTCGTATTGGGGGACACGCCTATGGGACCACCCTTGCTTCCTTCTGGAATATTTCATTGTTATTTCCCAAGCCGATACCTCGGTGCCTTTCCAACACCGTGGTCAGCACCTGAGTGGCCCCAAGCCGAGATGGGAATATCTGGGTGCAGTGTTACTGGAGGGGCTGTGTCTGGTGCTTAGTCTCCACACGTGCCCCATGGCGGGCCAGAAGCGCTTTCTCCAGCAGAATGTAGTGGGGCAGCTGGGTCAGGGGGGGCAAGGCATCCAAATCCCCAAGGAGCGCCTGCAGGTGGGGCCCACCTCCCTTTGCGAGAAGCTCCAATCGGCAGCCACACTCGAGTGAACCAGGGGCCTTGGGTTTGAAGGTCGCAGGGGCAGCAGCCCTGAGATGCCCTATTGTGCTGCCTGTAGCTGGGGGGTAGGGTGGGGTGTGTGTGGGGGGGGATGGAGTCAGGTTGGGAGGGTAGTGGTCTAGGCAAGGGCCTTCTCCTTTCCTGTCTCAGGGGTCCGTCGTCTTTTTTTTTTTTTTTTTAACGTTTATTTATTTTTGAGACAGAGAGAGACGGAGCATGAACGGGGGAGGGGCAGAGAGAGGGAGACACAGAATCCGAAACAGGCTCCAGGCTCCGAGCTGTCAGCACAGAGCCCGACGCGGGGCTTGAACTCACGGACTGCGAGATCATGACCTGAGCCGAAGTTGGCAGCTCAACCGACCGAGCCACCCAGGCGCCCCTCAGGGGTCCGTCTTTGAGCCACAGTCCGCATGCTCCCAGGATGGGACTTGAATGGTGGGTTCCTGTAATCGGGTCTAACCCCTCTTTGTGCAGATAAGAAATCCAGGACTCTGAGGGATCAGGAACTTGCCTAAGATTGCACACTAAGTGAGTAGCAGGGTTGAGATTTGGACCCAGGAGCCTGAGATTCCAGCTCCCAGGCCTTTCCCCTGTCCTGCATGGTTGTCTGTCTGTCCCCAGGAGAGACTCAGGCCCATCTACATGCTTCATTGTGCTGCATCTGTGGTCCGATCCCCACGACTTGTGGGTGTGGGTAGCTGCTGGGATCTGGCTCTGTGCTTGGGCTCCCCACAGCTGCTGTTTAGCCATCGACATGGTCTGGGAAGGCCAGGGAGGCCGGTCCTGAATCATACAGGGCCAGACACCCTCTCTGGAGTTCAGTTCCTCACCTGGGCCCTTGGAAAGCAGGAGTGGATGTCGATACATGTATTCCTGAAACTTCTTTTTTCTCGCTGCCTCCAGCCCCGCACCAGGCCCTGTCAGTGCTCACCTGGATCCTTGCAAATGGCCTCCTGACCTCCCTCCCTCCACCTCAGCACCCCCAGGCTCTCCTGGATTCCCTTCTTTGGAGTTGACACCTCTTCTGTCCTCAACCATGTGGTTTGGGTAGGCCTGGCCCACTCTCAGCTTCAGGGCGGGCCCTGACTAGCCTGAGTCAGTTAGCCATTGGCTACAGTTACCGGCTTGGTTGGGAACAAATCAATTCAGAAGCAATGAGATGTGAAGATGTTTGCTCTGGCTTCAGGGAAACAAATGGTTTTTTCCATTCAGCTACCCAAGGAGGCTGTCTCTTCCCCATGGCTCGTGTGACACGCGGAGGTGAGACTTGGGGAGTGTGGGGCATTGGAGGTGAGAGTGGGTGGGGCGGAGGATGGGGGGAGGGAGGCGGGTGCCACCCTGCAGAGCTTGCGGGTGAGACTGGTATCACAGCAGGTGGAGTCGGAAGATGTAGAGAGCCTGGGTCTCTGGTGGCACCCAGAGAACCACTGGATCAAGCCATACCTGAAGCCAATTTTATGAGTCCGGGCCTCAGTAGGAAACACAGTTGGGAAACTGGAAGGAAGTTGAGTAAGTGGACAATTATAAGAGTGAGGGCAGTGGTGGGGGGCGCCACGAGGGAGAGCTCATCACCACAGGGCAAGTAACAGAGGGGCCGCTTCTTCTGGGCCTGAAAAGGGTGAGGGGAGGGGAGCAGTTAGGAGAAGCTGGAGACAAGGCTGTGTGCAGAGGGCCCCCTGTAGGCGCTGTGTGGGCGGTAGGAGAGAGGCAGTGAATACCCGGGCCACACTCTTTCCTTCCACCCCTTGGCGCTCGCCACTGAGCCCTCTGGAAGCCAGAGGAATAGCAACGCACACAGGCCATCCTTCTGGGTGCAGGGCAGTAGGTGATGGATCTGATGGACGCTCGGGAGATACGCGGGCTTAGCTCTGGCTCTGTCTGGCCTCCTCGGTTACACGAGCCCGTGCATTCCCTTGACTGTTGAAGGCCGGGTGAGTGAGGGATTGGCACTTCATATATCACACAGCGTCCTGCCTCCGTGCCTTTGCTCGTTCCCTCAGCCCGAATACCCTCCCTTGCCCCTGGAAATCTGCTCTCCCTGGCTTCTCCCACCCTCTCCGTTAAGTCCTGATGCAGAAGCCGTGGACAGGAAGGCTGCAGGGCACAATTAAAACCTGTCGGGCAGACCCAGGTGATTCCTTGGGTTACTTACCTACCCTCTCTGAGCCTCAGTTTCCTTCTTTACCACCTGTCAGATTCCACCCTATCCCCATGACCTTGACCCTAACCTCAGGCGTGCTAGGAGCATTCCAGACTTACCTCTGCCTCTAGTCTGCCGTGTGTCCTTGGACGGGTCTGTCCTCCTCTCTGGGCCTCAGTTTCCCTATCTGTAAACCAAGGGGTTTATATTCAGGGGTTTCCAAGGCACCCTATCCTCTACCTCCTTCTTTCTGGATTTTCTTTGATTCTCTGGCTCCCAGTTTCTCAGTTCAGCAGACAGACAGCCCAGGAGTCTGGTCTCACCCGGCGGAGGGGAGGCTACCGTGGGAACAGCTGGGCCGCCTGGAGAAGCCTGGCTCGTCCGCGTTTGTGTTTAATTACTTCAGCAACTGCTCACTGCCTCCTCGGCTTCCTGAGCAAACAGCCCCATTATTTGGGGGTGACTTACTGACACCAGCTTTGGTTGCGAGGAGTGGAAGCTTCCAGACGTGCCCCCATTTCAGCCACTACCCCCAAGATGTACTCACAAAGCCGAGTCCTCTGAGCGGGGTGGGGTGGGGGGGACTGAGGGCAGAGTGCCAGCCTTCCCTGGTGCCCTGGGACTCAGGACTCTTTTAAAAAAATGTTTTATGTTTTATTTTTTATATTTGAGAGAGAGAGAGATAGAAAGAGAGAGAGAAAGCAGGAAAGGGGCAGAGAGAGGGGGAACACAGAATCCGAAGCAGATCTGAGCTGTCAGCACAGAGCCCTACGCGGGCTTGAACTCTCCAGCAGTGAGATCATGACCTGAGCGGAAGTTGGATGCTTACCCAACTGAGCCACCCAGGCGCCCCCCTACCTCCCCAGGGCTCTCATTCTGGGTCCCTGGGGCCCCCACAGCCACTCCAGCTTTTGCAGGGTCTCCTAAGTCTGCAGCCTGGGGCTCTGCTGCCTCGTGGTTACAGCAGACAGGCCGGAGCCCAGAGGACCTGGGTTCAGGTTCCAACTCTGCTGCTTGACCTCTGTGATGCCCTCGGGTAAGCTCCTGTGCTCCGAGCCTCAGTTTCCTCCTGTTTCCTCAGGAGGATTGCGGCTTTCCCCGTTCTCCTCGGGCACCTGCCCCCGTCCCTTTCCACATGGTGCCGCGGGGGCTCCCAAGGTCTTGCTTGACCTTGTCCCCTCCCCTGGCCACGGTGATTTCGTCTGGATTTGGTGCCTGACCAAAGCGGGGCCCATCCTGGTCCCCCAGCTCACAGACCTTCAACATGGGGGTTAAGACTGACTTGGGCCTCCATTCCACGCAGTGGTGGATTCCCAGGGTGGGCGCTGTGGAGGAGGGGGCTACCTCACCCCACCGAGCAGCTTCCAGGGACGCTGCAGACACCCCCTTTCCCAACCTGCTGTAGCCCTACCCCAGCCCCCAGCTCGTCTTTTCGCTTTTACCAGTAAAACCTTGGATTGCGTGTACCGTGTTCTGCGAGTGTCCCACAAGACGAGCAAACATTTCGAATCAATTTTAACTTGATAAACGAGTGATGTCTGGCGATACGAGTAGGACGCGGTGCCGAAGGTCACGTGATCTCAATTGACCCGATGGTTCTTGAGATTCGCTTTGACCTATGAGTGCTGTGGATCCCAAGCTTGGTTCTGGAACGAATGACGCTCGCAAAGCAAGGTTTTACTGTATCTCCCTCTCCGTTGTCCTCCCGGGTTACCCCTGGGAACTGGATGCCACCCACCTCCGTGATGTAGACCCGCCTGGCACCCTCAGCTGACAGCCAGACCCCACTGCGGGCCTCCTTGCCACCCACACTCACCAGGTGCTGTCTCTGTGCGTGTGTAACTCCCGCCCCGCCTCCCCCCCACCATTTGCAGAAGGCCGGGGAGGGAGGGGTGTGACTCCTGCTCCCTGACTCCAGGGGCAGGACTGGCTGGAAGGTCATGGAGCCCATGGGGAGAGAGCACGTGCCTGCTTTCTTCTGGGGGTCACAGTGGTGTCCCGTGGGACTGAATAAGCCCCTTGGGGGTTGTAGGCACACCCTGATCCTCTGTCTCCACAAGGAAGGCACATTCTCTTCCCACTGGCCTGCCTGGCTCTTCCTCAGTGTGGGGGTTAGATTATAAAATATGGCCACACTTCCTCCCACCCATCGTGCATGTGCCTTTGCTGCGTGACTATGTCATTTGTCCCATTCCCGGGGTGGACTCTCCTTCCCCTCCCCTTGAATCTGCTCGGGCCCACGGCTGGCTCTTACCCACAAATGCAGTGGAAGGGTGCCTTGTGCCTCCTGAGAGTCGGCTTCGGGGCTTTGCTGTCCTGAGACTGCCACTTAAGGAAGCTGGCCCGGTGGGCATGTGGACAGCCGAGGCACCCGGGCCAACATCCAACTACTAGCCAAGCGAGCGAGGCCAGACTGGGCTTTTCTGGCCGGATGGGACGCAGCACAGGACTAGGTCCAGGTGAAACCAGCAGGGAAATCTACCCAGCCAACCTCCAGATTGTGAGAAACGATACATTTGTGGTTGTCTCAAGGTTTTCAGGTTTGGGTGCTTTGTTCCACGGCAAAGCCTAGCTGAAACGCTCAGCCTTGGGGAGTCTTTCCCAGGGTGAGAAAATCAACGTTTCTGGGAACACAGGACTGACTGTCAACGCTCTGCATTCACACGGAAGCTTTCTCTTCTCCAAAAGCAGCAAGAGAAGCTTGTGGGGATGATGCCCCTTGGTTTAATTCAGAGCCGGAGTATCCTCAGGAAAAGCCTGCACTTGAGACTCCATGTTCAGTGCGGTCCGAAAGCCTTGTCTCCGGGACTGAAGGCTGGGTGGAACCGTCAGGCATGGTCCCCACCCTCGGCCTGGCCCTCGATGGCCGCTGGTGAGACCCCTGCCCTTTCTGAGCTGAACTTCCCCTCTTTGGTAGAGAGACTAGCGGACGGAATGGGCCCCTGAGTAGGAAGAGAGGGAGACACTGAGCACAGAGCCCCACCCAGCTGAGGTTTTGTACCGCCGTCTGCTCTCTGTGGCCCTGACTGGGCCTGGCCCCGGGGGTCCCCACTGTTCCCCCGGACCCTGGATAGAACCTGGGTCTGACTCGAGGAGGGCGTCTTCTTGGGGCACGTCCTTAGGTAGCCCCATCCTGGCCTAGAAAAGTCCTGTGGTTTAAGAGATTTTACAGGTAGGGTTGATTTAGCCACTGGGTTTCCGATTGATTTCCAGGGGGAACGGAGGTTGGATTTACGGCCCCCAAACCAGGTTGTAGCCTTTGGCCGCAGCGCTGCAGGAGAGAGTGGGCAGGAAGTTATTGACGTGACCTCTGACCCTGGGGAGGGCAAGATAATGAGTTTATCATAAATCCGCCTTCACAGGGTTTATCACTGGCCACTTGGAGATGTGGCTCGGGGCAGACACGCAGCTCTCCGAGTGGCACAGACAAGAGGAAGAGAAGACATAAACCCCGGGTAATGAGCTCCACTCGCTGCCTCCCCTCCAGGGTCTCTGAGAACTGCCTCTGCCTTAAGCCCTCTGGCTTTGCTGAGGATTGAGGCCTGCAAAATTCTAGCAACTTCAGAACTCAGCGGTGATCTCTGGGGACCTGGGGGCTGGCTGTCCGGTCCGCCTCCCCCCAGCACCCCCCCCACCACCACCATCCTCTGTCCTGCAGCCCCTCCCCTCAGCCGGACCCCTTGGCCCCCGCTGCGGGCTCCGAACAAGGAAAGGAGGAGGGAACCACCTTCACGGTGGGTTTGGGAAAGGGAGCCCTGGATCTGAATTCCATAGGCTTCTTCCACCCGCCGGCTGTGGGGCCTCGGGCCAGCTCCGTGAGCACCCTGGGCCTCAGTTTCCTCACCTGTGAAATGGGAGACAAGGAGACTTCCCTCTGAGCGTGGCTGCAGGATGAGATGATGAGATGAGATGGTGTGCGGGGTGGGGGAGTGGATGGTGCCCCCGGGGGGATGGATCTCAGGTAGAGAGCTGACTGTTGGCCATCAGCTGTGCGATCCTGGACTGTGTGCCTGAGCACCCCCCCCCCACCCCGAGACTCAGTTTGCCCCTCTGTGAAGTGGGAATAGACTGATGGTCTATGCTTAGCACTGCGTGGGGCATGCGGTCAGTCATCAGGATGCCTTTACTGACCCCCTTCGGGTGCCAGTGCGGCCGGGACAGAAGCTTCTGGTCTGGCCCTCTGCCGGCCTGGGCAGGAGGAGGGATTCTGCGCGGATGAAGCTGGGGGTAAAGCATCTCCCCCCTCCCCCCCCCTTCCCTGCCACTGGAGAAGTTACAACACTTCAGAAGTTACAACCTTCTGAATCCTGGCCCAGCCACCGGCTGTGAGGACACAGGAAGTCATGTCCCCTCTTAGCGCCTCGGTTTCCTCACCTGTAAGATGGGGAGGCTGATAAGGTCTCAGGCACGAGTGAGGGACTTTCACAGGCCAGGCACTACTCTACATGCCTTGCAATAATCCTACGAGGACATCTCGTCGTTTGCCCCGTTTACAGGTGAGGAAACTGAGGCTCAAATAGGGAGAATGACTTGATCAAAGCCAACTAGGACATGGTAGAGGGTTTGAATCCAGGTGTCTCTAACTCTGGAGTCCAAGTTCTTACCTGCCAGAAAGTGCCATTTCTTACCTTATTACTAAATATCAGCACAGGATTCAGGACATACTGCTGAGAACACCTGCTGTTAAAGTGGAAGATGGGTTGAGGTCAGAGCTGGGGGTTGCTGGGGCCTAGAGTAATCAGGGGAGACTTCCTGGAGGAGGTGGAGAGGTGGGTGGGACAGATTGGCCTGCGGTCCAGAGAAGGTGTCCGGGGAGGCTGAGCTCAGGGAGCACAGGGAGGGCAGGGCCAGGCCAAGGGTCCCGCCCCAGGGCCCACTTTGGGATGCAGGCCGGGCTTCTGGAAATCACTTACTGGCTGGAAAATGCTCAGACCCAGCCGCAGGCTCTGATGTTCCCTCCTCAGCATGGTTTGTTATCACATTAGCTGGTTTCTGCCTCCTTTGTTAAGAAGCTGCCTGTTTTCTCATAATTCAATGTCATGGTTTTATCAATTTGGTGTCTCCTCTCCTATAATCAGGGGTGAGTTGTGGCTTTTTTCCCTCTGCCTTTACTTACTTCCATTGACTTGTCCTTCCTCGTTATTCAGCTGGTAATTCCTTCCATGAGTGTCCATTGATTTCCATATTGAGATATTGCTTGATGCCCTTTTTAATGAGATTCCTGATTCACCCGTGCTGGCACCACGCTTAGAGTGTTTCATTTTGGACCCGTTTTATTGTAAAAACAGCCCCACCTCCTCACTGGAGACATCGGTGCACACTCTCGTGGGGCCCTTGTTGAGGTCGTGTGAGAAGCCAGGGGCTCCAGGCAGGTGGCGGCTTCTCCCCAAACACCAGCTACTCCCCGTCCTCGATGGATACTCCTCACTGGGTGTAGGGAGCACACAGATTGACCAGGACGAGTCAATATTGTCCTGAAGAGAGTCTCTCCACTTCTTTCATGTGGTGTCATCGTTAGCAAGCATTTATTGAGCACCACTGTATGCCAGGCCCTGTGCTAAGCCCTGGGCCCAGAGGATGTTCTTCTGAATATGAATTGGTCATTTCCCTTCCCTCCTGACTCCTGAAGCTGAGGACTCTCAGGCTTCTCCGTGACCCCAAGATCAAGTGCAGACTCTTCCCCGAGGCCAGCCGGCCTGTGTGGTCTGGCCCCTGCCTATCTCCCCCCGGCACCTCAACTCCCTCCCCTCTCCCTTTCTCACTGCTGTTTCTCTCTAGGCCTCTTCCTGCCACAGGACCTTTGCATATGCAGTTCTTACTGCCTAGAATACTTTTTCCTGTCCTCTTTCCACTTGGCTGTTCCCTCTTATCTTTGGGTCTCACCTTAAATGTGACCCTCCCACCCTACCTGCCGGCTTGGTTTTCCTTCCCTGATATCCTCTCCCCAATCCCTGGTTGTTCCCCTTGGCCCCCTCAGCATCATCTGTAATTCTTTTCTTGGGGCGTTCACTGGTACCACCACCCACATTCGTCTGTGAGCTCCAGGAGTGCAGGGGCTGTGTGGGTCACAGATTCAGTCTCCTGAGGGGTTCTTTGTTGGGCAGATGCGTAAACAGAGGGGAGCGGGGAGCCCAGAGGCTCTCGGGTGATCTGCACATTGTCATGGAACGTGCCGGTCTGGCCCGGGTCTGGATAAGTCAGAGCCGAGGCCGTCGGCCTCCCGGATATGGGCAGGACCTCCCACACCTGTGACTGTGGTGGCGTCGAGTGACCCGTCCCACAGGGACCTGCATCCATGGGGCCTGGGGAGCGCCGGGCTCCCCCCCTCCTTGTGGTCACATGCGTCCAGCGGTGACATCAGCCGGGAGGCCACCCCCGACACGAGAGGGGGTCCTCTCTCCGCGGTGAAACACTGGGGGCAGGTCGCGGGCTCTGCTCGGCAAGGTCGCTCTGGGCTGACACGGGGTCCGGTGACCGCCTCGGCCACCTGGGTGCTGGCTCTTCAAGTTCCCTCCAAGTGACGGACACCGCCTGTCACATCTCCTTGGCCAGAGCAAGTGACAGGCCACATCTGCCTTCAAAGGGCAGAAGTCAACCCCGCCGAGAGCCAGAGCGAGGGCCGGGCATCGCGTCTAGGTCCTGTGGTGCCTGCCCGAGGCTGAGCCTGGGGAGGGGGAGAGTGGAGGCTGAGCCCGGGGAGGGGGAGAGCAGATGCCCTTCATTCAGCCTGGGCTTCGTGCCCTCTTGTGCCAGGGTTGGGGGGATGACAATGACACAGCCCCCGGGGGCGGGTCACACGTACAGAAGGGTCACCCACCCAGCACGCCGGGCACCCCTCTGTCCCTGTCCTCCCACCCAGGGCAGTGACAGTGGGTCCATGCTCCCTAACTCGGCATGCGGCCCCCCACGAGCCAGCCCCCCTGCTCCCCACGCTGTCGCTCCAGGACAGGCTGAACGGCTTCCAGGTCCCGAGTCCGCCATGCCCCTCGCTCTTGCCTCTGAGCCTTTGCAGCCGCTGTTCCCTGTCCCCGTCCACGGCATTTAGGGGGCCGGACCCTCTCAGCCTGAAACCTGGCCCTGCCGCTCACTGGGTGATGATCGGTTCTTACACCTTCCCGTGCCTCGGTTTCCTCACCTGTCAGATGGGGATAGCGGTAGTATGTACCTCACCCTCACGGGGGTAATTGTGAGGCTCTAATGCGTGAATACAAATGAGCCCTTAGAACAGGGCCCAGCTCAGAGACCCCGGCTGCCCCCGACGGCCACCCGAGTCTGACGCCCCCTTCCTGGGGCAGCGTCACGAGGAACCAGCATGGGACCGAAGCAAAATGCCCGAGGCGAGCGGGTGCCCAGCCCCGACCCCCGCACAGCCCTGGTGGGGGCAGAGGGCCGGGGCTCTCCTGCACCCGGAGCTCCCCGTCCCTGCGGGTGGGGGTCTGCTGCTCACACCTGCTTGTGCCGCGGGTCCGGGACAGCATCTTTCTCTCTCTCGATTGGCTAGCAGGAGCGTCTGCCGTGCGGTTTGGGGCGATACCAGAACGTTTGGACCGGCCCTGAAACCCGAGCCCTCACACCTGGCGCAGCTCCGAAGAAGTCGGTGACGTTCGAGGCGGGGACCCTGCCTGTGTCTCCTGGAGACATCGGCCCGTGCTAACCGGGGAGGGGGAGGGGACGAGGGTGTCTCCGGGCCGTGCGGCTTGGCGATGAGAAGCAGGGATTGTGCATTTGGACCCTGGGCCTAAGTGGCCACCTTCAGAGGTCTGGCTTTGCGGGTGTCCGCATAGGGTAGGTTTAAGTGCTCCAGCTACTTGGCCTCCCCGGACTACAGTGAAGGGCCTCGGAGCCTACATTCAGGTGTCAGTCCCCGCTCAGCCATTTACTACTTGTGGGAATGGTTGCTGGTAAGTCCCGAAATTAGTAGATGGCTGCTGGCGTTGGGGGCCAGGTTCTGGGCTGGGCCCGGGGACCCCAGGGCGGGTAAGACAAAGTCCCTGTCTTCACGGAGCTCACAGTCTGGTGAGGAGGGCGGGGGCGACAGAGGAGGGAATGACCCCTGACCAAGCCGGGCCCGTCAGAAAAGCTTCCCAGAATCCAGGGCAATGTACTGTTGTGTCAGTGGTGCACTGCACAACTCCAGAGATGCTTACACAGAGACCATGCTATGATTAGTTCCCCCTGGAGATGTGCAGTCAGCGGCCCCACCAGGAGGCGTGCCTGAACTGTGTCCCGAAGGACGAGGACATGTGAATCATAACACATGTACGCCGAGAGCTTCCTCTGGCCAGACTCTGCCTGTGGCGTCTCATTTCATTCTGATGCAGGACCGTTAGTCCCATTTCACAGTGAGGACCCTGGAGTCGGAGAAGGTGAGCAATTTGTCTAAGGCCACAGAGTAAGGGGTTGCTGGATTTGAACTCGGGCTGGGCTGGGCAGTGACTCCCGCTGAGAAGATGAAAGATAAAATCTGGCCTCTGGCTCGGAGCAGGGACTTTCCCCGCCGCCTGTGATGGGGACGCGGGGCTGCCGGGCAGTGTGGCCATGGGGCCCTGGTGTCGGTCCTGAGAGGGCCCGGGTGCCTTTGTTTCCGGGCTCTCTGATTTCTCTCCCCGTCATTCCGATTTCAGGATCTTGTTTTGTCTGTGTTTTTATTCTCTTGCCTTTCATTGTGCTTTCTCTGGGTAATCTGAGGCTTGCAGACAGCTAACTACGATGCGTACATCCCAATGAAACGAAACAAAATATAATTGAACATATTTCTTTCATGTCTGAGCCGCAGATTAATCTCCCCGACACATCCCTGTTTCCCCTTTCCCTCCTTTCGCTTTCCTCTGAGATTTCTCCTCCCCCGCCCTGGAATCTGTGGGATTTGAATGGCTCTGTGGCCCCTGATCAATGCAGACACACAAAAAATCCGTGTTCCTGTGATCCATAGATCACCCTGGGGCCGAGGAGAGGGAACGGTCAGCATCTGTGTGGGCTCGAGAGGGGTCTCCACTGATGCTGGGAACAGTCATGGGGCCACGAGTGTGACCAGGAAGGCCTCCTGTGGACGCAGAGACTTTCTTAGACACATGTTTGCAGACCCTCTTGGTGGATCCTTCTTTGGGGCTCTAGAACTGAGCCTGGATGTTTGTGATCCTGACTTTCCGCCAAAGCAGCCGTCGTGGGTCCCCGGTGAGTGGCGGGATAGGCAGGGACACCGACGTGGCCATGAAGCGTGGGCTTAGCCCAGGAGCAGAGTGAGAGGCATGGAACGGAGGTGGTGGGAAGGGTTCTCCTGTCTCAGTTTTCTCCCCGCAGGGCCTCAGGTGAGCGTCCCAACCTCCCGAGCCTCGTGTCCCCATCTGGAATATGGGCATACATCCACGCCCAGTATGAGGGGGGTGGGGGGGTGTGGGATTCAGGGGGGAGGCTGCAGAAAGGTCCGAGTGGGCGGTGCTGGGATGGGAAGAGGCCGTGGGCTTGGAGAGAGTCTGGGTCACAGCGACTGGGTGTGGGCTTGCTGTTGGGTGCAGGGAAGCAGTGGGAGGGGTCAAGGATGACCCCCTAGGGTTCCTGGCGGAGGACGAGGGCTCCAGGGCAGTCAGGATCCGGGAGCCAGGTCTGGTGGAAGGCTGTGGTCAGAGGCTGCACCTCGTCGGTCTTTCCCTTCCTCACCTTTCCACATACAAGAGGTTTCTTCTTGCCTTTTTACCTCTGGTATCTTTTCCACCCTCCCTACACAACACCCCTCCCATAGACACTCCCAACACAATTTTGTGTTGTCTGCTGATCACATCTTTTTTTTTTTTAATTTTAAAAAATATTTATTTATTTTTGAGAGCGGTCGAGTGTGAGTGGGGGAGGGGCAGAGAGAGCGGGAGACACAGACTCTGAAGCAGGCTCCAGGCTCTGAGCTGTCAACACAGAGCCCGACGCGGGGCTCGAACTCACGAACCGGTGAGACACTGATCACATCTTTTAAGGGCCCAGACAAGGAGCTTGATTTCCCAGGGCCACACAGCAAGATGGATGGGGATCCCAGAGCAGGTGTCTTCTCATCACGCAGCGTTGCCCAGACATGACCGCTGAGTGGCTGAGGTCGCCGCTCTCTCTGGCTGCGTGAGAGCCCCACGCAACAGCCGGACCACCCCTGGAATCAGAAATTAAAAGGCGACTGTGTTTATAGATTTTTTGAAAGGTGGTTCAAAGAGATGTTGATAAATGAAATCATTGGTTTTTTACAAAAATATTTTGCTATTTTACATTCAGTAACACAGATTCCCCGTCTCCCGTGGCAGCGGGAGGTACCGGGAAAACGGCTCCTGCAGAGCTGAGGACACCTGTCGGGAGGTGGCCCGGGGCTGCCCTGCCTCGTCCTCTCCCGTGAGCCCTGGGATTCTCCATCCCATGCAGGGGGTGGTGAGCTCCCCATCACTAGCGGGGTCCCCCAGAGCCTGGGCTTTGCAGGAACAGAGGCACGAAGCGCCGAGCTGGGGCCGTGACCAGGACCTGAACTCTGCACGCCTCCCCCGCCCTTCATAGACTTGCAGGCAGAGGGAACCAGCAGGTACCACGTGGGTCAGGGACGCTCCAGGGTCCGATTCACCCCCTCCGTCGCCGGTTCCTCCCCCATCTCGTCCCAAGGGTTAGGCTGTGTTGTCCCCATTTCACTGAGGAGGAAACTAAGGCTCAGGGAGGTTAAGGGAGGCAGTAAGCAGTAGCGATGGCGTTTTAACCCAGGCCGGCCTGGTTCTTTCTCCAAAGCCCGACTGTCTCCAGAGAACAGGGGCTGGTCTGAGTGGCGCCCGCCCTGTGCCAGGCTCTGGGCGACGCGCTTCCCGTGCTGCCCCTCAGTTTACCCCGACAAGGCCCTAGGCGGTGGGTTGTTTCACCACCACTGCTCCGGTGAGGAGCCTGAAGCTCAGAGAGGTGAAGTTATTTACCTGAGGACACACAGCTGGTGAACCGTGGAGCCGGGGTTCAGTCCCAGGTCTGTCACCTGCAGCCTGTGCCCGTAGCCACGGCACCCTGTGGCCCCTCCCCCCAAAGTTCTTGAGGTCCAGCCCACTTCCTCCCTCCTGACCTTTAGACCAGCTGCCTTAGAGTAAGAAACAGGTTATAAACCTCTAAAGGGCAAAGACAGTTTTATTTTACTCATCTGGTCTGTCCCATAATAATTGAGGAAGGAAGGAAGGAAGGAAGGAAGGAAGGAAGGAAGGAAGGAAGGAATATACAGTCACTGTATGTTGGCAAGGAGGTGGGCAGGCAGGTAATTGACAAGGGGCAAGTGCGCAGGTCTCTCTAAGGGGAAGGAGTTGTTCAAGGGCATAATCTTAGTCAGAGGAGGCATTAAAATTGATCTCGGTGCAGCTCATACAAATCTATGTGTCAGGCCCATAAATTGCCTGTTTAATGGACCTGAAGATGCCACAGTGGGGAGATGGGGGTGGGGGCAGGGCTCGGGCCCCTCTCGGAACACCCAGCTGCCAGGGTGATGCTGGAAGTGTGTGTATGTATCACGGGGGCTGTTGATCAGGCAGACAGAATGGTGGTGAGGGTCCCTGTCCAGCTCCAAATGCGCCTTCAGGCACAGGGATCGGGGACTTGGGCGGCAGACCCTGGGGAGGCTGTGGCTGGAAACACAGGTCGGTCCCAGGCCTCTTACTGTGAAGTGCTCTCCTTTGCTGGCTTCCCCTGGGTGACTCTGAGGGCAGGAGGGGAGAGGAGGGAGGCCTCCGCCTGCCTGCTGACCGCCACCCCCAGGACCTTTTCCAGACTCCACAAATATCAGACGTCAGCGGAAAGAAAATGACTCTCAGTTTTGCCCAAAGTCCAACTCTGGAAGAAACACAATTATGTCAAGTGGCTAACAGAGTTCTCAGGGCGGCCTGTGTTTTCTTCATTCTTTGATCTTGTCTGCTCGCGAAACGAGTTCTGTCAACCCCCTTGAAGCCAACTGTCAAAGTAAAAACGTTTTGGGGGAGACAGATCTCTTACTCTGATGGCAAAATTCATTTGAAATGATTCTTTAATCACTGCAAAACTGGGAGCTGAAATTTTCAAGCCTGTGCACCCTGGATGTTTGGTCCTTATTCCCCGTCAACCTCAATGGCTCACTGCCTCCTCGTCGGGTGCCCCGTCCTCCAGCTCTCACGGGATAACGCAGCAAAGGAGCGCAGCTGGGGTAACGACGACCGCTTGGTTCCTCAGGACAGTTTTTAGGGGGAAAATGACAGAGCACAAAGCCGGCCTCGCAGGGTCTGTCTGGGGAGGGGCGCTCGCTGTCAGAGGCTCCAGCAGCCCGGGGGATGGAAGACAGGGCACCGGGTAGGCAGGGGGATTTACAGACCCGGTGTCGTGTGCCCTGTGGCAGGATGGAGAGACGGGGAGCTTCTGGGGGGATGGCGGTGCCTCACCCCCGATGTCGCTTTTCTGCTGACCCCAGCTCCCTATCCGGCCCCTCTTCGGTCCCCCATCGCCACCCACCTTTCGGATCTGAATCCTGCATTTGGGCCCAGCCCTTCATAGTTCGCCAAGAACTGCATTTGAATTCATGCATTTGTTCATGTTATTCGCATTGTGGAGTTGGGGCTCACTGTGGGTCATGATCTGTAACAAGGTCTGGGGTTACAGAGACCTACGAGACACAACCTTTGCCTTTAGGACCGCAGGGTTTGATGACAGAGATGGGGTGTAGTCGAAAGACCATGACTCTTGTGAGAGATGTGGTGCCGGGCACATAGCAGGTGCTTCCCTTGACTAGAATGCATTGGACACCTTGTAACAGAAAATCCAACAACAATGCCTCAGTCACCTGAGACGTGTAATGCATAAGAAGATTCTGGAAGGAGGCAGTTCCGGGGTTGGTCCGACGCTCGGTGATGCTAATGAGCCAGAGTCTTTCCCTCTTTCCTATTTATCATCTTCAGCTGTGGTGGCCTTCCTCCTTAACTTCCTACCTCAGGGTTGCAAGATGGCTGCCACAGCTCCGAACATTGTCTCACCCAACAGCATTCAAGTCTAGAAGAGGAGAGCAGAGTGAGGCAGGATATTTCCCAGGGGCACTCCCTGCACCAGCAGATTTTCCCTCACTCCTCAATGACCAGATCTGGGTTCCACACCCCCTCCTGAAACCATGTCTGGACAAGGAGGGGGTGTTCAGGCTTGCCTTCACCCTGGGCTGGGGAGGCCCACCGGGTCTGAGCCTGTGGCTGCAGAGCAAGCCCAGGGCTCTGCGAGTGAAGGAAGGGGGGGTGGGCTGCTGGGCGGGTGGCCACCCGTGTGCACCACCTTCTCCTCGGTGCTGTGACTCAGTGTCCCGGGCAGTGTGGGGTCTGGGGTGGAGGCCAAGCCCAGGCCCTGGGGGCAGAAGGCCCTGCACTGAGTCTCTGTCCTCCATGGGCTGTGGGATCTGGTCCTCGGCACGGCCTCCTCCCCTGTGGAGTGGGGACCGTGACGGCACCTGCCGAGCAGGGAGGTCGTGAAGGCGACAAGGGTCGTGCGTGTAGGCGCGTGGTGTGAAGGGGTGTTAACAGCTGTTAAATGGGCTTTTGCAGTGATTAGCCCATCTGCAAAATGGGCCCAGGGAGCCTCCTCTGTGACAGTCCTGGGGGTGACAATGGCAGGAAGATGAGTTCATACGAGTGAACACTTCCTGCGTGTGCTGGGCGCCCTTCACACGTCCTCGGTCACTTAATCCTCTCAGCCACCTGTGAGGAGGGCGCTGTTTTCATCCCCATTTTACAGCCTAGGAAACTGAGGCTCGGGAGGGTGACCCCAGGTCAAATGAGGGCAGACGGGGCTCCAGGATTGTCAGATTCCAGCCACCACCGTGCCCTGTCTCACTGCAGGGCCCCGTGGAGCCGGCACAGGCAGGTGCTCAAGGAACCCCTCCCCACCCGGCTGGCTGTCACCAGGGTCCCAGGCTGGTGGCGGGGCCGGACCTATCTCCTTACCCTGCCCTCTGTCCCTCCAGAGCTCCAGGGCCCCAGGGCGCCTGGTGGGAGATTTGCCACCGTCCTGGCTGCCCCTCCCCTCCAGGACGACGAATGGACCCCTTCTGTGACACCAGTGATGGTTGGTGTCACGGTGTCTGGGTCGTGACCTGGCAGCCTGCATTCGTGGGGAAACAATATGTGCTTATGCAGAACATAAGCATATGTTAACGATGGATAATTATACTCCATGTTTATAGATTTACCAACATATGCAAAGCCGCTTCTGACAATTATACACCTACAGGCGCATCACGATTTAATAACTGCACGGGAGGCTCCCGGCCAGCCCCACGACGTGAGCCGGGGCGCCCGGTGTGGGACAAACGTGCAGCCCAGCCCTGCACGCACTCGGGCCTGCGCCCGTCACCACCTCTCCAGCCTTCCGGTCCTCCCGGCTTCCCAGAGACACGGAGCCCGTGGGGGATCGGCCTGGGAGAGACCCTGAAGACCACAGACGGTGACTTCCCCCTTTTCCAGCTGAGGAAACTGAGGCCCATTCACTCATTCCCTCTCCCAGCCAACAGCATGCCGAGTGTCTGACGTGCCCCAGGCTCTGGTCTAGACTAGGGGGACTCAGCTGCTGCTGTCTGGGGGGGACACAGAGGACAATGCCAGGTGGTGATGAGCACCGTGAGGAGGCCTCGAGTGAGTGTGGGAAGAAGAGTGGGACTGGGAGTCCAGGAAGCAGGTGACATCAGTCCAGAAGCGAAAAAGGTGAGGCAGAACCAAGCATCCCGGGACAATGTGTGCAAAGGCACGTGGGGTGGGGGACCGAGCCTGCCCAGGGAGGGCATCCCTGTCCCCACTCTTGGGTTCAGCAAACACTTATGGCTCTTGGTCCCACGCGAGGTACCGGGCTGAGGGCGAGGGGAGCACAAACACAGGGAGGGTCCTGTCTCCAGGGCCCCCCTCAGGGACGGTCAGCGCGACGATGGGGGGATGTCCCAGGAGCTGAGAGACGCAGAGGCAGCGCAGGGTGGACCCGGGACACGTCCAGGTTCAGTCCTGGTGCTGACCCTTCCTTCTTCGGCTCCCCAGCCTCAGTTTCCCCATCTGTGCAATGGGTGGGTGAAGGTGTGTAGGCATCAGGCTTGTTCTAAAGCAGATGATTAAAATGGATAGCCCGAGATGAGACCCCCGGTGTGGGTGACCTCGGACCCCTTTCAGCCCTGAGTTTATGGGTGATGGATACTTAGATGACAGGAAGATAGAAAGACCTGAATCCTGATCTCTTGTGAGGCTCCTTTCCTTAGCCCTCTCCCCGTCTCAAGAAGTGCTGTCCTGTGATCTTATATTTTGACTCCAAACCCGGATAGCGGAGGTTCAGTCCCCACGCATGGTGGAAGGAAGAAGTGTGGCCCAGCGTCTAAGCCACTGGCTTTGGCCGACCCTGGTTTCCAGTCTGGGCTCTGCCGGTTCCTTGCTGTGGGATCTCGGGAAAGTTACTTAACCTCTCTGAGCCCGGTCACCTCGTGTGTGAGTTGAAGGTAAGAAAAGCATCCATCTTACGGGGCAGGGGCCACACTTAGACGTGGTCACACAGCGACACGCTCAGAGCGGGACTCCCTTACTAGGACTGGCATGCGGTGACAGGGCTGTGATGTCTTCCGCCCCAGGGACGCAGCTTCTCCCGTGTCTGGAGGACGCCCCTCCCCCCCCAGCCTGGGCCGCTCACCCCAGAGTGGTAAGCGGAGACCAGCCTCGGATCCCCCAGCCCGGATGCAGACTCAGCCTCCAGCAGTCACTCGCCGTGCGACTCGGCAGTGGCTTAGCCTCCACGAGCCTCACCGGGCTCCCCCCTGTGAAGCGGGCACAGTAATACCGACCACGCGGGGTTACCGTGAGGACGGGATGAGGCCGCCTCAGCGGGACACAGACTCCGGGGCTCGTGCGACACCTGCGGGCAGTGCGTGGGGGGACACTCTGGGCACCCAGTGGGTCAGTGTCCCGGATCCTCCTCTGCCATGTGGGGACCGCGACCGTCCCTGGTGGCAGGATGGTGTGCGGACCCCACGCCCTCACGTGCGGTAAATGTCCACTGCCCGGTGAGCCCCCGATGCACGTTAAAGGGCGTGGTCACCACGACTGTCCTCACCGTCCCTATTCAGCTGGCCCGGAAACGCCCCTGTGCTGTCTTTGGGCACGGAGCCCCCGGCACAGGCCCGGGCATAGAAAGACACCAATAGAGCAAGGAGAGCAGGGACTGGGGAGCAGGCCGCCCGGGCTCAAGGCCCAGCTCCACCACTTCTGAGCTGTGTGCCCTTGGACGAGTTTCTGAACCTCTCTGAGCTACAGTATCTGCATCTGTAAAAGCGGGGATAGCCACTGCGTCTCCACCGCAGGCCTGTTGGAGTAATCAAGTGGGTTAATGCAGGCAAAGCGCTCAACACAGCGCCTGGCACGCGGAATTAGCTCTTCTCACCCTGAAGGAGTGCGGCGCCGAGCGGCCCCTAACGGGCTCCCTTCCTGCCACCGCCGCGCCGAGAGATGAGAAAGCCAGGCCAAGGGACACGAGGTGAAACGTCTGGGGACGAGACAGTACACGCCGTGCTAACTTATGCGGGGCAGACGATTAGAGAACGAAACGGTCTATGATGAAGGGCTAACCGGGCAGGACAGAGGCTCGGGGCGCAGGAGCCAGGGGTGAGGGAGAGGCGCCTGCAGCCCCGGGGGGCAGGGCTGGCCTCGGTCGGTGGCCGTGTTCTCCTTAAGGACGCTCGTCTTTCCCCGCGACGCAAGTCAGGCACGGGCCCTGGGAGGCGTCTGGAAAGTGCAAAGCGGTGAATATGACAGCGTGTAGGTCGCCTGATGCCCCTGCCTCCCGGAGACGGTGGCCATGAAATCATCGATGTCTTTATTCTTTGTTTCTCCACGTGCGTGGTTTCCACGTCCCTCAGGCGAGCTAGGACGTGAGGCGGGAGCACCCAAGCCTCCAGAACAGCGGGGGTCACTTCTTGCTCCCGTCACACGTCCACTGTGGTCGGCGGGAGGGCTCTGCTCACCACAGACACCCAGGGGCCAGGCTGCGGGGGCGCCACTGTCCTGGGGTGTCAGCGTGTCCTCGTGTGCTTCTGGGTCTCGGTGACGGGGACGAACGGACAGGAGAATTGAGCCCTGACCCTTAAATGCTCCCTTCTGGAAGGTTCTCTCCCCGCCTCTATTCTCGTTCCTTGGCCAACGCGGGTCTCGCGGACACGCCGCCACGCAGGCGACGGGGACGTGGGGTTGTCCTGTGGGGGCGCCGGAAGGACACGCGGGTCTCAGCGAACCCCGGCCGCGACCTCCCTCCGCATGCTGCACGCGCAGATTTGGGTCCTCACCCGACACTCGGTCTGACCGCTTTTCTGGCTCTTCCCTTCCTGGAAATAGTCCATTTGACTGATGTCCCCACCAACCTCCCACTATCGACGTCTGGATGGTTTCGTTCTTTCCAGCATATGTAACACGGCGAGGGATTTCTTCCTTCTTTCATCATCCTCTAAATTTCTATTTTGTTAGAAGAGGTTCCCGTAAGACGTTGGGTGAAACAGCATGACGTTTGGAGAACCGATAACGGCTAATATTTGGGGAGAGAATAATCCTCAGGTTCCGTTCACTTACTCCCAGATCTGGGACGTTCTCTCGCTCTGCTGGCTCCCCCCCCCCCCCCCGGCCCCTCCACCGTCTTGCCTGGACCGGTGCAGGGGCCTCTTGCCCTGACCCTGCTCTTGTCACTCTCCCCAAAGCAGTCAGGTGACCGGGAGACTCAGGGCAGAGCCGTCCCTGTCCTGCTCCACGGCCCCAGGCCCCCGCCGCACTGGGCACAGTCCACACAGATGGTGGCCCCGCCTCACCTCTCCACCTCATCCCTTCTCAGCACAAGGCAGCTGGGTAGAAGGTTTAAAAAACACAAGGGTGACTTCCTGTGGCACTTAGGCTCAAGTCCTGAATTCCTTATGCAGCCTCCAAGGCCCAGGGAGGTTTGGCTCTCCTCACCTCTGATCCCTCCCCCCAGCCCCCCAATTCAAGGTGGTCCCGTGACACTGGTCTTTCTTCTGAGCCTTAGCACCTGCCCACAGCATTCTCCTTGTCATCCCATCAGGCAGGCAAGCGGCTCCTGAAGGGTGAGGGGGGCAATGACAGGGCCAGTGTGGGGCCAACAGGGTCTCCCTGTCCTGCTCGCAGCTGCTCGGACAACCAGAAGCTGCCAGAAGCCCCAGCCGTTGGCAGGGAAGGCCCGGCGTGCACTGGTTACCCGGCGGTGGTGAGTAATCAAGTCACCAGCCCTCTTTCCTGGTCCAGCCACTGGGGTCACAGGAATGTCCCTCACAGAAGCTCTGCTGGCTAAGGAAGGAGCACCTCCACCCTGGGGTCAGGAAAGGCGCTGTCCCACAGCCCCGCTGTGATGTGATTTGGGCCACTTGCTTCTTGGGCCTCTGAGCCCCTGCTGTAGAACGGGGCTGGGATGTTCTCTCTCTTAGCCACCCTCTGGGAGACAGGTCTGTGAGGGGCTGGGTTGCCTGTTCCCTGGATGACCCTCATCCAGGGCGGGGGTGGGGATTCGGGTGGGGCTGGGCAGGGCCATGGCCGGAGCAGGGGCAGGGCTGGTGTAGGGGTGGGGCAGGGCTGGGACAGAGGCAGGGCAGGGCTGGGGCGGGGCTGGGACAGAGGCAGGGCAGGGCTGGGGCAGGGGCAGGGGCAGGGGTGAGGCAGTCTTCTGTCCAGCCCAGGACTCTCCTCTGTCCCGGGTGCCCATCCATGACGGTTGTGGACATTTCATGCATCAAGACGCTAGCTGGAGATTTGGAGCCCACGTGGGACCAGCAGTCTGCTCCCTTCCCGAGGAGGCTGACCAGGGGCAGGGGGGCTGAGGAGGGTCTTGGGCAGGGAGGGTCAGACATGGGTGGTCACCCCTTGACCTGTAGGGCCCATACCTGCATCTCTGGTCCCAGCATGGATGGAATAGCCTTCTGAACGCCTCTGGTTTTGCACTGAGCAGCCTCCGAATTTTCTACTGGTGTTGGTCCCATTTTCCCCCCGATGGGGGTTTTGGGGGCCTAGGGCCCCGGGGGGGAAAAAGAAAGAAAAAAAAGAAAAAAAATCCTATCACAGGAGATGGTGATGGAACAGTCAGGAATGGATTCTGACTTCAGAGGTCGGTCTCTGCTGGCCCTCGACCTGCGGATATGTGATTTCAGGAGACGAGGGACGGGCATTGAGAGGACAGAGAGGGAGGCTGGCTGTAGAGAGAAGAATGAACAGGTGCAGGGAGAGAAGCCAAGACGGGGTGGGGGGCGTAGGGTCCCAGCGGGGCTTCCGGGCCCTGGTTCCAGGCTCTGGTGAGGCTGGGTCTTCTGTAAGGTTTCATGAAATACTCCGCTCGGCCCAAGCCTGGTAAAATACCCCTCTCCACACAATTTCTCTTTGCCTCAGCTAGACTGAATGGGTTTCTGTTAGTTGCAAGGAACCCTGACTCAGACACGAAGGGAACCTATTTATTTTTAAAACTGCTTAAAAAAAAAAAAAAAAGCATCATTCCCAGCACTAACTGTCTCTCATTCATAAGGGCCTCGTCAAATATGAGGAACGAGGCATTTGCAAACCTATATGGAAATTAAACCCGCAATCTGGGCACACACTTGTATGACAAGTGATAATTAACTGCTGACAATATAATTTCAGTGTGGATGCAAATGTGTTTTTCATTAAAAAGTAATCAAAGAAGAAGATACATGAATGGCCAATAAGCACAAGAAAAGATGCTCAACAGCGTTAGTCATCAAGGAAATGCAAATTAAAGCCACAGTGAGATGGCATCACACACCCCCTAGCATGGCTAAAATGAAAAAAACTGAAAGTAGCCAAGTACTGATGAGGACGTGGAAGAACTGAGCCCTCGCGCATCGCGGGTGGAAATGTGGAACGTTACCGTATCTGCGGGGAACAGTCTGGTGGTTTCTTAAAATGGTGACCTTATGATCTGGCCTTTCCGTTCACCCAAGACCCCGGCTTGACTGAGAGAAGTCGGCTGCGCTGCTGAAAAGATGTTTGGAATGCACGCGTGCCCACTAGCCTTTGCTGGGATGGGACGCTGCTCCGAAACGACACGGGGATTACGTGTGCCCGGGACTTCTGGGCCCCATGGGCTTGGGGGGAAGCCTGCAGAATGGCTCAGCCAATCCGTCTCTTTCGAAGGGACCAGCATCCTCCTCTGGGCGTGTCCAGCCCTGAATGTGCCCAGAGCCTACAGATGGGGCGCCTGGCATCGACTCCAGCTTCAGGGAAGGAGATGGACATCTCATCTCTGCAGCCCCTACCCCCTGGCCCCGCAGGGGTCATATCCTATCTCCCCATTTCACAGAAGCGGAAGCTGGGGCTCAGAGGCACGGAGTCACTTATTCAAGGCCACTCGGGTGGTGAGGGGCAAAATGGAGAGAGCTGTGAGCTCTGACCTGCCTAACTCCCGGGTCCGGGCCGTTCAGCCCACCCACCTCCCTTTCCTCTCATCGACTCGATGCCGTGCCTCAGTGTTCTCGTATGTAAAATGGGAATAATAGCGATAGTAACCTCATGAGCTTGTGGTGAGGACTGAGTAAGTAAATACACAGAACACTGGTACATACTGGTCTCTCAACCCATGGCAGTTATGGTATTAATTAATTAATTTTATGGTAATAAAAATATTATTGTGCCACCTTCATTTTTCCAGTGGGAGCAGGAAGTTCTTCCCCTTCGGTCATCTCTGGAGCCCCCCTGGGGATTCCGTCCTGACCTCCCTCGCCCGTTCAGGAGGGAGACGTGGAAAGGACGAAGGTTTGCCTCCTGGCCCGTGAAGGGCAGACTCTCCTGGGGACAGACGTCTAGGAAGCCGAGGTCCCTGCACCACCAGCATGGCCAGACTCCTCCAGCCACTTAATAACTGAAGACCCCAGCCTCACCTGGGTCAAGGGCATTTTCATTGTTCACCACCAACCCTGTAAAAGGAAAACCGGTCTCATTTCAAAGGGGCCACCTTTCTTTCTCTTCTTTTTATAACTTCTTCCTCTAAGGACAATTTGTGACGACCAAGGACTATTGGAGGAATGGAAGCTTCGGGACAGGAGCCTTGCCTCCCTCTTGGACTGTCCTTCTCCGACTGTCCCCTCTGGGAAGAGGCAGAAGTCGCCGACTCACAGGTGCAGCCACAGCACTCAGTCCGCAGGAGCGGCAGGGACGCATCGAGCCCACTGTCAGGCACGAGCTTCTTCTGGGCGCCCGCGGGGACTCGGCAGGTGTCAGGCCCACGAGCTGACCTCGGTCACTGGCAGGTCGGGGCAGTGGAGACAGGAGACGAGATGCCCCCTCGGGCGCTCTTCCTCAGGGCAGAGCCCCTGGGCCCCTGGTCAGAGCCCTGGCGCTCGCGTCCCGCACAGTCATGCAGTCGTCCCGTGCGGTCCCTCTGTCTCAGGCCCCGGATGTTAGAGGGGGCACACGGGGCAAGGAGGTGGCAGAGGGACCCAGACAGGAGACTGCAGAGGAGTAAAGGGAACCAGTGACATCTGTAGGAGCCTCAGAGACCGGCGGGCGACAGTGACAGGCTCCCTGAGGACAGCAGCTTATCTGCTGTCTGCTTATCCAACCTCCTTGTCCTGCAAGGGACTCCAGGCCGCTTGTAAAAGCCGCTGCGCGGTGGGATCCGGCCGGCCCTCCCACCAGCGTTTGCTGAGCACCTGCTGTGTGCTGAGCACCTGCTGAGCGCAGACGGGTCCCGCCCTCCGTCTGGTGGGGGAGAAGCGCAGGTCAGAAGGAGCCCCTGTTTCTCTGCTGAGGACAAGCCCCCGCCGGGGGTCGGTGGGGGGGTGACTGAGTCTGACCCTGACCCGGGTCTCCGGTGAGAGCGCCCGGGCCCCCAGGAGGGTGGGGATTTGGAAAACCCTCTCCACCTCACAGGACAGGTGAGCGAGGCCCAGGTGGGGGCGTGACTTGCCTGCCGTCCTGGACCCAGTTTCCCCCAAACCTGAGTCCACAGCATCACCCAGCCTGGGGGTCTCGGGACCGTCACGGCACCGCCTCTCCTCATCCCCGGGCTGCTCAGCAAACTCTCCCACGCTGACATTAATTACACCTCCCAGAGGTTAATTTGTAAGGAGACAGTGAAAATGTGTTATTTAAATAGTGATTATTAAAATCATGCTGGGGGTTTGCTACATAATAGGTAATTATCTGGAACATAATTGGAAAAACAATGTAGTCAATTCTATTTAGCCGTTCCCACAGAGCCCACAGTTAATCCCAGGGAGGGAGGGGCCTACTCAGTGGCTTTAGTGATATTGGTGCAGCCATATTCTTATTACACCTAAATTGAAGTCACTTTAGGAGCCTTCTCACAGAGGAACATGCTAATTGCCAAGCCCTTGGCCCCAGATGTCTGAGTGGACACCTTCCCCGAAATGTCTGCTCTAACAAATCACTCCCCGTCCTGGGCAAGCCAGGACAAGTGGGATCCTTTATCCATCCATTCATTTGCTTATCGGTTTTTATATCCACTCGACTGCCTCTTCCCCTGGTTTTTTCCCATTCATCGATTGCTTCTTTCGTTTCCCTCTTCCTATGTTGGTTTGGTCCTTGCTCCGTGCCTGGGTCCATTGTTTTGATTGATTGTACTTTCGTTCATTCTTCTTCCCTTGGTCCTTTGTGCACTTGGTCCCTCACTCGGTCAGCCGGCGATTTCTTCCTTTGTTTGCTCTTCATTTCATTGGCTCATTTGTTCTTTCGCTCATGAACGCGCTCTTTCATCCCGTTCATTCATTCATTCATTCATTCATTTCTTCTCCCTTGGTTCGCTCATTTATTCAGTGGTTCATGCGGTTGTCCGTCCATTCATTCATCATTCAACAGCGAATGATGGGTTCATACCCATGTTGGACGTGTCCACCTGGAGTGACTGCAGCCCTGCTACCCTTCTGGCATATTCTAGGCATTTCACTAAAAGAGGCCTTGGGGTTTACCTTTTTGTAAAGCAAACTTTTTGTTATAGGAAATGTAATGTAAAATCTACGTAGAGCAAAGTACACAAATAATAGGTGTATGGCTAGAAGAATTTTCTGAATCTACACGTACTTGTGGGATAGGGACTGGGTCAAGCAAGAGAATGTTCCCAGTATGTCAGAGCCCCCTGGGCTCCTACCTGCCACTGTAACTCTAGGTTGGGATGGGTAATCGGCATCTTGACTTGTAACACTATAACCTGTGTCTGTCCTGGAACTTCATACAGATGGATTCACATGGTTGTGTCCTCCTATGTGTCCTGTTTCCTCCCACTTTGTTCAACATTATGTTTGTGTGGTTTATCCGTGTGGCTGCGTTAAGCTGCACACTGTTCGTTCTTATCGATGTTTGGCGTTTGCATATGGTATGAATATTTACCCATGTACCTCGAGATGATATCGGGTGCTCAGTAGTCTGGGACTGTCACACCCGGTGCCGCTGTGAGGTTCTTGCACACGCCTGTTGGCGAACATGTGGGTGAGCTTCTGGGTGGACGCTTAAGGAGTAGAATTTCTGGATTTCATGAGCTATACGTATATTGGGCTTTTGCAGTTTTCCAACATGGTTATGCCAGTTTAGACTCCCAGTAGCAGTGTGAGGGGCCCACCTTTGTTCCTAGACTTGTCCCCGAGTCTCTTGCCTGCTCCATGACCTCACATCACCCTTGATTGCTCTCAGGTCCCTCTGCGCCACCGGCTCATTCTACCTTCCAAGCCCTGCCCTCCTGGGGCTTCGGTGCAGGGCTCCCTCCCCCTAGTCTTGCCGTTGGCTCCATCCAGAGACACAGCCTCAAGCCACCCTGGGTGATGTCATCAGGGCCCAGCCCAGCTTTTCCCACCCAGGCTCTTTGTTGGGAGGAAGGCCTCCCATGCACCCCAGTCTACCTCCTGGGGGACCTGGCCAATGGGTCAGGCCTTCTGCTGAGCCCCGGAGTCTCTGATAAACCACGTGTAGTCTTGCTTCCTCGGGATTTGCAGACTAGCGTCTGAGATAGGATCTGGCATTTCTTATGAATCAAAGACAGGGAATCAGACGTGAGTGGAGGAAATGGACAGCAGAGCTCCAGACAGAACCTGGCATCTGACTGTAGAGGCTGGCATCTGAGTCACTGGAGGGGGTAGCGTGGGGAACAGGGGTGATGTCATAGCACAGAGAGGACCCCAAATTCATAAGACAAGTTAATAAACATAGAAAATTATTGTAGGAGGTGCCCAACCTTCTCTCTAATTCCACTTTTGCCCTTTCTGGTCTCTTCTCCATGGAGAAGGAGAGAGCCTTTAAAAGTGCCCGTGCAACCACATCCTTCCTCTGCTCATACCCTCTGTGGCTCCCATCTTCCTCAGATTAAAGCTGGAGTCCTTCATTGGCCCCCAGGATCCCTGTGACCTCTGTCACCTCACCTCACTTAACACCCCACTAGCCCACCTACCAACTAAGTCCCTGCCACACAGGCCTCCTTGCTGACCCTCAGTGCGCTGGGCACACCCCCACCTCTGAGCTGTGGTTCCTGTGGGCTGCAGTGCTCTCCCCAGGCACATTCAGGGGTCACACTTCTTAAAAATTATTTTTTAAAATATTTTAATGTTTATTTATTTTGAGAGAGAGAGAGAGAGAGAGAGAGAGAGACAGAGCACGAGCAGTGGAGGGGCAGAGAGGGAGACACAGAATCTGAAGCTAGCCCCAGGCTCCGACCCTAACACGGGGCTCGAACTCACGAACCATGAGATCATGATCTGAGCGGAAGTCAGAAGCTTAATCAACTGAGCCACCCAGGCGTCCCTCAGGGGTCATACTTCTTATGGTCCATTTGACGTTTAGGGATTAGGGATCAGCGAGGACTTGGATGATCTTTAGGATGCCGATTTGCGTTAAGGGTAATGCTCCTGGAAGTTTTCATGCAAAGCCCAGAGAGGTAGTGAATGCTCTGGGACTCTGAGGGCTCGGCCAGAACAGCCCACCACAGGGCAGAACATTTCAAAGACGGCTTACTTATCTTTAAAAAGTTCCATTATATATTTGCATTTGCTTGGATTAAAAGAATCTCCCATGAAATCTTTGAGTAATATGGATACTCTGGGAAGGTTGGCTTATTGTTCAAAGAAGTGCTATGCTTGGGACCCCGCCAACTGGAGAAGAGAGATTTGGGGGTAGGTGAGGTAGGGCGAGGTTTGGGGGTCAACAGAATAAGGGGAGGCTAGAGCTGGCATGGGAGGGCACTTGAGAGATGAAGAACAGAGTTAAGGACACTGTCATGTACCTCATATTCCACACCAACCAGCTAACTGTCTTTGATCTTCAATTTCCTCACCTGTAGCATGGCAACAACACTGGGGATTACTTTGTTGAGTTTTGCGGAGTCAGTGGAATGATGAGTGCGAAGCAGCTGACAGATAGTGATGTCTAGCTGATGGTGGCATCACAGCTACCATTAGCTATCACCATAGCAGGGCTGATCTTAAGGTCTTTAGCCCAGGCATGTGATCAGAATGTTCGGGGCTGACTTCCCGGAACCCGCAGAGGGATGTGGACATGGGTGTTGGCTGGGGACCAAGAGCTGGTCTTGGCTCTGGTTTTAGCTCTGCCCCTAACTCACAGATGGACTTTCGGCAAGGGTCTTTTTATCTCCCTGGCTCTCAATGTCCTCATCCATAAAATGCAGAGGGTTGGATAGAACATTTGCCAAGGCACTTCCAGCTGGAACATTCTTTGAATCTGGGAGTAGCTTTCTTGACCTGAATACCACTTCAATGTCTCATGAGATCTCTGATAAAGAAAGTCTTCTAAAAAAACCTTTTACTGAGTTTAGTGTTACAAATATGGCCACAGTTAGTAGCCATTCATCAAGAGTCTTCTGCTTAAGAGAAGAGAAGGGATAAAATACCTCGAGGACAAAAATATGATGGGCCAGTCAGCAGACTCAAAGCTTCTTGGGCCCTTGTCCCTATATGGGGACAGAATTCAGGCTGTGAAACTCAGCGGTATCACCTGCATTTTGTCTCCAACTAGGCATCCTAGAATCATAGGCTTTAGGAGTGCTTTGGCTCATAGAAGGATTTATTTTGCTCAAAGGGACATGAAGCTGATCTAAGACTGGGACCTTTCAGTCCAGTGACCATTTTATCAAATTCAACAATTCAATTCAACACTTCTGGCATTTCTTTACCTGTAAAAGGAGGAGAGAGACTGTTAAATTAAGATGGTCTTTGAGATTCCTTTCCACTATATTAATGTACAATTCCTTGCATCATAAAAGCCATATAGAAGCTTGGCTGCTGTCCAAGGTGCAGCATGGCCGTATAGACAGCATGGTTGCTGCCCAAGGTCCAGAGGAGCGTGAGGGCCAGTCCTTGCCACCAGACATCCACAGCAAAGGGGAGGAGGGCTCAGCTGGCTTCAGAACCTCACCTCATCCACCCTGGAATCATCATGTCTACCACCTCATCACTTCTCCATGTGCCAGATCCTGGTGGCCTCTCTACCCTAGCCTTGGAAACCACATATGACAGGGGCCTTTGGGGACAGGACAACAATGATAAATGATGGGCTAGCTTTGTTTCCTCACTGACGAGGTGCTGAGGCTGTGTCTGTGCAAGGCTTGGGTGGTCCAGCAACAAGGATACCACAGTCAAGCTCTCTCTATCAGCCTTGATATTGCCATATGATTGTGGGGAGGGCAACTCTTGGAGCATTCCCAAGCTGTGGTCGGGTTATTATTCAATAATAACCTCAGATGGGCTGGCTGTCAGGACCTGAATGAGCAGCTATAGCCAACAGGATGGGAGAGAAGGAATGTGGAAGAGATGGGTCAGAAAGGGCAGGAGAACCCCAAGGCCCAAGCTCAAGGGGTGGAATCAGCTGAGCTGGAGAACAGACCAGCAGCAGGGAAGATAGATTAGAGGAGACTTAAGGTAAAATCCCGGCGTGCCCGATGATACTCAGCTCCTTCCAATCCGTCTTTACACATGGTCACTGAGCACTCACTGTGTTAATATGTTTATATGTGTGATTGCCTTTAATTCATTTTAGTGACCTGATGAAGAATGTAGCATTATTGCCATTTTACAAGTAAGTGTAGCCTCAGAGTGGTGGGAGGGACTTATTCAAGCTCTGTCAGTTGGAGAGTGGCAGATACAAGGTTTAAATAATCCCTTTCTGCCTATAAAACTCTCATAGCAAACACCCCTACTCTTGACTTTGAGTCCAGTGGAAACAGGGCTGACTTGTTCAGGGTGAGTAAGCAGGGTGAGTACAGGAAGCGTGCTGGGTTTCTTCCTGTGTCTGACCTTTGGGTAGACACAGCAGTGAATTGGAGTGGCTTAGAAGCACATTCCTGGGAGAAAGGGCAGTGTGCACTGGCTGGCATCTCACGGCTGGCAGTGGCTTTGAGTGCCCATGGGGAGAGGGACGTGGGAATGTCCGCTGGTCAAGTCATGGATCTTTGGGTCATCTTTGGCCCCAGGACCAGGAGTCATGAACGCTGGCTCACCCACCAGATGTATCTGGAACATCAGGCACCTTCTCTCTCTTGAGATCATGTGATTCCTTGAATAAATAGAAGCCATCTGTTGAGCATCGATGGCACTCATTCAACAAACATCTATTGAGGGCCTACTAAGTGCTGGGCTCAGCGAGCCCCTCAGAGCTGGCAGCGATAGAGACCAGCCAAATGGACTCCCAGCTCTGTCCACTGTGGTTGCCATCTCGGTCACCACGTGAGAGCTCCTCTTTCGAACGCTGGCCCCTCCTGATGCTCAGTGTGAGGCACCTCCCCTCCTCGCCCCTCCATCATATACTGGTCCTCAGTGTTTTCATGTCCTTGGAGCTGGGGCTGGGGGAGGGGAACAAACAGCACATGGAGGGCACATCACAGGGCTGAGTGGGGATCTTCTCCCTGTTTCTTCCCCTAAGAAATGACAAGTTTAACTTAAATTAATTCAAGCTCAGTTCATACCTAAAGGAGAAAAAGGAGCTGGTTAGACTCCATTTCTAGGTCTGCTTTTCAAGCCTGGTATTAATCTACTCATCAGCTTAACTCATCAGGAGAAAACATGCTTCTTCAGGAATTTTCTAACCGAAAATAATGTCTCATTAAGTTAAACATATTAACCTGAGAACAGTGTTGATGTGAGACAGACTAATGGATGTCATTACAGGGAATGCACAGTGTCCGTGGAGGGATCAACCAGCTGCTAGCAACTGTCTGCAGATGTGCTCAGCTATCATCCGGTGGACGGTGGATGGTGGATGTGGGGGGAAGGAGAGAAGAAGCTGGCCAGGAGCTGGGGGAGGCGTGCCCCGGGAGGGGCACCCCGCAAATTCTGGCATCTTCGCATGTGGCGAAGGGTGTGTGGCTAAGGGAGGTGCCATGTGTGATATGACTCATTGCTGGGTCACAGGGGAGTGACACTGGGTTGAGCCTCTACTACAAGCTTGGATGGCTGGAGTTGGGGCATCAGAACACTGGGGTCTAGTCCCGGGTCTCGTCCCCGGCGCAGTGGACAAGGTTTGGTTCCAGCCCATCTTTACTAAGCACAGCGCTAGGCATTTCCATGTGTGTCACACTTAGGCCACCCTCACAGACTCCCAGGGAGACAGGTGGTTTGGGCCTAGGATTACAGATGGGGAAATTGAGGCTCAGAGCAGTTAAGGGGCTGGGCCAAGGTCACCAGCGTGCGGGTGGGCGCGCTGAGGCTTCCTGACCCCGGTGGAGGTTTCCTCTCTCAGCCTCATGACCTCTCCCTCCTAGTGGTCTGTCTTCAAAGCCCTCCTGACTCTATTCTCTAGGACTTCGTAATCCCTTAATTACAGCTGTGTGGGGACTCCTCTGATTCGGAGCTGCAGAGTTCCCACCTTGCAAAGGGAGCCCAGCTGAGCACTGGTGGCTGTGAGTTCTCCTCACCGTGAGCACCTGTTCTTTCATAAGGTGGGCTGTGGACATTCTGGCCAAGCATTGCGGGTGCAATTTAATTGCAGGTCGGGGTATTTTACAGGCTAAATGTCATCAATTCTGGGTAAAATGCTATGTCTAATTAGCCACACTATAATTATTTCTGCAATTATATATTTAATTTTCATATCTCTTATAAGTTCTTCGGTGGCAGGGTTTATGTCTATCTTATTTACTGTCTATTCTTCTGTGCCTGGCACATGCAGTGGGCACACTTTAAACGTTTGTTGACTGGTTGAGTAAAAGATGCACTGAAAGGGGCAGATGAGTTCTAACAACTCAGTTATCATTTCTTTACTCGGGGTGAAATACTTGCGGAATTTTAGGAACAAAGATGGTGGTGTAGAGATGACTGAGAAGAGCCGAGGCACTAGATGAAATGTTACAAGGCTATTGAGTCCAACAGCTATGCAATGCGAGAGATTGGGTGTATGAGTTAGCTAATGCTGCGTAACAAACCACCCCAAAACTTACTGGCTTAAAATAACAAGCACTTATTTAGCTCCTAGGCGTGTAGGTAACTGGGCACTTTCTGCTGATCTGGGCGTGTTGGGGGGGGATCTGACTGATTCTATCTGGGCCCACTCCTGCACCTACAGTCAGCTTGTGGATTGGTTGGGGCCTCCTTGGTGTAGCATGGCCTTAGCTGGGATGGTTCCTTTCTGTTTCATGTGGTCTCATCTGACAGCAGGCCAGCCCAGACTTATCTTCATGGATGAAAAGTTCAAAAGAGGGAGCAAAAGCACACAAGATGTTTTGACCATATGTTCTTGGGCCGGTATATTGGCCATATATTCTTATTTTCTGTATTCTTTATTCTCTGGCATTGGAGGCTGCTTCTGGAAAGACTGCTCCTCTTGGGGTTAATTCCTGGAAATAGCAAATGATTTTGCTGTAGGTGTGCCATTCATAAAAACCAACCAATCCAGAGCCCATGCTCCCAACCACATTGAACTCTCATATACCAAGTCACTGTTTCTCCTGCCCTACATCACCCAGGGGTCTAGTACTGCGTACCTGGTGACCACTCCTACAGCCCAGAGCTGCCAAAATTACTCAAATTATCCAATCCTGAACTCACTCACCATACCTGTCTTGCCTCGCTCATTACCTCTACAAAAAAAAAAAAAAAAAAAATCAAGGCTCAGAGCCATAATCTCCCCTCTTTTCCTTCTGTCTTCTGACCCATGCTGGTGGTTCTGCAGGTGGCCCTGTGTGGCATACTGTGCCTCTTGTTTCTATGGATTTGGGAATATAAACCTTTTTCTTAATGACAATCATTTCTGTGTCTGTATGTCTTACATCTGATTACAACCCCCCCCCCCCCCCCGTCCCACCCAATCCCCTGAACTTGGTACATTTTAAAATAGCTGGGCACTGGAATATCACTTTGACACACATTTTATGAGCCAAAGCAAATCACAGAGCCAGCCCAGATTCAAGAGTTGGGGGAAAGAGGCCTCATTTCTCTCTTTTTAAAAAATGTTTATTTATTTTTGAGAAAGAAAGTGAGGGGGGAGGGGTAGAGAGAGGGGACAGAGGATCTGAAGTGGGCTCTGTGCTGACAGCAGCAGGTGAGCCCAATGTGGGGCTTGAACTCCCCACCATGAGATCATGACCTGAGCCAAAGTCAGACACTCAACCAACTGAGCCACCCAAGTGCCCCAAGAGACCTCATCTCTTGATGAGAGGAGAAGCAAAGTCACATTTCAAAGGGCAGGGAAAGACGTGTAGACAGAGAGGAAGTGTCTCTTCAACTTTCCAAACAATCAACCAATAAAAAGCAGGCAAAGGATTTGAACACTTCATCAAGAAGACACATGAACGGTAAATACGTAAGCACATGGAAAGATGTTGAATGTCATTAGGGGATTGGAAAAGCACGGTTAGAACCATCATGGAGTGTCTCTCTACAGACCTGGGGTGTTCGAGTGGCTAAGGTTTAGAAGATGGACCATATCAGGTTTTGTCCAGGACATGGAAGAATTGGAACGCTCACATACTGATGATGGGTTGTAAAATGGCACAACCAATTTTGAGGACAGTGGGATGGTTTCTTACAAAGTGAAACACCTGCCAGATGATCTAGCCCTTCCACTCCTAGCTATTCATTCAAGGGGGACATGAACGTTTATAGCAACTTTAACTATCATAGCCTCCAACTAAAAAAAAAAACCCAGTGTCCATCAGTAGGTAAGTGGATGAACAAATTTGGCATATTCATATAATGAGATACCACTCAGCAATAAGATAGCTACTGATACACGTGAGAGCATGGACGAATCTCACGATGATTATACTGATGCCAGACATAAAGGACCACATGGCCGTGTGATTCCATTTACATACAATTCTAGAAAATGCAAACGAATCGCTAATGACAGAAAGCAAAGGCATGGCTGTCTGGGAATGGAGATGGGGGGAGCTGAGAAGGCAGGAGAGGGGGATTATAAAGCAGCATGTTAGGGGGCACCTGGGTGATTCAGTCAGTTGAGTGGCCAGCTCTTGACTTTGGCTCAGGTTATGATCCCAGGGTGGTGGGATTAAACTCTGCGTTGGGTTCCACACTGAGCGTGGATCCTGCCTGAGATTGTCCTCTCTCTCCTTCTCTGCCCCTCCCCCTCTTGTGCTCTCTCTAAAAATTAAAAATAAAAAATTGTTAAAAAAAGTAAAGCAGCAGGTGGAAACTTTTGGCGGTGATGGATAAATTCACTGTCTTTTCCTTTTCTTTTAATAATGAAAGAATTTTGAGAATAGTTGACACACAATGTTATATTCATTTCAGGTGTGCCACATAGTGATTTGACAAGTTTATACATTACTCTGTGTTCACCCCAAGTGTAGCTGCCATATCTTGATTGCGGTGATGTAAACTTACGGCAAAACCTATCAAATCGTACATTTAAATAAATGCAGTTTATTTTATGTCAATTATGCCTCGGTAAAGTGGTTTCAAAAATTTTTATTTTCCAGTTCTCCAGCTACAGTTCAGAGGGTAGATTTCGGACAAGAATCAGGTGAACAGGGTTGGAAACGAAGAATTCACCTAGCTGGTCCATGACCACACGTCTCCACACATGTGTCCTTATTCAGGAAGAGTCAACAGAAAGGGCGAGAACCTCATTCCGGGGCCCTGATGGATCGTGGGGGCAGGTCTTGCCTGGAGAACCGCGTCCAGATTTTTCAGACAGCACGGAAGGGAGACAGGAAACCAGGGCTTGGTCGGGGGGCTGTGTGGCAAGGCACGCTGAAGGAGTGGGCTTGTCAAACTTGGGGGAGAACGTCTCTGGAGGGAACATGTCTTCAAGTACAGAACGACTGCCAAGTGGAAGAGGAAGAAGTTGTGTTCAGTGGGGTCTGAAGGCAGGACTTTTGCAACATTCAAAGCTGTCCAGAGACAGAATGGGCTACTGGGTAAGGTGGGGAGCTCCCCATCCTTGGACGTGTGCAGACAGGAGTTCAAGGGAGGTATAATAGCTCAGTGCTTAGGGTTTGGCATCAGACAGACCTGGATTTGAATGGCACCTTGTGTGTTTCAGGGCAAAGGACTTCCCTTCTCTGAGCCTCAGTGTCCTCATCTATAAAATGGAGCCATAATACCACCTAATCCACTAGGTTATTAATAGACTTAACTGAAGCAACACATACATATAAAGCACTAACATGGAGTCAGGAACATGTAAGACCCCAGTGGCCAGAAGCTTGTGTCATTAGGTTTCATTTTTTATTGAGGGGATCTGTCATCAGATGAGGTGTTAGCTGTTACCTCCTTGCAGCACTCTTGAGTCTGGAGCCAACTCCAACATGCAGAGGTCTGCCCCTCCTTCTTGCTCTCCCCCGGGCCCTTTCTCTTCTTCCAGAAATGGTCTCCGCTGATTCACAACCCCCCCACCCCCCACCTGCCTTCTTCTTCCCACTGAACTTGGGCATCGAGGTGACCTTTCCTTGTTCCCGCTGTCCACACGCGCGCGTGGGCATGACCGATTCACATTAGGCAAGGCTCCCGGAGCCACAGATTTGCAGACGTGTTTACAGTCTTTGAGAGCAGAGACCCCTTTCTGGGGAGTGATCTGGCAGTGCCTCTGTCTCCCACGCAGGGTTGGCCGGCTGGCTGCTCTCGTGATCGTCTTCCTTGGTCTCCAAAATGAGCTTTGATTTCAGACCGAGGAAAAAGAAAAGGCTCGTAAAACCTTGTTCCAGGTCTCCCGGCAGAGTTCATTTCTTGGTCTTAGTCAAAGGCCCCCCTCCGTGAGCGATTGGCCACTTAGCACTTGTTAATGGATCTAACTTCCCCGAGCTTTAAGTGTTTCCTTGCAATTGATCTGCCCGTGAAAAGTATGCTTTGGAGACATGAAATAGCCATGAGAGCCTTAAATGAATTACACTTTATCAAAGGGAGAAAAACAATGCACTTGAAAAAGGCACTACGAGGAAAATGAAGGGCTGCCTCGCATCATGAAGGGGAGGACAGGAGAGGGCCCGGGAGCCTGTGCCGGGCCGAACTCTGCCCACCTCAAATGTCTGCATTTGCATTCAAGAGGGGAATGTAGGCCCTGGATCAGTCTCTCTGCTCTGTGATGCAGCATTTATGGCTCCGCTCCGGTCCCCACCCTCCACCGGCTCTGCCCCCGTAGGGGGTGTCTGAGTCGCTCTCTCCCTTCTGGGGTGGGGGGGCTGGCTCTGCCTGGAGAAGGGATATGGGGGGGGCAGTCCTGCTTTCTCCTCAATCCCTCCCACTTCCCATCTGCTGGGGAATGAACCCTGGAGACATTGGGCAAAGGGGGTGCAAGGACCCCAGTCCTCTAGGGATGTGGCCGTGTGGCGACGTCTCACCGGAGATGGGAGAACTGAGATCAGCTCCCCTGCCTGCCGCCACCCCTTCCCGGACCAGGGCCCCAGGAGGGGGCTCTGTTCCCTTAGATGTGCGGTAAGCAGGTGCTTGCTGAGGGCCAGCCCGTGTCCGGCTCTGTGCCTGGGCTGGTGATCCGGGCTGGACGGGCCCTGGTCCCCACCCTCCCTCTGCACGCAGTGAGGCCACGTCAGCCTCCAACCAGCACGCCGTCACCTCTGTCCCCTCACCCTGCTTTGTGTCCCCTTAGCGCGTGTCAACACGTGACTCTAGAGTGTTAATGTGTGTCTCCTCACTGAACATCAGCTGCAGGGCGATAGGTCTTTTTTTTTTTTTTGTCCCTCTCAGAGCTATGTCCCCAGGAGCTGGAACAGCTCCTGGCATAGAGTGGGCACTCTGTTTTGTGAATGTCATGGGATGTGCTCTAATGGAGGGAACAGGAGGCACAGAGCGTCACAGGTGTCCTTCCCGGGCAGCCTTCCTCCGTGGGTGGAAGAGGGCTGGCAATCCTGACTCATCTGATTCGTGTTGCCTCGATGACCTCTCTTGGGGCTCCATGTTCCCCGCCCCTTGGAGATTAATATACATACCTTAGAAATGCCCGCCAAGGCTGGGATGGGGGGGGGGGGAGACTTGCTTTGGCCTCCCATGAATCTGGTAGAGAGAACACAGTCTTTTCCCTTCCTGAGGCACAGGTGGTGCCTCAAGATCTAATTAAAGGTCAGCTGTCAACGAGGAGCACGGCAAGCCCTTTGAGGTGCGCGTGGACCCTTGGATCTCGCCGCAGCACCCTTCTGCTTGTCCCCTCGGTCTGTGAAACCTGTGCACTAGGGTCCGGATTTTGCGGAGAGTAACTGTGCCGCTGTCACGGGTTGTCCTCCGCCCGACCCTCCCAGTCAGTAAGTTCCCCCGAACAAAGCTGTATGGAATGGAGCTGTATGGATGGAGCCGCCTGCTTCGTTCTCCGGTGTCGAGATGCCTTCCCAGTTTGGGGACTACTTTACTGGCCCTCCCCCACCTCTCACAGTGTGTGGGGGCGGCCAACGGGGGCCACGGGCGTGTGCAACAATCACGAAGAGCCTCGAGCGCACGGAGCACGGATCAGAGCCAGCAATCCCCACCCTCCCATGACCAATGTCAGCGCAGCCGCCACCGGAGACAAGCGTGCCCTCGCACCGCTCCCAGGCCCCGCGGATCTGCACGGCCACGGCCAGCCGCCCCACCCCCACCCCAAGCAGGTGGAGACAGGTCTCAGCGGGGGCCTCTGCGCCGCATCCCAGTCGTCTGCCCTCTGCTCTCTGCTCAGCGTGGGTTTACGGAACATCATCCAAGTGGAGAATCAAGTGGGCAGATGAGACTCGGGACCCGGGGGAGAGGCAGGGGTGGCTTGAGGCCCATGTGGCTGAGGGCGGAGGACAGCCGCAGGGGACCAACGTTCCCGATGCTGGAGCATCAGAACCGGATGAGCCTTCCTGACACAGCTCACTGGGCCTTGGGACCTTAGAATTGTTGGGGAGGCAGGGAATGGGGAGTGGGTACAGGTGGCAGCTGGGACAAGAGTCGGCGGGGGGGCAGCCTGGCAGTAGGGAAGGGGAGACCGTCCCCATGGAAGGGAAAACCAGAGGGCGGCATACAGGGAGGCACAGGGCGGGGGCTCTTGCCTCAGGGAAGTTGCGCAGTGAGGACTGGGTCCCCGCATCCTGCCAGAGAAGGGCGGATGGTTTCAGCTGGCGACCGGGGCCCAGGGCTCCCTCTGACAGCTGCGTTCCTAGCCCGGGCTGCAGAATAAATTCCTGCTCCTGCACTTCCTGCAGTGGCCTGAGCCTGGACCAGAGAGGGAAGGAGACGGAGCCTCACTTACGAAGTGTCTCCCGGGAGCCGGCACGCTGGGTCCACGACCCACTTAATCTTCCTGACAGTCCTCAGGGAAAGCGGGCGCAGCTGCTGGCTTCCAGAAGGGAAGGCAGGGGCTCGGGGAGGTGGTCTGACCAACGAGCCTCAGCGAGGATGGCAGGGGAGGGGAGGCTGACGCGCCATGACCCTGAGGTCGTGTGGGTACAGCTGTGACCCAGAAGGGCTGGGGAGAGGGGGGAGGGGAGTCCCCGAGTTGCGCTTTTCTAGCCAATCCCAGGGAATCCTGCCGCTGCGTCTGGGCAACGGAGTGCTCTCGAAGGATGCAGGGCGGTCAGAGGTCATCTTGCTCGTGCATTGCTGTTCCAAGTGTTCACGGAGAGCCTACTGCGTGCGGGGCACTGGGACGTGGTGCTGAGCAGGACGGGCTCTGGCCTGCCCTGCGGAGCTCACGTGCCCGCTGGGAGCACAGACAGCGTGACATGGGCTTTATTTTGCCCAATGGACATGGGCTTTGTTTTGCAGTTGAGAGGGGGGACACTGAGGTCCACAGACGGAAAAGGAGGTATTTTTCCCACTCAGAGATGGGGAAGCTGGGATGCAGAGAGGTTAGCCACTTGAATGAGTGACATAGACAGTAAGCGTCGGAGCAGGATGTGTACCAGGCAGCGTGATGCCCGAGCCTCCACGTGCAGTCCCCGCTGTCCCTCCGGGGGCGCTGCCTGGACGGAGCCTGCAGGGGGGGCCCAGACTCTCACCTCGCTGTCTGAACTCTTCTCAAGACGGGTGGGGACAGGCCAGCTGGGACCTACCTGTCTGCGGCTGGCCTCAGGGGTGTGTCCCATAGGGCCAAGTGAAGGGCAGTTCCGGTCCAGAGCAGGGCATGGCACTGGGCAGGAGGGCTGTCCCTCAGTGGACTCCCAGGGGGTGCGGAGGGCCAGGCCTAGGAAAACTGAATCCCGTAGCCAAGGCAGAGGACGTCAGCCAAAGCAGAGGACTGGTGCCTGGTCAGGAGCAGGGGTCCTGAGAGATGCCCGGTAGTGTCCCTTGATGGGTCTGGCAGTGCCCGGGCCGGGCTCTGGCATGACTGGGTCTCCGGGGCTGAAGGTGGCCACACCACCCACATCTCTCTGGCCACCTGGAGCCCCTGCGGGTCAGAGTGTTGACTCCTCAGCCCCAGGACCCTGAATTTAATCCTCCACCCTGAGGCCGCACGGTTCCCGCTTCCCCACACAGGCCCCAGCTCTGCGGGCACAGAGGTCGCACCACGTGTGGGTGGCTGTTCCGCCCTGGCAGAGGCTAATGGCATGTTAGTGCAGGGGCCATCCTGGCTCTGTCTGCATCCGAGGGAGGCATGATACCTTCAATTATCAGAGGTAGGTCTTTTGTGTTTGCCTCCTGGATTCTCTCCTTGAAGGTAATAATTAAAGCAGACACATCAGAGAAGGAACAGCCGCAGGGCTCAGGGGAGGAGGAGGAGAGAGGATGCGGTGTAGACCCGGAAGGGGGGCTTGGCCACCAGGACAGGAGGCACTGCACCTAGAGGCTTCTCTGTGAGCCTGAGAGCCCCCGCCCCGCACGCCCAGAGAGAAGGGGGTGCTCTGTGCCTTCCTCTGGGACGTGTTGTGGGGAGGGAAGCAGGGAACAGAGGAAGGAACCATAGAGGAGTCAGGCACACTGGGCTCTTCAGTTCCCTGCTGTGTGACTTCGGGCAACTTGCCTCCTCCCTCTGAGCCTCAGTCTCCTCATCTGTCGATGAGGGACAGTGATCTGATCAGCTTCTGCCTCCCGGGGCGGTTGAGGAGATGAGCCCTAAAAGCGGCACGAATGGACACCCGGGAGGAGAGGGACAGTAAGCTCAGGGGTCAGGCCAGGGGCTGGGGTTTGGTTCCTTAACCTCCCAAAGTGTCAGTCCCCTCATCTATAAAATGGGTTAATACCAGTCCCTTCCTTAGAGATTGGTCATGAGAATTACTGAGATGACGCACCCGTGGAGCCTGGCATGCAGTGAGCCCCAGCCCACGGTGGACGGTGTCGCCCGTGTCCTAGTGCACGTGACCCTGAGGCACATTCACCATCCCGGGCTCTGTAGACCCTCCCTCCATCCCCTGTGTCTGTAGGACCACGCCTCGCTCTGCTTTGGGCACCCAAACAATTTTGTCCCCATTCTTGGGAGTGGCCTAGGGATGGGAGGACGTGTTGCTGGTGTTTCGAGTTTGGACTACATTTTCCCAAAGAAGGGCTGTTATTATGGTTAGTAGTAGCAGCTGCAGCCATTAGGACTTTTGGATTGATTTATTCCAGTCTATAAAAGAAAATTCAGGGTTTCATGAAAAAATTACCTTTTTAGGGACGCCTGGGCGGCTCAGTTGGTTGAAGCGTCCGACTCTTGCTTTTGGCTCAGGTCATGATCTCACGGTTCGTGGGATCGAGCCCCGTGTCGGGCTCCGCCGTGCTGAGAGCGGGGCGCCTGCTTGGGATTCTCTCTCCCGCTCTCTCTCGGCCCCTCCCCCACTCTCTGTCTCTGTCTCTCTCAAAATGAATAAATGACCATATTTAAAAATACACTCTTAGTTCCAAAAGCCTTTAGGGACAACATTCCTGACTGGAGAAGAAGTGAGTACACATCTCCTGCGCGGTAGGCATGGGCTAAGTCCTTTGCAGATGTCAATTTACTTTCTGCAACGATCGAATGAGATTGATGGTATTATTTAACTTTATTGCTTTTTTTCTCCCATATGTTTATTTTATTTTTTAAAGTTTGTTTATTTTTGAGAGAGAGAGAGAGAGAGAAAATCCCAAGCAGGTTCTGAGCTGTCAGTGTAGAGGCTGACGTGGGGTTCTATCCCACAAACCCCAAGATCATGACCTGAGCCGAGATTCAAGAATTGGACCCTTAACCCACTGAGCCACTCGGGCACCCCTGTTTTATTTTTTTGATTTCACTTTTTAATTTTGGGGTCGTTATAGAGCCATATGAAGTTATAAGAAATAATACAGAGGTCTTTCCCTGCTCCTCCTCGCTCAGTACGGCTATCAACTCTGGGAATGACATTAGAAACAACGAAAGGAGCATGTTGAAGAGTGGGCAGAGGACGGCAAATGGGCCAAGGGCCCCAGGAATGGAGGGACAGCACACTGGCAGGGCATCTCAGACCTCCCGCCCATTGAACAAGGAGACCCAGACTCAGTTTCTCTAGTAGCCCCAACTTAGCAAGAGAAGGCAGCCCAGGTGGGTTCCTACCCCCTTGGTTCTAATGGGATCCCCACCCACACCACCGGGTGACGAGGGAAAGGGGGATCCCATCACGGATCCCCCATGCGTTTGTCATCCTTGTGGGGGAATTGATTTCATTAACGTTTCATTTAAACATTTGAATAATAATAAAAAAGAATACAGAGAGATCCCATGTACCCGTTACCCCGTTTCCCCCGATGGTATTTGCTATTTTGTAAAACCATAGGACAACATTTCAAGCAGAATGTTGACATCGATACAGATTTCCTCAGTGTTTACTTGTACGCATCTGTGCTGTACAGAAAAGCTACCAACTTGGGGTCAAAAAGGAGGGAAAATCAGACAGATGCGTTTCATCGGGGAACTTGCCTCACTTTTGAGGGCCCGTCTCTGCTTGCTTGTCGTCCTCCTCTGGGGACACTTGTGCTGACTTTGCCTGTGGAGTCCCTTCCCCACCTTCAGTCTGTAGATGAGGTTGCACCCATAGCTCAGGGTGGGCCATGTGACCAAGGCTCAAACCAAACTGTGCAGTGGTTTTCTAGCCATAGTAGGTGGCTCAGGGAGGACATAGGACCCAACAGAACCAATGAGATGTAATGGGGCTTTTATTGGGGGCGTCTGAGAAAGAGACTCTTGCTCCTTACCTGTGAATTTGGAACTTGGAAGTTCAAGGCCTGTAGCTCTTGCCACCATTTTAGGTGTAGCCCAGGAATGAAGACGATGTGAAGGAGAATGGAGAGAAGCCGGATGTTGGTGACATCGCTGGAGGCCCCCCTCAAGATATTTCTGAAATCAACCCTGGCCCTGAGAGTTTCCATGACACGAATCAACGGTTTCTCCTTCGTTTGAGCCGGTTTGGGTTGAGGTTTCCGACACGTAGAGCAGAGAAGACTCGCTGGTTCAGAGACCCCCACCAAAGAGCTCACACGAAGAGATGGCTTAGGGAAAGGACACGGGGGTGCCCTCAGACCCCAACTGAAGAGAGAATAGCTGGGGTTCTGGGGCCTGGGCTCACCTGACACGGACCTTTCCTGTCTCTCTGTCTGTGTCTCTGACGGCATCTGGAGAGTGACCTGTCTCTAGTTCTGTCTGTCCATCTTCTTCTTCCTCAATGTAGTCTACTGGCTCTGTTCATTTCCAACCTCCCAGGCTGTGCCAAAACGGTGGCCTCTACCCCCCAGCTACAAGCTCCTGCAGCTGGCTCCCGTAGCTTAGTGACTCTGTCTCCGTGTTCCAAACTGAGATTCCAGGGAGAGAAAACCCGAGAATATGTCTGGTGTGGACCAGGAGCCCACCTCAATACTGTTAACAGACTGGGGGTTGTTGGTGGAGGTTGGGGGCGGGTGGGGGAGTAACTTATCAGGGCGGTGGGCAGAGCACGGAGGGATGGACTGGGAGAACATAATCAACATTTTTTTTTAAGTTTATTTCTCTATTTTGAGAGAGCAGAGAGGGTGCGAGCGGGAGAGGGGGCAGAGAGAGCGAGAGAGGATCTCAAGCAGGCTCCTCACCCTCAGCACAGAGCCAGACGCGGGGCTCAAACTCGCAAACCCCGTGAGATCGTGACAGGAGCCAAAATCAAGAGCCAGATGCTTGGTCGACTGAGCCACCCAGGCTCCCCAGTCAACGTTTGTAAAAAGATAGGAATTACAGTCCTTGTATTTCCAATCAGGAAATTGGAGCTGTAAGAGGTCCGGTGAATTGCTAAAGATCACGCAGCCAGCGAGCTGCAGACTCACGATTTATACCTTAGGTTCAGCAGGATTCCAGACTCCAGCCCCCGACCCCTCTTGCTTTCCTGTCTCTTGCTCTCACCTGCTCCTCTCACCTGCCATTTCCTGCTGGGCCAAGCAGAGCAGAAGATGGGGAGAAAGTGACTCTCCTGAGAGGAGAGATAATGGGGCAGCTCCTGGGGCTGGCACGGGTGGGGACACGTCTTTGCCCCTCAGACCCTGGAGTGTTTGCAGATCCGCACGGTTCCTGCACCTGAAGCCGAGGCTGCCCCAACTCTCCTTCCAGAGCAGACGCGGGGAAGTCTGCACCCTTGAGTCTCCTGCTCAGTTATCTATGCAAGCGTTTAATGAAAATTTCACGACGGCTTTGTGTCTTATCCAAACAGCTAAATGATGGCCTTGCATTTTGCCCAAGTCTAGCACCCACCGCCGACATCTTCGTCCAAAGCCTCCTGACCTCCACCAACCAGTTTTGATTGCAAGTCCCTCCCAGGATGGCCTTGATGTCCAGAGTGGGGCGGCCTTCTGCGAACACAGCGAGGCGACCATTGCTTAGACGAGGCCTCTCGGGAGTGGGACTGGGCTTTCACACGTGTCTGCCAGCCACGTGGTCCCGACCTCCGGTGCCAGAGATGATCTCTGACATTCACTGGCTGGATCAGCCAGATGATTCCGGGTGAACAACGGCAGGGAGGTTTTAGGAAGGGCATTGTTATTTGGCCTTGTGCCCGGAAGTTACCGAAAACCACCTCCCGGCAGACAGGGCAGTAGGAGGGCCAGGATGTGTGTGAGTGCTTTTCAGGGTTCCCTAGGGTCAGGTGGGTGACCTTGGGGTGATGACTTAACCTCTCAGATCCCCAGTTTCCCCAATTGGAAGGCAGAGCTGATGAGCCCTCCTGCATAGGGGCTGCGAGGACCACAGGGGAAGGGAAGCTGCCAACAGGGCTGGCGCACAGTAGGTGCTCAGGGAAGGAAGTGGCCGGTGACTTGGGTGGGGGGCACAGATGAGGCGCTGAGCTGGGTGGGGGGTGATGTGGGGCCCTGGCTTCCAGCCCTCATGGCCCCATCGCCCACTATCAGAGGAGGCTCTGGGCACCACCGGGCCGCAAGAGTATGGGTGCACACGGAGGGGGCACTGGGCACGTAGCCGCAGGATCTGGACGAGGCTCTCCCTCAGGGTCGGGGGAAAGGCCCAGCCACAGGGGCTGGGAGACAAGACTCGGCATTTAGAGAGACTGGGGGCAGGTGCCGGAGGCCAGAAGGGTCCTCCGGGCCTTCCGGCATCAGGACAGAGCAGGGATGTCCTGCCGTGGGGGCCGGGAGGGGGGAGATCCTGACTCAGGGCAAAGAAGGGCACCCACAAGGTCTGGGCCAAGGAGCAGGGCCCGGGCTCAGACCTCAGCTCAGGCGCGGGAATCGGTGGCGGCGACCGTCCGTTTCCACTCTGCGTCCGCGGCTGCGGGACCTGCGGACGGGAGACCGGAGAAAATCTGGCCCGTCACCGGGGGTGCCCAGTGTAACGCAGACTCAGGGACACAGCGAGGGTTCACCGTTGGCGCCCGGGAATCCCGAAGGGAAGGAGACAGTCCTGGGGGCGCCCGGGAGGCGACAGGTCTCATCCTGGGGGTCACGTTGGCGGCATAGAGGGAGCACTGGACTCGGAAGGGGGCTGTCTGGGTTCTGGACCCAACTCAGTCTCCAGACCCCTGTGTAAATCGGGGGAAGTCACTTGGCCTCTCTGGGCTTAGCCTGCACATCTGCAGAGCAAGGTCGTTTCTGAGACGGCCGCCAGATTGAGCCTTGGCTCTCCGGGGCTCCGTGTGGCTGCCCTCTCCCCCCCCCCCCCCCCCAGCTTTAAATCTGACCTGCGGCCTCTCCGCTCAAACCCGCCTCTGCCGGAGGAAGGCGAGTCCGTGCCAGGAACCCTCGGTGCTGACGCGGCAGCCTTCGCGGTCACTGCATGAGGCCGGCCTGGCCGTGACGGGGCTGCTCAGTTCATTAGAGTCCAGGGATAATGTGCCCTCGCCCTTGGAGATGCCATTACAGGGTGGCTTCTGCAGCTGCCTCCGTGGGAGGCGAGAAAATGGAGAAAAAGGGGCAGCAGGAGAGGAATTTAACTCACACCCCCGGGGGTGGGGGAGAAGCTGAGGCAGCAAAGTTTTGTGCTGGTCTCAGCTTGGAGACTTGGGTGCTGGAGGGGAGGCAGCCATCAGGCTCTTGCATTTCCTGTGACGGGACCTTCAGTGCAACCTGGCTGAAGCTCAGAAGGGACTAACTGGTTTTATGTCACTGAGAAAAGCTCAGGGATGGGTGGAGGGGCCTTTAGCAAGACCTTGCTGCGGAGGCTCAGATGATGCCGCTGGGGCCTTCTCTGTGGGTTTTAGCATCTCCCCCCTTCACAAGGCCGTACTGAGGCCCTCTTCTTGGGGGGGGGGGACCAGGTGGTTTTGCATCCAGACTAGAGTCCGGCAGAGTCCCCAACCCCTGATCCAAAGTCTTGAGCTGACTCCCATTGGTTCCAGGGGCCACGTCCTGACCCCCGAGCCAGTCTGGAAGGTCAGCGAGTGGGAACGTGGTGATTGGTTTCATCCAGTCGGGGTTGGGGGGGGGCAAGGTTGACCCAGCCTGAGCCTGGGATGGGCTGAAATTAGGGGAGGGGGAAGTTCTGGGCACAGCTCTACTAGTAAAAGGGGCCGGGGAACTGGATGGCAATAGCTCACGGATATTCTCCACTGGGCTTAGGGTGGGAAACAAGAAAAGCAAATGTATGAAACATGGTGTGGGGGGTGGGGGGGGATGCCTACCATCCACAGGGCGGGGCTGGCTCATTTCACCTTTCCCATGATCTGCTAAAGCTGTTCTGGCCCTGCGTCTAGAATCCTGTATTTTAGTGTTGGAAGGATCTTTGAAACGTACCTGGTCTGACATCATCGCGGTTTTATTTTTAATGTTTATTTATTTTTGAGAGAGAGGGAGAGAGAGAGGGGGTCCGTTTCCGAAGTGGGCTCCATGCTGACAGCAGAGAGCCCGCTTTGGGGCTCGAACTCACGGACCGGAGCCAAAGTTGGACGCTTAACCCACTGAGCCACCCAGGCGCCCCTCGTCGAGTTTCTAGATCAGGCGATGGAGACCCAGAGAGGCTAAGTGACTATCTCAAGATCATGTAGCTCATTAGTAGAAGACTTAGGTCTTCCCAGAGAGAGCTCGTCCGGGAGGGTCTATCTGCTCAGAGCTGTTGCTGCATTACAGAGAACTTTCTGGAAGGCAAGCCTCACTCTCACTCAAGCCAGACAGGGCAGCCTGCATGGGCCAGAGCGCACCTGCCCTGGGTGAGTAGGGAAGGGGTCCCTCATCACCCCCTGCCCTGCATGGGCAGCCTCAGCAGATGTGTCCACCTGGGCCCTGCCTCCCTGCTGGTCTGTGCAAGCACCGAAGTTAACTCCCAGAGTACGAGAGATGACGAGGCCGGTCGTGGTCATCCAGCCCAAACCCTGCCTGTGACGGGGGAGGAAACCGAGGCTCAGGAGAGGAGGAGCATTCCAAGGCAGGCAGAGCGATGCAGCAGAAGGGCTCCCGGCTCCCAGGGTAGTGCTCTCCCACCACACCCCTGCCTGCTGCCTGCACCAGTCCTGAGCCGTGGTCCTCATGGCCCCGGGGGGGGACCGTCAGCCATCCTGAAGTCATACTTCTGCACTGACAGCCCCTCTCCCCTGAACAGCGTGCCCTTTAGCAAGGTGTATCCATCTACTCTCTACTGAAACAGGAGACAGTGGGGGGCCGGAGGGCAGCTGCGGGTCGTCCAAGGTCAGCTGCTGACCAGTCCGAGCTGGGACCAGCCCCGCCTCCTCCTTCCAGGACCGAAGCCTTTGAAGAGTTTCTGGGACGTTGGCCTCCCTTGTTCCCGCCCAGCTGGGGTCCTGGGAGCGCTGCCCTGGGAACCGATGGGGGAAGGCTGGGTCCGTGGGCCCCTCGCAGCTGGCGGGCGGTGGAGAGGAGGGGGGTCGGCTCTCCTGGAGGCCAGTCTGGTGTCCTGTCACCGCACACGGCCACTGCCACAGTTAGGATGGCATTCCGCAGAGTAAGAGGGGCCTGAGCGACAGGTGTAAACAAATCAGGTTTTCTTCCTGAGGAGGCGGGTGCCCCAGGGAAGGCCCAGCAGCTCCAAGATGCCCCGGGGCCCGGCCTCCTCCTCGGTTTCCCCTCAGAGTCCTCGGCGTGTGCGGATGGCCCCTGAGGTCGCAGCACGGCCGCTCCACCTGGGCCGAAGGGTCCCTTTCAGGACAGGCAGTGGGGGGGCCATGGCGAGCCCGGCTGATGCCATGTGACAACCTCTGCCCTGTCTGGTGGCCCTGAGCTGAGGACCGACTGGTTGGTGGGGTGGGGGCGGCAGGGGGAGTGTAAGGTTTTTAAGCTGGGAAATTGCTGTCCACGAACAAGAGGGGGATTTGTCAGTAGGGAAGAGGAGGGAGGTGACTGTCAGCGGGCAGCCCGCTGTCGCTGCCCCAGCACCGACGGCCTCATCTTCCCGTCCCTTACCTCCTTGCACCTGCAGGGCTCGGTTGTTGTGATTGCGCAGGGGGAAGCCAACTTGCCAGGGGGGGCCCGCAAGAGAGGTTCACAGGGCCAGCCAGAACCCTGACTCCCTGCCCCAGGGCACCCACCGCTCCCCAGCTCTGTGCTGCTGCCCCTGCTCCCCCGCTCTCTCCCCTCCGTCCAGTTCTCTGTCCCTCCAGCCCCGGAGCAGCCTGGTGGGCGCGTCCCCGCAGCCCGAAGGTGACCCGAGCTGTGGTGGTTCACCCCTTACGGTTCCGGCACCACGTTCAGGCTGAACCACTGCCATGGAAAGTCCACACCCGAACCACCTCCCCGGCCCGTGTGACACCCCCTCTCTCACATCCTGCCGGTGGGACGCTCCCAGGGGTAACCTTCGTGGATGACGTTTGAGCAGGCGTCTATCAGAATTCAGAACGCACGTACCCTTTGTCCCAGCCATTTAACTCCCAGGAGTCGATCATTCTGAAGTACTCCAGAGCACAAAGCCACGTAAGGATCTTCATGGCGACGCCGTTTGTAATAACAAAAATTGGAGAAATCTAGCTGTCCATCAGGAGGAGATCGTTTACTTAAACTATGGCGTATCCATACCATTGAATACCAAACAGCCATTAAAATGATTGAATCTGGCCTCTGTGCTCCGACTTTGGAGAATAGCCAGGGCACGTTTGGGGATAGAGAAAGTAGGTTGCTGAAAAATACGAACAGCATGATAATGATTTTAATAATCTTGGTTTGTGCACAGACAACTGTCTGGAGGGATGTGCACCTGTATCGGCCGAGCCTCAGGGAAGTTCCTTGTGTGTTGAGACCCTCTGACCACACGAGCTCTCCAGCCTCATCCAAGGCCATTTGTGCCCGAGATCCAGCCCCCCCGCCCCCGTAGCCCGCATCTTCACTGTTCCCATCTCCCCCGGGTCATTCCCATCCGTGTGCAAACCCAGCACGAACCCTGTAATCCCCCCAAGTAAGTCAGTCTCACACCTCTCTGCTACCTTCCCTCCACGGTAGAGCAAGAGCCCCCAATTCCCCTCCTTCCTTCATTCCACTGGGACTGGATTTCAGCCCCTCCCTCGCCACCAGATCTGCTCTCGTCAAGGTCACCGGTTACCTGGGCATCGATGAACCCAACTGTCAACTTTCAGTGACGCTTTCAGTATTTGGCATAGCTGCTCACTACCTTCAGAGGCCCTCCCTTCTCTCTGCTCCTGGGACCCCACTTTTCCTGGTTCCTGCCACCTCCCCGGCTGCTCCTTCTATGTCTCCTTGGCTGACTCTTTTTTTTGGTTCCTCCGCTTGTAAACTGTGTACTGTCCCCTGGCCTCTGCCCTTGGTTCTCTCCTCCTTATCCTCCCTCGGTCCCTTGGGGACCTCACCAGACTTGTGGCCTTTCTATGCCACTCATATGCTGATGGTCCCAAATGTACTTTTCAGCCTGGACATCTCTCTGAACTCCAGGCTTGTACATCCAACCCCCTATTCCTTTCTCTCTCTCTCTCCCCCGTTTTCATTCTACCAAAATCATATATTACCTCTATAATTTACACGTGTGTGTGAACCACCCTTACAAGCGGAGACTATTTACAATAGAAAGCAATTCCATACTTCTGCGGAACGCTTTGCCCAAAGCCTTTTTTGAAAGGCTGCGCTCTCCGGGGGCCCGCAGTAAAGGATTTTTACTTATCACCACGTTACTGTCACGCTCCGACGCAACCCTCAAAAACACGTGCCATTTCTGTTTCCAGTTCTGTCCAATTCAGCCAGTCTCTCCCCGAGTTTCTACGAAGAGCTGGCCCTGTCGGGGAACAACCGTAAGATCCATCTTGCAAGGAAAACGCACCGTCGACTCCCAGAGGAGGCGTTTAAGAACTTCATCCGGGGAGCCGACGCCACAGGACATGTAGCCAGGTCCTAAGCATCATCAGCGCATCGAGGCGGCAGCTCAGAACGAGGAAGGGCCCCTGGTGTCTGATAAAGACTCTGTCCTTGACCAAACCAGCCAGGGTTCTCTGAGCCCCGCTCTCGACCAGCCCTCACCCTCGGCCTGTAAAGACTTGAATAAACGCTGACATGTTTCCTAAGAGCTCAAGGCCACATTCCTAGGATGACCCTGGCCCTTCTTAAAGAGCCTGCCTGAGAAAACTCAAGGCTGCCCAGAGAAGTCACTTTTGACCCAGCCGACACCTGACGACAGGGCGCCTGCCTCCCAGCCTCGGAGGGAAGGCAGAGGCCCAGCTTGGATAAATGGCACTCAGCACACCCAGACGGGGTTCGCAAGGACCCACCTTCCTTCCTTCTTTCCACTTTCCTGACTCTGCTCGAGCCCCTGCTTCTCCCACCAACCCCCTCACCCCATTCTCTCCTTAAAACACCCCGTCACCTCTGTGCAGGTCTGAGTGTGGCTCAGCTCTTTCCCCACGGGCAGTAGTTCCCGGGTGAATTCTGTTTTCGCCGCTGTAACGAGTTGCCAGCTGCATTGCTCTCTGACATCCCTCAGGCTGGTGAGGCAGCCAGGAGGGGCTTGACTACAGACAGAAGGGTGGCCGAGGGACCGGAGGGGGACAGCTGCTCTGCCCCCTTTCACCGCCACTGGCCATCCTCCACCAAAGTGGACCGTCTTGAAAAACATCGGATAACACACTGACGTGACTGTCTTTGAAGCTACCACAGCAAGGCAGTAATGAAAACAAGTCCCGGGGACACCCAGAGGAGACAGGTGAGGAGTGAATAATGCCGATTTAGAGCTCTCAGGAACCTACCAGATTTATACCCTGCCCTTATGTCACTTTCGAGTTGTCCTCCTTATTTTAGAACCTGTTGATACCTTTGCTGTCTGCGGGTTGTGAGTCCCTGGGCCAGTGTTGAAATGGTAGCTTTCTCTTCCTTTCTTTCTTTATTTTTTTCCTGCAGGAGAACGGGCTCGGGTCGCTGAGCACTGAGTGCCGCTGACATGGATGATGGTGAGGCCATCAAGAACCTGCCAGGGAGGAGGCGACTATATGTACAAAGGCCCTGTGGTGGGATGGAGCACGACGTAGTCAAGACACGTTGATAACACCACTCAAATCACACACATCTGAGGAAGGCCAGTGAGGCCAGAGCCCAAGGTAGAGAGAGAGAGAGAGAGAGAGAGACACAATACCACGGAAGAATCCTTGATTGGAGGGATGCCGTGATCACAATTCCTTTCCCAACATCACAACAGCTGACAGACGGGGAATGCGTTGGGGCGGGGTGGGCCGGAGAGAAAGCAGGGACGCCAGTCGTGGCACAGTCGTGCGGATAAGAGGTGCCAGAGGTGGACTCGGGCAAGTGAACACAGAGATAAAGCAGTAACGCAGGCAGCTTAGGAGACACTTAGGAGACAGAATCATCGGGGCTTGGGGAGAGGCTGGGTGTTGGGGGTGAGGTGGCCCCTAGGTTTTTTAGTCCAGGAACTGGACGGGTGAGTGCAGGTGCATGCACGGAGGTTCCCAGCCGTGGAGGGGACCCTGGGAGCCCTACTGAGTCTGAGGCGCCTCTGAGATGGGCAATCGTGTATGAGGAGGAAACCGATCTCTTTACCGTGTCTGTGTTTTTGGCTTCTCCAGAATGTCATGTAAACGGATTCAGAGGGTAGGCTTTTCAGACAAACTTCTTTTAGCCTTTTCAGACAAACTTCTTTTCATTTAGCGATATGTATTTAAAATTCACTCACATTTTTCTGTGGCTTGATGGCACCTTTATTTTCATCATTGCAGAACTTTCCCATCTTCTGGGTGTGGCCCCGTCTGGTTATCTGCTCGTCTACTGAAGGACATCTTGGTTCCCTAAAGTCTTGGGCAATTGTGAATAAAGTTGCTATAAATATTGTATGAATGTGTGTGTGTGTGTGTGTGTGTGTGTGTGTGGTTATTGTTTTCAAATCAGTTGGGGAAGTACCTAGAAGTGTGCCTATCGGATCATACGGTGGGACTATGTTCAGCTTTGTGAAAAACTGCCAAATCACCTTCTCAAGAGGCGGTACCATTTTGCATTCCCCCCAGCAATGAGTGAGACTTCCTGTTAGTCTCTACCTTTGCCAACAATTGGCATCCTTAATTTCTTTTTAATGTTAGCTTTTCAAATAGGTATGTAGTATTATCTCCAGTTGTGTTAGTTTGTAATTCTCCAATGGCAATCGATGAACATTTCTTCATATGCCCACTCGCCACCTGTATATCTTCCTTAGTGGAGTATCCGGTCAGATCTTTTGCTCATTTTCTTCCTTGGCCTGTTCATTTTCTTATTGCTGAGTTTTAAGAGTTTCTTGTGGGGGCGACTGGGTGGCTCAGCCGGTTAAGCCTCCAACTTTGGCTCAGGCCACGATCTCGCGGTTCGTGGGTTCGAGCCCCGTGTCAGGCTCTGTGCTGACAGCTTGGAGCCTGGAGCCTGCTTCGGATTCTGTTTCTGTCTCTCTGTCTCTGTCTCTCCCTCCCCCACTTGTGCTCTCTCTCTCTCTCAAAAATAAATAAAGTGTAAAAAAAATTAAAAAAATGCATCTTATAAGAGTTTCTTGTGTATTTTGTATGCAAATCCTTTACCAGGTATGAGTTTTGCAAGTATTTTCTTCCCATGTGTACTTTATATTTTCATTTTTTTAAAGACGGTGCCTTCCTCACAGCAAACATTTTCCATTTTAATCCAATTTGACTTGTCAATTGTTTTCCATGTAAGATGACTTTGGTATTGCGTCTGTAAACTGGCAGCCAAACCCAAGGTTACCTGGTTTTTTCTCCTGTGTTTTGTTCTAGAAGTTTCATAGTTTTGCATTTTATATTTAGGTTTATGACTCATTTTGAGTCAATTTTTGTGAGTAATATAAAGTCTGCACCTGGGTTCTTTTTTTTTTTTCCCCTGCATATGGATGTCCAATTGTCCTAGCACCATTTGTTGAGAAGTCTATTCTTTAAAAAAATTTTTTTTAATGTTTATTTATTTTTTTGAGAGACAGAGACAGAGCGTGAGTGGGGGAGGAGCAGAGAAAGAGGGAGACACAGAATCCGAAGCAGGCTCCAGGCTTTGAGCTGTCAGCACAGAGCCCGACGCGGGGCTCGAACTCAAGAACCGTGAGATCATGACCCGAGCTGAAGTTGGCCGCTTCACCGACCGAGCCGCTCAGGCGCCCCTAAAAGACTATTCTTTATCCATTGATTTGTTTTGTTCCTTTGTGAAACTCAGTCAACTGTATTTATGTAGGTCTTTCTGGGCTTTGCGTTCTGTTCCAGTGATCTATGTGTCTAATTTTCGCTGTCTTAGTTACTGTCACTTTATTGTGAGTCTTGAAATCAGATAGTGTGAATCCTCCAAATTTGTTCTTTTTCACTATTGTGCTGGCCGTTCTAGGTCCTTTGCCCTTCCATATGAATTTTAGAATCAGTTTGCCAATACCTACAAGATAACATACTGGGATTTCCATTGGTCTGGCAGTGAGCCTGTAATCAAGTCGAGAAGAATCGATATCTTAACGGTATCAGGGCTTTTAATCCACAAACATCAGCTATCTCTTTTATTTAAAGAAATTCTTTTATCATTTCAAAACTTTTCTGGACAAAGATCCTGTACGTATTTTGTTAGATTTATACTTAAGGACTTCATTTTTTTTTTGATGCTGTTGTCAATGGTGTATAAAAAATATTTCAAATGTTGATTGTTCCTTGATGGTATATGGGAAAGCAATAGACTTTTGTATATTGACCTTATATCCTATGGTTCTGCTAGACTAATTAATTCTATACTAATTAGTTCTAATAGGGTTTTGCAGAATTTGGGGGCTTGTCTAAGGAAAATCGTGCCATCTATGAATAAAGACAGTTTTATTCCATTTCTTCCTTTCTGATGCATATACTTTTTATTTCTTTTTCTTGTCTCATTGCACTAGCTATGACTTCCGATATGATGTTGAATAGGAGTGGTAAGAGACGATTTCTTTGCCTTATTCTTGATGTTAGTCTCAGCATTAAGTATGATGTTAACTATAGCATTTTTGGTAGATGATCTTTATTGAGCCGAGGAAGTTTCCTCAATTCCTAGTTTGCTAAGAGTTTTTCCTTTTTCTTCTTCTTCTCTTCTTCTTTTTTTTTTTTTGTAATGGTGAATAGGCATTATACTGATTTTCAAATATTGAACTATCCTTGCATACCTAGAATAAAGCCCACGTGATTGCCCCTTATAATTCTTATTATACATTGTTACATTTGATTCGATAGGATTTCCTTGATACTTTTGCATCTATCTTAGATGCAAATATACATCTTGTGTCTATATCTGTGTATATACAGATTGTGTCTGAGGTTTTCTTTTGTTATAGTGTTTTTATCAGCTTTAGGTATTAAGATAATATTGGCCTTACAGGATGAGTTTGGACATATTCCTTCAGCTTCTATTTTTTGGAAGAGATTGGGAAGAACTGGTAATACGTCTTCCTTAAACATGTAGTAGAATTAACCAGTGAAGCCATCTGGGCTTGGTGGTTTCTTTGGGTGGGGGGAGGATTTAGAAATAATTATTGATTCAATTTCTTAAGTAGATACATCACTATTCAGATTATTTGTCTTTCCGTGGTTTTAGTAGTTTGTCTTTCAAGAGATCAATCCATTTCATGTAAATCATCCAGTTTGTGCATTTACTTTTTCCCTGGTTCCCTTGGCATTTTTTTATGTCAATGGAACCAATAGCGATGGTCATTCTGATATTGGCAATTTGTATATTCTTTCCTTTTTCCTCGTTTAGCCTGACTAACGAGGGGGAAAAAAAACTCCATCAAAGGATAAAAACGCAAACTGCAGGTTCAGGTTTCGCGAGTGTTTTGTAGTTGTTTTGTTCTCCGACACACGAGATGGTTCCGGAACCTAATAATTACCTAATGCGACGGGTTACCATATTTCAGAATGACAAAAAGTGTTGAATGTTACCATCTCTTGACCTTAAGAAGTTTAGAATTTTAACTCTCAGCGAGTCGTTTAACAACGAAGTGAACATCCGCTATGTGCCAAACGCTGTGTTGAGCCCTTGGGCGTCATGGTGAGCAAAGCGGATGTGGCCCCTGTCTTCACGGGGACTGGACTAACATGATCCAAATGAGGTCTCCGCTAAATGCCAAGTTGCTCCTGTGTTATATAAAGGAGAAAGATATAAGCGAGTCTATGATATTAACACATCGAAGGATCTGGCCCAGCTCGGGCAGTCAGGGAAGACCTTCCTAAGGAAGAGACAACTGAGCTGAGGTTTGAAGGTTGAGCAGAACTAGACAGGGAGAGAAATGTGCTCCTGGCAGGGATCTTGAGGTGGGAAGGACCTTGTCGCTCTGAAGTCTCAAAAGAAGGCCAGTGCGTTTAGGGTGGAAATAAGGTGTGGGAGAAGAGGGAGCTGAAGGAGGAGAGGGACCGCCCGCCATTGTGCCTTCAGGCTAAGTCTGGGGCAAACCCCTGAGGCTGCTCTCTGGCCCCTGTCTCTTTTCTCAGAAGGAAATGAGAGCCGGCAGGGAAAGAGAAGGGAGAGTGAGAATCGTGTTCCTTACTTATCATCTTCTTCATTTAGCCATCTCTGTGGGGTGCTGAGTTACGCATAAGTTATTTTTTAAGTAAATTGTTTTCCTGAGGTATAATTTACAAGAAAATTCAATCATCTGAAGAGTACAATGCAACGATTCTTCAGAAACTTACAGAGTTGTGCAGTTATCACTATAATCCTGTTTTAGAACATTTCCGGCGCCTGGGTGGCTCAGTCGGTTGAGCGTCCGACTTCGGCTCAGGTCATGATCTCGCGGTTCGTGAGTTCGAGCCCCGCATCCGGCTCTGGGCTGACAGCTCGGAGCCTGGAGCCTGCTTCCGATTCTGTGTCTCCCTCTGTCTGCCCCTCCGCTGCTTGCACTCTGTCTCTCGCATTGTCTCAAAAATAAAGAAACATTAAAAAAAAATTTTAAAAAAAAGAACATTTCCAACCCCTCCAAGTGCCCTTGTGTTTGCAGCTAAGCCCCACCTTTACCCTCCCCTCTTCCTGCGACACACTCACACGTTGTCCTAGACGGCTACTGGTCTGATTCTTGTTTTTATAAATTTGTCTTCTGTGGCCATCTCATATAAAGAGAGCCCTAGGGCATGGAGTCTTCTGCATCTGACTTCTTAGCATAATAGATTCGAGGTTCCCTCCATGTGAACCTTACACTCCTACCTACCCAGATCTAGATCTAGACATGAGATTGCCTGTTTCTCTGCATCCTTATGGTATTGTGTCTTAAAAAAAAAATTACAGACATTCAAAAAAAATTATAGACCTTCAAATGGGTGTGTATTGGGACCTCCTTGCTGGTTTTAGTTGGCATTTATCTAATAACTAATGTCATTAGTCGAACATTTGAGCATGTAATTATTACCTAATTAGCCATTAAAATATTTTATTTCATGAAACGTCTACCCAAGTCTTGGCCCATTTTTTAAATTGGGCCCTTTGTCTTATTAAATTATAAGTGTTCTCGACATACTCTGGATACGGGACCTTTCACAGAATGCAGTTTATAAATGTCTCCTCCCAGTCTAGGGCTTGTTTTTTCTTTTTTTTTTTTAATATGAAATTTATTGTCAAATTGGTTTCCATACAACACCCAGTGCTCATCCCAAAAGGTGCCCTCCTCAATACCCATCACACACCCTCCCCTCCCTCCCATCCCCCATCATCCCTCAGTTTGTTCTCAGTTTTTAACAGTCTCTTATGTTTTGGCTCCCTCCTTCTCTAACCTCTTTTTTTTTTTTCTTCCCCTCCCCCATGGTCTTCTGTTAAGTTTCTCAGGATCCACATAAGAGTGAAAACATATGGTATCTGTCTTTCTCTGTATGACTTATTTCACTTAGCATAACACTCTCCACTTCTACAAAAGTTGCTACAAAAGGCCAGATTTCATTCTTTCTCAGTCTAGGGCTTGTTTTTTTCATTGTCTTAATGGTGCCCTTTGAAACAAAAGTTTTGAATTTTGATAAGGTAAAGTTGCTGATTTTTTTTTGTTTTTAATGGATCATGTTTTTGGTAGCATCTCTAAGAACTCTTTGCTGAAACCAAGGTCATAAAGATTTATTCTTTTGCTTTCTTCTGGAACTTTTATAGTTTTACTTCTTGTGTTTAAGACTTTGATCCATTGTGTGTTAATTTTTGTGTATGGCATGAGGTGCATGTTTGAGTTCATGGGGATAACACCGTTTGTTGACAAGATTGTCCTTGCCAAGATTGTCTTGGCACCTTTGTTGAAAATCAGTTCACATGAATTTAATGGCTTATTTGAGGACTCTGTTTCCTTCCATTGACTTACTTGCCCATCTTTGCCCCAACGTCACACTCTCTTGATTCCTGTGGCTTCATAGTATGTTTTAAAATTGGGTAGGGTAAGTCCTCCAACTTTGTTCTTTTTCAAAATTGGTGCATTCTTGGTCCTTTGGATTTCCATACGAATTTTATAGGGTCAGTTTGTCACTTTCTATAAGAAACCTTGTTGAGATATTGACAAGGATTGCATGTAATCTGTAGATCAATTTGGGGAGAGTTGCCAACTTGACAATATGGAGTCCTCTAGCCCTTGAACATGAAACGTCTCCCCGTTTCTTTAGATCTTTTTTTTTTAAATGTTTTAGTTATTTTTGAGAGAGACAGAGCATGAGCAGGGGAGGATCAGAGAGAGAGGGAGACAGAATCCGAAGCAAGTTCCAAGCTCCGAGCTGTCAGCACAGAGCCCGACGCGGGGCTCGAACTCACGGACTGTGAGATCATGAGCTGAGTTGAAGTCAGACGCTTAACCGACGGAGCCACCCAGGGACCCTCTTTAGATCTTCTTTACTTGATCTCGGCAAGGTTTTCAGAGCACAAGTCTTACCCTTCCCTTGTTAAATTTGTTCCTAAATATTTTCTTATTAAAGATGCTATTGTGAACGGCCATTTGTTTATGATTCATTTTCACCACGTCTGGCTGTTACCTCCTTCTCTTGGTTGTTTTTTTCCTGGAAATGGCCTCGTTCTGATGCCGTGCAGAACCAGGAAATCTGGAGGGTGACGCTGGCACGTTTTGCCCGTGAGCTAGCTTTAGGAAGACCAAGGTTTCCTAAGACCTAGACACCAGCCGGTTGCAGTTCACAGTATAGTTGCCCCTGATAAATGTACAGTTTGCTCCAGGTAAACGACAAGGCTGTCCCGTCAGACAGGAGAGCCAGGAAGGTGGGATCCACAGGAAGCAGCACCTGGGTGTCCAGATGGACAGTCCATATCGCAGGCATCTTTGGGAGGCAGCAGGCCCCAGGCTCAGGCCAGAGGCTCAGGGAAGGAACAGCGAGCAGAGCTGCAGGCCGGGGACAGGAACCTCGGACAGGGAGGGGTTGGTGATCAACAGGGTGGCCGCTGAGGCACAGGCAGCTCTGGGCAGCAGGAGGAGGAGGCTGTTCCCACAAGAGCATTCACCCACGTGCATCGAGTGCCCACCACGTCCCCGGTGCTGAGCTTTGCCAAGCCTGCGGCTGGGCCAGAGACACTCGGCTTCTCTGGGGCAAAGTCATGAGCCCGCCTCACGGGTGGGGAGGCAATGGTCTCAGGGTGGGGAGACGAGGCAGCCAGAGGGAGGGCCCGAGAGGGCTCAGGTGGAGCTCGATTCCTGTCAGACCGACAATGGCAAACAACTATTGAGCGCCTACCGTATACTTTGCACAGTGTTAGGCTTTATCTCGTTTCACTCTGTGAGGAAGACACTGTTATGGCCTTTATTTTACAGGTGGGGAAACTGAGGCTCTACAAGGTGACGGAAGCATCTGAAACCTCACTGCTCATAAGAGGCAGTGCTAGCATTCGAGATCAGTGTGTCTCCAGAGTTAGAGCTCTCAGCCACGCCCCTGTGCTTCCTTGTTGAAGGAGTGGCCCTGAGGGGGCAGTGGGGGACAGGGACAAACCGGAGGGAGGGGTTCCAGGGAGAGACCACCCTTTCCCGCAGCAGGAGTCCTGCCTCCTTCCCTGGGCAGCTGCCTCCTCGCCCAGCAGCCAGGCCGGCGTGGCCGTGTCCAGAGGTCCCGTTAGACTCACCACAGCAGCCACCCAGCAACCGTGGGGCCTCATCAGCGGGACTCCTCAAGGGCTTTGATAATGTTCCAGTGTCAAGCCAGGGTCACAAGATGCTCTTCAGCTCCACTCAGACCCTGCCCTCCCCTGAGTTCAGCCCCTGGTCCCTCACTCACCTGCTCTGGCCACACTGATCCAATCCGTGTCCCGAAACACGCCCCCGTCTGCCTCCCCCAAGGCCCTCACGCATACTGGTCCCCCCCGTGTGGACGTCCCCTCCCCGGCCCCATCCTCGGCCGCCCTCCCGGACACCTCCCCCTCCGACCCAAATCCCAGCGAGGGCCCTCGTTCTGAGTGCACGCCGCGTTCTTTAGTTTCCCTTTCATATGCACTGGGCTCCCCGCCTCCTCTCTCATTCTCGCTCTACCCCTTGAACACGCACCCATCCTCCAGCCGTTCCAGGCTAGGTGCTCTTCCGTGAATAGGCCAAATGCTTCCAGCCTCTGGGCTACCGCACAGGCTGTTCCCCCTGCCTGGAGTGCCCCTCCCACCATCCCCTCCCGACAAAATCCTCCTCCCCTTCTCAGTTCCATGTCACCTCTTCTGGAAAGCTTGCCGCCCTCCCCAGGCAATGCAGACAAGCCCTGCTCAGAGCTTCCCGGGCCCTGCATGTCCCCAGCCCCTCCCGGTGCCTCCCACTGTCCCTGTGTGGTCCTCACCCACCAGGCTTAGAGCTCCCGGGAGGCTGGGCCACAGCTTGTAAAGTGCTAAATAAATGGTCTTGGGCACCCGAACGGATGAACATATGAGTGCAGGTGTGGGGCCACAGAGGAGTGAGGGGACCACCGCGGGACCTCCCGTCCTCCTGAAGCGTTGACATCAAAGGCCACCAAACCTGCCGTCACAAGTAAGGGGTTTCTGGGACTGGCGATGGCAGGAAAAGGTCTTTCAGTCCATCCCTCTGCCTCTAGACAGGAAGACAGTGTCTTTCTCATTTTATAGATGAATCAGAGAGGTCATCCTCTCTGTTCAAAGTCACACAGTCAACACCTGCCAAGAGCCCAGATTTCCAGCAGCAACAACCATCATCAGCCACAGTAATTGGATCAGCCTGGCAGCAACAGGCATCGTGTGCTCAGCCTGTGCCCAGCCATGTGCCGTGGGCGTCCCGAGTACCGTCTAGCTCGACCTTGCTGCGGACTGATGGGGTGTGGGCTCCTTCCTTCATTTTATTTATGTATATTTCCCTGTGCTTCCTTTCCTCCGTTCAAAAGCAACATAGACTCATTTTAAGATTTCAAACAATAGAGAAAACGAGAGCCCGCAAGCATCCCAGGGTCTGATACCCATTTTACAGACGAGGAAACGGAGGCTCCGGGTACTTTCTACACGACACAGCCTTTTCGTCTATGATCGTGCGGCTGGGCTCTCTGTTCGCCTGATGTGGCAGCAGCAGGTCAGCGACTCCTGGGGGAAAGCAAGGCCCTGGGTGGGGGCGGGGGGCGGGTTTCAGGCGGTTGGAAACAACGGGCTTACTTGCGGATATTTTTCTGGAGGTTAGCATCAGCAAACCCGTATTCAGCTGTGCCACACGCCGTGGGGCCTGCCTCCCCGCTCAGGGATGGCAGAGAAGAGCCATAATCTCGACAAAATCTAAATAGCATTGTCTCGAGTTAACTGGAGGGGAGACTTTATACAGGGGCTTCCGAAGAGTCCATAAATCTGAGGCTGATGAATTACCTGGGCAGGTGCCTCGGCCACCGGCATCCTCGCCGAGGACCGGAGTGGGATAATTACTTCTCTGACGCCGGTGATCTGGAGCAAGCTGGACCATTTTTCTCTTTTATTACCGTTACATTTCAGGAAAGTGTCTGCTGAAGTCCCCCACCCAACCCCCCTTTTCTAAATGTTGGATTTATTTGACGACTCCACTAGGCTGGTTTCGAGGGCCGAGCGTGCCCTACGGCAAGGAGGACTCCGTCCTGGAGCCGCCCGCCCGACGGTTCTCCTGTGGGCGTGACGGGTGGTGGCTGGACAGCCAGCTGTTCGTAACCGTCATCCCCATCAGTGGTGCCGTACGTTTTCCTCCCCCTTCCCCTGCTCTGTGGATACCTGTGCCCAACTCAAGGGAGCGGGAGTGGGCTGAAGGGTTCCTCAGCCCTGGGGAATGTGGTCAGGGCAGCCAGGTACAAAGCTGAAATTTGAGATTCGATTACTAAAGGAAGATGGGGAGAATCTACTGGCGGGGCGCGGGCAGATTCCCTGCCCCCCGGGAATGTAGGTGAGGGGGGTGTTTCTGGGAATCCGGGGGAGGGGGAAGGAGATGGGCCACCTGTCCTCTCCACCTTCCCTCCTTCTCCTCCATCGTCCTCCACCCTGACATGGATATGTGGTTCTCTCTCTCTCTTTTTAAAAAAATATTGATTTTTTTTTTTTTGAGAGAGAGAGAAAGAGAGGGAACACGAGCAGACCAGGGACAGAAGGAGAAGGGGACAGAGGATCCGAAGCAGGCTCTGTGCTGACAGCACGGAGCCCGATGCAGGGCTCAAACCCACGAACCATGAGATCGTGACCTGAGTTGAAGCCAGATGCTTAACCCACTGAGCCACCCAGATGCCCCTATATGCGGTTCTCTTATTGCCTTAATTTGGATCTCCCAAAGTGCTCTCTGGATCACCCGTTAGCTCTGGGATCCCTCAATCTAGTGAGACCACCTGAACATTTAGATAATTAATGTTTACATATGGTGACTGCTGTTGAAATTCATTCATTCATTCATTCATTCATTCAATATTTATTGGGTGCTCACTCTGTGACAGACCCTGTGCTAGGTGTGTGGGATACAACAGAGAGAAGAATCGGGTATGGTTCCTCCCCCTTGGACCTTAGACGACACAGTGAGGGCAGACAATATAAAAAAGTCAATCCGTCTAATGCATGCACAATTACAGCTGTAGTGAGTGGTCAGGGAAGACTTTCCTGAGGAAGTGATACACTTTGTCTAGTAAGAGGGGAGAGGAAAGCATTCTAGGCGAAAGGAACAGCATGTGCAAAGGCCCTGGGGTTGAGCAGGTTAGCCTGACCGGGAGGCACGTGTGGCTGGAGCAGATAAAGGGAGGGGAGCGGGGTGCGGTACGGCTGGAGCAAGGTGGGGTCCAGGCCGGGGAGGGCCTTGTCGGCCGTGTTGAGAAGTTCTCTCTCTCCAGTCGGGGCTGCAGGAAGCCTTTGAAAGCATCTGAATCGAGGAATTTGGGGCTCACAGTTAGGCAGTCTCCCAGACCCGCCTCCCCTTCCAGAGAGAGCTGAGGCCTTTGGGATTCTTTTGCGGTCCTCAACCCACTTTGTTCCCCGGGGACCCACACCTCTGGATGGGACCACACCCCTGGGGGCCATACCTCTGGGCATGTTAGAGCCAGATTCACCACAGTTCGTGGGGGAAGAAAGAATCCAGAGCAAAGCATTAGGGGCCGTTATGACCGCCTCCCCCCTCCCCCCCCCCGCCCCCCGCCATCCTTGGTATCCGGATCAAGCACCAAACAGGCTCTCACCACTCACACCCTCTTTTGGCAGCTGCTGGGACCACGCGCACGGGGAGAGACAGTCCCCATCAGCTCTTGCTGACCTCCCTCTTGCCAACAACCGAGTGTAAAGGCTTCTCTGGATTAAACGTGGCCCTTCGAGCCTCCACACGAAAAGAGAAAGATCAATCCTCCCGGGGCGCCAAGAGCCAAAGCATTTTCTCTTTTGGCCAAACCGCTCACCTCTGTTCCAGGAAGGCGGGGGTGGGCTTTCCCAGGAGCAGGCACACAGCCATCTCCTTCGCCTGTGTTCTGTGTTCCCGTGTGCTCTCCCGAGTGGGAGTGGGGTGGGCGTGGGGGGAAGGGGGGCTTGTGGCTGGTGAGGGGCTCAGGTAGGAGCCACCTGCTCACCTGTGCCACGGCCCGTGACCCACCCTCCACCTCTTGGGGCCCCCGTCCAGAAGCACCTGCCTCGGCTTCCACTTCCGCTTTGCTTTCGTTGGAGGGAGGAGAAGGGACTGGTCTCATGAGTGAATTCAACCGCCATTGTCGTTCTGTAACCCCACGCCGCTGGATTAGGTTTGATTTTCAGTGACGTTCCCTGATGGGGGGAACACTCGCGGGGTTCGGTGCCAGACAACCTGGGGCCGCTTCTGGGCTCTGCCCTCCCCCCCCCCCACTCGCGGGGGCATCGTTGTCCCCTGGCTTCACCTCTCTAAAACATCTGCTTCCTCGCCTGTGCAGGGGGGGGGGCACCCAGAACACACGTCCGGAGAGCCGCGAGAGGGGACAGCAGACGGGGCGGCGGAGAGGCGGGTGCTGCCTACCACACCGGGCGTTTCTATTTTCTCCCGGCTCCCGCCCTCTTTCACCGATAATCTCTTGCGACGATCACGTTACATTTCCGGCACATTATCAGGAGCCTCGTATCTATGATGACGCTCGGGTTCCGAGGCAATGAAACCACACTCAAAATGGCTTGGGGCAGAATGACATTCATCACGGGACGTGATGAGAATCCAGGCAGGGGTGAGGACTGGGTGCGGTCGGTTCCGAAGCCCCAGGGCCATCCCAGGAGTTAAGGATTCAGAAAGGGACCCCGGCAAGGTGTCAGCTTGGATCCGAGGGAGGGGCGAGGGAGAAGGGGATGCCACCAGCTACTGCTTATTGAGCACTCGTGTGGTATGCTCTTGGGCAAACCCTCTGACTCTAGGAGCCTCAGTTTCCCTATACGCATAATCGGGTAGTAACAGCCCTACCTCCCAGGCGGTTCTGAGGCTCAGGGAGGCGATCCGAGGATCCTGCTGTTTGGGGCGTGGTAAGCGGTGAGCACTCCGTAAATGCCGCGTCTTGTTATTACCGGTGCTCCCGATGTGGGTGATGTCTGAGGACGCCTGGGTGGGTGATTCCGCTCGTTCTGCGTTGCTGCCTGTTGCAGAGCTGGGACTCTCAGGAGGAGCTTCCAGGAAGCAGGGCGATCTGATCAGGTGAGCTACCCAGCGCGAGGCAGCAGTCGTGCCCCTTCGAGGGATGTGGGAGGCATGGCCACGTGAGGCCCAGAGGGCCATGTTGTGGCTGGGACTTGGGCCCCCGTGGAAGGGGCCACCGGCCCGGTTGGGGGCGTTCCGGGCCTTGAACCCGTGATGGGAGCAAATAGCGAAGGTGAAGCTTGGGAGCCCACAGGAGGCATTAAAACAGTTTTTCCGGACACAGCCGGACTCCTTCCCCTCCCGGTGGTCGTGGCTCCTGACCTCGGGCCTTGGCACAGCCAGGGGGCCATTGCTGGTCATTGAGGCTCTGAGCCAGGGGATCAAGTCTCTCTGTCTATACAGGCCTCGCTGCTACTCCACGGGCTGGGAGCCCGGGAGAGGCTGGTCCACTCTGGCCAGTGTCTTGCAAAGCAGCCCGCGCCGGTCCTGTTGAACCCTGGTGCTGCCTCTGTTAACCCCTCTGAGCCTCAGCCTCCCTCGCGGTAGAATGGGAGCTAGATCCACTCGTGTCCTTTTGCTGAGCCTTAAACGAGCCCACGCACGGAAGTGAGCCCGTCAGCGGCGTGTTCGAGGGCCGACGATACGCCAAGCGCGGAGTGAAACTCTGTGTGCCTAGCACTTAGTAAGCGCTCAGGAAACGTCACTTCTCTTTCACCTGCAAAGATTCAGCGGGGTCTGCGGCTTGAGAGGGGGCCGCGATTTGATGGGAAGGACCTGGGTTCAGGTCTTTGTTCCGAAAAGCACCAGCTGAGCGAGCTTGGGCGGAGGACGTAGCCTGTGCGAATGTAGAAGTTCATGATCATACCTGCCCCTGAGATGCACTCAGAACCGTGCCTGCCCCTCAGGCCCCAAGACGTAGTCAGACGGAGTGGCGTTTAGGGTTTTAGGGCCCTGGTGCTTGGACCCAACTCCCCTGGGAAGTTTTTAAAAACTGCATGTAGGGCCCCCATCTCAGAGACGCTGACGCAGCAGCCGCGGGAGGGGCCCAGGAACCTGATCTTTAAAGAGCTCCCCAGGGGAGGCTGGCGCAGGGGGTCGTGGGGCTGGAGCTTGGGAACCAGCACAACAGGGACACAGGGGTGCATGGAGTGGAGCCGCTGTCCTAACGGAACACGCAGGCTGGAGGGGAGATGCCCCCTTATCAGGACCTTCAGTGCGAGGCTGAACCGGGCACCAGCTTCGGAGCCGGGAGGTCTGAGTTTGAGCCCTGCCTCCTCACTCTCCTGCTGTGTGACATCCGCGGCCCTCCCCAGCCTCAGTTGCCTCATCCGCAGAATGGGGATGGTGCGGGTTTGCTGTGAGAGATCGATGAGTGACCCCGCGTGGAGAAATGGTGATCCCTGCTGAACCGTGAGTCTCCTGCCCTCCCCCCTCGCCGACTTCACCACTGAACAACCCCACAGACTCGCCCTTTGTCCTGCGCAGGGGTCACCAGCTCCTGAGAGGCGGGAAGGGGCCGCCCTCCTCCCTGGGGCCTGAGTCACCGTCTGGAGGAAGGCTGCCTGGAGGGGGCGATGTCGGAGGAGAGCCCTGGGTGCTGCGGCCTCCCGCAGGGGCGCAGGGCACCTGTAGCTAACACCACGTAATTGCCACGTCACTACGTCCTGGTGCCCCTTCTTCCTCTGCCCTGGCACACAGCTGCCCCATGGCCCTTGGCCTTCTGCCCCGGGAGGGAGGTTGGGCATGAGTGTGGCTGCTGGAGGCGGGTGAGGAAGGAGGCTCGCAGCCCTTGAGTGATGTCCCCAGGGTCACTTTGGCAAGTTGGTGTCGGCGGGGCTCCTGGCTCCTTCCAGGCTCCCCTCCTCTCCGGGCGGGCGGTGTCCCCGAGCGGCTGGGACCCCCAGCGACCGGCCACATCCCTGCTGGCCTCTTTCCACCCGGGAGCCCGGTGCTCCCTCCTCCCCACCGTTCCCAGTGAGCATCGGGGCTGCTTTCATTAGGGGACTTGCTTTTAGGAGTGACATAAGCATGTCTTGAAAGGAAATGCAGTTTTAGCTCCTTCCCTTTATGCCCACCGTAACACATCTCCATTTCAATGGAGCATCTTCTCTTTTTGTGCCTCGCATTTCGAAATCTGCAACATTCAAGACCAGCTGGAAATGCCGGGTTCTGAGCACCGCCCTCCGCCCTCCGCGCCTCCTGCCCCACTCCCCCCACCCTCACCCTGCCCTGGGTGCTGTCTCCTCCTCATGGTGGCCGCCCGTTCGGAAGAGGGACTTGAATGCGCTTCTCCGGCTCAACGCCTAGGCCCTTAACCACCTAGTCTACCCTCCTCCAGGCCCCGATGTGGCTGGTGAGGACGGTGAGATTGGCCGACGTGGTGCTACAACCCTTCTCCCCCCACCCCTGCTGGCGTCACCCTGGGACCACCCGCTCGGGGGAGCCAATGTGTTTCTCTTCAAACTCAGCCAGGATGAGCTGGCTTTCCCGCCACTCGTGATCAAAGAGCCCTGACCTGCCCGGTGCCAAGTCCACCTCTGCAGCTGAGCTGGTCCCTTCCTGCTCCTGGACTTGACCTTCCTCCCTACCCTAGCCCCTGCTACTGTTCCTAACTTGGTGCCTTTGTTTTTGAAGTTATCTTTCTGGAATGGCTCCCTTCCAAATTCTCCTTCTGCCCAAGGGCGCCAGCACCTGAAGGCAGAGCAGAGAAGAAGGAAGTGGACTTTGGAGCCCGAGAGGTGTGGTTTCATCCCTGCTCTTCTCACTTGCCAGGTGACCTTAGACTTGTTACCCACCTGCCCCATTCAACCGACATTCACCCAATCCTGCGGGCTTCTTGAATGCACTGAGTGGCTGGTAGCTCATGAGAAGGGCCTGGTGCACAGTGGGTGCCTAATAATTGCTGGATGACACAATCCGTGCTGGGCTGACATAAGCCAGCTCTGCCCCCGGCACTTCACCTCCAGAGGGGCAGGTAAGATCCCTGGGGAAACCTTTTCCGCCAGCCCCGCCCTGGGAGAGAGAAATAGAAAATTTCCTGATTCCAAAGAGTAAATGTCAGAGGCTTGGGAAGGATTCCGAGGTTCTGAAAATAAACCCGGCATAGAAGGGGGGGAGGAGGCAGGGATCGAGGGGGGAGGAGGGGGAGAGCCAGGCGGGGGATGGAGATGGGGTGCCAAAGGCTGGGAGAGAAGGAGAGACAGAGGCAGCAAAGCCCCATTCATTCCCTCGCGTAAAGTGTGGATGTCGGACTAGGGCAGGCGCTCTAAAAGGGTGGCCTGTAGGATGTATCCGGTTGGAGGGTGGGCTCTGTTTCTCCCTCAAAATGTCTTCTGGAAAAGAGTGTAAACATTGGAATATCACACATAAAAATTTGATTTCCTGTCCTCCTGAAAAATCAAGAGGTCTGGCCGCGTCGGCTGTGGCCTGGACCCTCGGCTGGAGCCAGGCACCTTCCGCCCCCAGATGGGACTCGGGCTCTCAGCTTACGCTCTGTCTTCACTCCTCCCCACGGTCCCTCAGCTCTGAGGCCGAGGCCGTGTCCCCTGCTGTGTTCCTGTCCGCTGAACAAGTCACGCCCCGACTTCGGGAAGGTTCCAGGTGGTGACCCCGGGCCGGAGGATCAGCCTTGCGATTCTCTGATTGTCTCAGCTCCAACGTCGTGTCCTTCCAGGAGGCCTTCCTTAACCACCCGAGACCATTCACCCCCTTACCATCTGGGTAAGGTCCTGCTGCTCCCAAATGAGCAGAAGCTCAGGGAGAGGCAAGTGGCAAGGGGAGGGGGCTGTTACCCCGGGTGGAGTTGAAAAATGACTCTGTCACTGCCATGCAGTCACCGAGCCCATACTGTCCCCTTTGTAGGTATTAAAATGAGCAAAATGCCCTCAGTCTCCTTCACGTGGCTTTTAAACATAACCCAGGAAAGGTCCAGAACACAGGAGGTCCTTCGTCACCACAGCAGCTGAGGAAGAGGGGTCAGGAGGCCTGGTTCCGGTTGTGTCCCAAGTGGCACTTTTTCCGTCTTTCTGTCTCTTTTGGATTAGCCCCGTTTCCCAAGGAGGGACTGAGGCTCCGAGAAGCTCAGAGACCCCATCATACGGTAAGGCCGGGAGGCGGCGGGGCTGGGATTGGAACCAGGTCTGCCCGACTCCCAAGGCCTTGCGATCACAACACAGTAGGGTCCCCCGTGTGACTGGGGCAAGACCCAGATATGAGACAGCAAGAAGAAAAAGTGGGGGAGAAGGAAGAAGGTAGAGAAGTGAGAGGGAGAGAAAAAGAGACATCTCGTCCCCAAACTGCAGGGGCACCTTGAGAGACCCCTTCTCCTTTTTGAGCCTCAGTTTCCCCTCTGAAAAACGGGGGGAAGGAAGGTGGACCAGATGGCTGTAAGGGCTGCTGCCTTTAGACCCAGGTCCGGTCTGCCTCTTGGAGGGGCAGCGTCCAGGCTCCCCTGATGGGAGTGGAGTTAGGAACCTTCTAGAAGAGGCCACCTGGGGGGTCTGCCCCTGTAATAGGTGAAATGGGGCCCGGGGCACATGGGGCAGCTTCTAAGGAGGACGGGCACAGAGGAGCCTCTGGTGACACACCCTAGCCACAGAGGAGGGGACAGCGGGCGTTCCTGTCTCACAGGCCTGCGACTCACCCGGACGTCGTCGTCTGTCACCCAGTCGAGCACCTGAGAAGCAGCAGCAGCGGAGAGGATTCCCACGGGTTCCTCCCTCCAGGCGCTGTGACAAAGGAGTGAGGTGTCTGCGCATTCTTGAGGGGGCAGAAGACGACCTGCCCTCTCCAGGGACGAGGGGCCGGCTGAGTGGAGTGTGGGCAAGGTGATGCCTTCGAGGCTCCAGGGAATCTTAACGCTGGACCTCTCTGGGTCCCCCTTGTAGTCCTGGCCGGTGTCCGGGGCCCACGGGGCAGCACCCGGCAGCCCTTCCTGAGCATCCCTGCTTCCCCCTGTCCCTCCAACCTGGCCCTACATGACCTCGCCCCTCACCACCCCTGCTCCCTTCTCCAGATTCCCCAGTGACAGTGGGAATTCTGGTTCCCTGTGTGGCCCGGGAGCAGAAAGCCCTCCTCGCTCCCAGCTGGTCCCCACTCCCCCCAGTGAAGACCAACACTCGCCCGGGTCCCTGGGATCTGGGTCCTGGGAGGGGTGGGGACCCAGCCCGGCTTCTGCCCTCAGAGGCCTGGGGACACAGCTGGGCGTTGGGAGCCAGCAGAGGCTGGCCAGGCCGGGAGTCTGCCAGAGGCTCCCTCCACACCTGGGGCGCAGGCTGCCGGCTCCAGACGGCTGGGGACACAAGGCGCTGGGAGGACTGACTGCTGGTGTCATCCATCCACGTGTCAGTTACGTCCTGAGGATGCTCAGGATGGTCCCCAGCCAGAGCTCAGACATGGTGGCCCTGGAGGGGCCGGGGAAGCAGAGGGGAAACTCGGGCACATGCGTGGCCCACACCAGGGGTTTTGCCTGAGATATTCCATTTAGGGTTGCATTAGGCCGGTTCTTTTCTGCAAGCCATGGCCCATCTCTGTGCCTCAGTATCCCCCTCTGTGAAATGGGTGTGGGCTTGGAGGGCGGTTCTCCCAGGTCCTTCCCAATCTATGGTTCCCCTGAGCCTCAGTTTCCCCTTCTGTGAAAGGGGGTGGTAAGGACGCAGCAGGGAGGTGGCTGGGAGGGGCCGGGTCTGGGCTGTGCACCTGCACGGCACGGAGCGGGGGGTCGGTGCTGCTCTGATGGGTGGGAGGCGGGTGACATCTGGACATCTGAGCCACTGGCCTGTCCGGCCCGGCTCCGCTGTCTCCGCCCTCTGACATTTGCTGCCATTTCCGGGTGGTCACTGAGCTGTCGGGGGTCTAAGCTTCCAACAGTGTCTCACCCTTTTGTCCACACAGCCCACAGGGCCCGAGTGGTTTGTCCGAAAGGCAGGGGCCTCCTGTCCTCCGGCTGCTCAGAGCCCCTTGGAGGCCCCGCTGCCCCTAAAGCAAAGACCCCACCTGCGTGTGTGCAAGGCCCTGGGAGCCCAGCTCCTGCCCTGCCTCCTGCAGCCTCTCCCACACTGACCCCAGCGTGGAAACTGAGGCTCAGAGAGGCCACGGGACTCTCCCAGGCCTCCCATCTGGAGATGGCCAAGCCGGATTCAAACCCAGGCCTGTCAGCCCCTGCACCGGGCGCCCCCCGACAGGCCACCCAGGAACGGGCGGTGTGCGCCCACCGGTGGGCCTCGTCACAGCCGGCGAAGATGCTTCTTGCCCTCCTCCGTGTCTCATGGTCCCGCACGGCTCAGCGGTAAAATCCTGCCCGGCCCGGGGTGCCCACGGACCTCTGGTCCAGGCCTTGGCTGTGCTCCCTCGGCCTCCACCCGGGGCCCTCCTCGTAGGCTCGGGCTCACCCTGTCTGCTTTTCCCCAACTTCTCCACATCCTTCACATAGAAAGGAGCCTGCAGGGGCACAAGGGGCTCTGACATGTGGCCGCCGTGTTCGCTGAGGATTTGCAACCAGGGCGCTTTGTCCCCCGCCTGAGGCCCGTGTGGATGCTCCCAGGCTCCTGACTTAAGAGCTGCTGGGGCTGGTTTTGGAGCAGCCGCGGACAGTGCAGCTGATGTGTGTCTCTTGCCCATAGTAGGGTCTTTAGAAACGTCTAGACTCGGGCACCAAGAGGTCAGCGAAGAGGTCTCAGGTTATGTGTCTCTTTTGACTTTAGCAGGGTCTTTAGAAGCGCTACGTGCTGGCGTGCAGGTGCCCTTGAACATCGGCGTCTGAGAACCGAGGGCTGGCAGGCCTTGCTGGTGTAGACGGCCCTGAGCGCCTGGTTCAGCCAGAAGGGGGCAGGTTTGCAGGGGGAGCTGGGGTCCAGAGGAGAAAGTCTGGCCCTGCTCCCGGTGTATGGGCGTGAGGCTCCGGAACGATTACAGGTGGAGTTTATTGTTGGGGCAAAGTGGACACCCTCTCCCGGATGGGGAGGTCGGGTCGGCTCTGCGGGGGCCACCTCTGGGCTAAGTCCCAGAGGGTGAGCAGATTCGCCAGAGAAGAGGGGACCCCGAGCCCTAGGGGCCCGGCCTGCAGAGGCCCGGGTGCAGGGGAAGGCTGTGCGGTCAGGGGAGGAGGAAACAGCATCTGCTCGGGGCTGCGGGAGTCAGAGCAGGAGGCGCCTGGAGCGCCAGGTGGAGGTTCGCCCGTCATCCTCCTGGCCACAGGGACTCAGCATTTCCTGTTTCCGCAGACGCAGGTGCCCAGGGGAGGGTACTTGAGCGCAGGGGAAGTAGGGAGGGGGACTGACAGTGAAGAGACCCGTTAAGGGGCCTGCTTGTGGGTTCCAGTGCATTCGAGAGCAGGGTGGCTGCGGTGGAGACGGCAGGAAGTGGGAGGACGTAGGGTTCTCTCCTTGCACAGACCGCACCGGAGCCCTGCAGAGAGTGGGTGAATGGTAGGATGGGTTTTGCAGGGTGAATAAGAGTTCTCCAGGGAGAGGAAAAGCACTGAGGCACCTGCGTGGACAGAGCCACTAAGGACAGGGCAGGTCTGGGAAACGGTGCACACACCCTGTGCCTGGGGTGTAGCTGGCATTGAGAATTTGGGCCCGGGAGAGGGCGTATTCGTTTTTCTGTTGTTGCTGTAACGAATGGCCACAAACTCAGCAGCTCAAAACTACACACTTGACTATCTTATAGTCCCTCGGGTGGTGGGTCGGATGCCGTCCCCAGAAGGCTACAATAAAGAAATGGCAGGGTGACATCTCATTGCTGGAGGTTCTAGGAGAGGATCTGTTTCCTGTCTCACTGGGGGGGTTGGCAGAATTCAGTTCCTGGTGATTATTGGACCGAGGTCCCCGTTTCCTGGCTGGCTGCCAGCTGAGGGTGTCCCCAGCTTCTGCAGCCCCCATGCCCTTGAGTCCTGTGCCCCTTCCTCTGCGAATCCGGCCACAGTGCGTGGGTTCTTGTCGAACCTCTCCTTCTTCCTTCTCGTCTCTCTGCTTCTTTCTTCCACTTTTACCGTTATGTGATTGGATGGGGCCCTCCCGCTGTAATTAGAGATGATCTCCCATCTCAAGGGCCATAACCCTCATCACCTCTGCAAAGTCCCCTTCGCCATGGACCATGACATGCTCGTAGGCGCCAGGGGGTAGCGTGGGGACATCGCTGGGGTGGGGCACAATTCCTCTTACCACGGAGAGGGGAGGAAAAAAAGAGCGACATTTGTTATGCAAGTGCCATGGACCAAGCAAGTTGTTTCGGAGGTCATCTTATTTTGTCCTCACGCCTGGCCTGCATTATTTTACATTTTACAGACCAGGAAACTGAGGGTCAGAGAGACCCGTGAAGGCCGTGCGGTGAGGAGGGGGGAGGGGAAGGATGTGAGCCCACATCTGCAGACTCAAAGCTCGCGCCCCGTCCGTGGAACCTCAGCATCATCTCCTACACGGCAGGGAGGACGGGTCTGGCCCCCCCTCTGCCCCCCGTGAGAGGCTCAGTGCCCTCTCTTCTTCTTTTCTTTTTTCTGTTGTTAAAAAAAATTTTTTTTAATGTTTATTTTAGTTTTGAGAGACAGAGCCCGAGTGGGGGAGGGGCAGAGAGAGAGAGGGAGACACAGAATCCGAAGCAGGCTCCAGGCTCTGAGCCATCAGCACAGAGCCCGATGCGGGGCTCGAACCCACCAACTGCAAGATCACGACCTGAGCTGAAGTCCGAGGCTTAGCTGAGCCACCCAGGCACCCCTCAGTGCCTGCTCTTCGGATACCCCGTGAGCCTAGGACACGCCTGCCCCCTGCTGGAGAAGGCTGGTGGGTGGCTCCTTCCTTCCTCAGGCTGCAGGCAACGCCGGGGATGCTGGGCAAGCAGGTAACCGCTCAGACAGACGCTGTCACACCTGGCTGATCGATGCCACCGGGCAGAGTGGCCCTGATCTGCCATCAAATGAATCGGACAGGTCCAGCTGAACAGAGGGGGTTTGATCTCAGCAGATATTTGCGGAGCGGGCGCAGGGCTAGGCTTTGGGTGGTTTGTGGGTGGATTCAGACCAGGAGGTAAAAGCGCCAATCTGTGTCAGATGCGGTCGAGTTGCAGTAAATTATATGCTTTTTCGCCTTGTTTTAGACCACGTTCTCTCTCTCTAGGTCAGGTCAGAACCTGTCCAGCTCTCCTCGAGAAGCGGCCAAGCTTTTGCCCTTAGAGTAAAAGCTGTTTGTGATGTTCTGTGAAAGATGCAACGTTTGGCACGTGTACGAGACGTCGTAGGCTCCGGCTTCTATTCTTTGTGCTCAGTTGGAAGAGCGAAGGCATCTGAAACTCACTTTCTGGGGTCGGGCTCATGGTTTCCCACTGGGTTTAGCGGGTGCCTGTGGGGCCCGGCGCTGCCTGGGGGGCCCGGAGGCTTCTTCTCCTGCTTCCGCCTCTGCACTTGATGTGCTGATAACGCGGTTTTAGCGCATTTATAAACATTTGGGTATCTTCTTCGGTCATTTATTTTTCAGTTATTTTTCGGGGAAAATAAATTGTTTTTACGCTCTAATAAAATCGCTGTTCCGCAGCCTTGGACGTGCCGGTGGATGAGAGCAGGGCTGGCAGAGCTCCCCTCCCCCACCCCCCCCCCCCCCCCCCCCCCGCTGGCACTGAGCAACAGGGCCACCCGGTTTCAGTCCCGGATGGGCCGGACCCTTGCTGTGCTGCCTTGGGAAAGTCGCTTTCCCTCCCTGGGCCTCAGAAGCTCCCACGTCATCTCTGATATTTATAGTCTGAATGTTCCAGGAGGCACAGTTTTTTGTTTGTTGGTTGGTTGGTTGGTTTTTGGTGTTTTTTTTGTTTTTATTTTTTTAGTGTAGACAATCTTTATTGGCAGGTGTTCAGAGTGCAAAATGGTGACAAATCCAGAGGGATGGGAAAGGAGGCGGGGCATGGTTCCCCTCCTTCCAAGTGGGGACCCCATAACCAGGCCAGTGGGGTGAGAGCGTTTGATGGTGGCCACTCTGGGCCCCGCCCCCTTCGGACAGCACGCTCCCAGGCAGGAAGGAAGGAACTAGGAGACTTTATGAAATCAGTAGGCACCTGCTATGTGCCAAGCGTAGAGCTCTATCCCAGGGAAGCGGATCTGTACCTTGACCTCAAAGAGTACATCTTCCGGAGCGAGGAGATTCACTTGGGTAATGAGCAGAGTCACTGTACTACACAGAACGGAAGCTTCGTGTGGGCGGAGAATGCTGTCCGTTTCCTTCGCGTTCTTTCTCCGCTGCCTGCATTGCTGATCTCAGCACCCGCATCCCTCTTGGAAAACGGGGCACATCAGGCTGAGCACTGTCTTTGCTTCGGGTGCCACTGACACTCCCGGACACACCTGCTTTGCTCCCCGCCCCCAGCCAGAGGCTGAGACCATGCCCATTGAAGCCTTCTGGGCGCCTTGAATCCCGTAACCGATGTGCCGGGGGTCGGGATGGGGGGAGAGGGGTCAGGGGCAGAACTAGTTATGTATGCGGCTCACAGCACCCGGAAAGACCCCGCCTGGTTCAATCAATACACCTGCAACACCGTGACTCCCGCCTCAAATCAATAATGCTTACACAGTCAGGTGGGAGGGCTGTGACTTATTTTGCCTTCCCCTGCGCCCTTTCTGGAATAACCAACCGTCTCTCTTGCAAATGAATGCCTCACCCCCTATGGGTCCCTCAGGCCCTGATGGTGGCGGGGGTTGGGGGGGGTGGGCTGGGTTGCGGCTGGCAGGTTCTAGAGCTCCACACCTGGAACCAGTCCTGACCAAGATGCTTCTCCTGTCACTCCTCCCTCCATAGCCCTGGGACATGGGGCGTCAGGGGGGTTGAGTTCCTCACCCAACTGTGAGCCTAGGACTAACCAATTAGAGATCGTAACAGCAGTACCTGTGAACTTGGAGAACAAACTTTTGGTGGCGGAGAGGAGGGGATGGGGGGGATGGGCAAAATGGGTGAAGGGGCGAGAGAGGCAGACCTCCAGTTACGGAATGGGGAAGCCTTGGGGATCAAAGACACGGCACGAGGAATCCGGTCAGCGATGCCGTAATAGTGTTGAATGGGGGCAGGCGGTAGGTCTACTTGTGGTGAGCACAGTATAACGTTTCACGTCCGATCGCTAAGTTGTACACCTGAAGCTAATGTCACATTGTGTGTCGCCCACGCTCAAATGAAAACAAATAATAATAATTACAAAAATGGCAGCAGGGGCACCTGGGTGGCTTAGTCGGTTGACTTCGGCTCAGGTCACGATCTCACCGTTCGTGGGTTCGAGCCCCGCGTCGGGCTCTGTGCTGACGGCTCGGAGCCCGGAGCCTGCTTCGGATTCTGTGTCTCCCTCTCTCTCTGCCCCTTCCCCTGCTCGCACTCTGTCTCTCTCTCTCAAAATAAAGAAAACAGTAAAAGAAAATTAAAAAAAAAAAATAGCAGCAAACATTTCCGGAGCTCTTCCAGTGACTGGGAGGTGGGCTTGGAGAGGAGGGGCTCTGAGGAGGTTCCTGGAGGACCAGTGAGAGCTAACCGGCAAGAAGAGAGGGGCTGCAGGGGCGAAGGCAGGGGTGCAGGCAGGGGAGGGAAGTGCGGGGCCTCCCAGTGGCTGGAGGACAAAGGGCTGGCTCAGAGAGGAGGCAGGGCCCGATGCTGCCAGGCTGGGGAGCTTGGGCATGGCAGTCAGAGAAGCCACGGAGGACTTCAGAAAGTTCCTCCACGCCGTAGGCTCAATCCCGGCCCCATCCACCCCTTTTGTGCTAACTCTTCTCCCGGAGCCCATAGAACATGTTCGCGTGTCTCCCCTGTGACCGCCAGGCAGACAGCTAGCTGTGGACGGCCTCGCTCCCACCCACTGAATCTCCAAGTTCCCGGTGGGACAAGCCAGGGCGACCCTTCCCCACCCTCCTCCTGCCCTGCGGGCACACTCTAGCTCATCAATCAAAATGGGTCCAGTTCACTGTCTAATACGTTCCAAAACCTGTCTGCAGTTTTAGAAAGCTGGTGTCTGTGCTCCTGCCCCACGTCTAGCGCCTGGTAGAGACGCTTATCTGGCCTTCAGACACGCCCACGATCAAGGCTCTGATGTGAGCCCCGTTTCGGAGGGGAGCGAAGGGCGGAGGGGTTGGCCCAGAGCGACGTGGGGAGACAGGGGCAGAGCTGGGCCTTGCACCCCGGCCTGGCACGTGCTCCTATATCTGCACTCGAACAGGCGCCGCTCTGGCGTCTTGTCATTCTCTGCGCTTTTTCCCATGTTAAACTCTGGCGATGTGTAAGCGAGAAAACAAAATGACTTGAAAAAGTCGGACCGTCTCTGGTCCTGCCTCCCTGAGCCCAGGGCCTCCCTGAGGCATCTGACTCAGGCTCGTTGAGCCCTTAGCTGTGCTGGCCCTACGCAAAACCCCCTACCGCCCGCTCCCTGAGTCCTCCTAGAAACCCCTGAGCTGGGTGTAGTTATCTCCATTTTCCAGCTGAGGACAACGCAGCTCAGAGAGGCAAAGGGACTTGTCTAACGTCACACAGCTAGGCGCTGCCGGGCCAAGAGGACCTATTCCAGAGCCCCTGTTCTGAACTCCTGGGAAGGTGGCGTTCTCAGAGCCCGGCTTTCATGGAGGGGAGGTGAAGGAGGGAGAACAAACTTATGTTGGAGTTTGGTGGTTGGAAACCAGCGACCCAAAGCTCCGTGTCACTTTCTGGCTGTTTTGAGGACAGTTGGTCTGAGCCCCTGTGGGGGGTGCAGCCTGTGTGACTGTTCTTGCCTGGATTTTTCCGGCCTCCACGGTTTGACTCACCAAGACCACGTGCCTTGGGTCACTTAGCGCTGTCTTCACCGGGGCTCTGGTGGGCTGCAGAGCGGAGCAGGGGACTTATGTGCTCCTGTCCCTTCTCCTCAACGGCTACACCTGTCGTCACTGCCGCCCTGTCTCTGGCCCTGTTGGAGCAGCATCAGTGGGCCAGCTCGTGCACTGTGCTTAATTCAATAGCCACTCACGGAGGACAGCTGGGTTGATGCCTTGTCCGTGCTGAGCACTGTATCAGTCAGCCCAGGCAAGGCTCTGCTCTGTAACAAACAGCCCCGAATCACAGTGCCTTAAACAACCCCCCCACAAAAATATATTTATTGCTTATTAATCCTACATGTCTTTTGTGGGTTGGGTGGGCGTGACTCTGCTCATCGGGGCCACCCACGGACCCGGGGTGACAAAGTAGCTACTATGCCGGAGGTGAAGACGGCTCCGAGGGGGTTTTGTACCGGATACTAAATGCTCAGCAAGGAAGTGACACACGTCACTTCTGCTCACACAACTCATTGAGCAGAACTAGTCGCCTGGTCCCACTGAGCCACGGGGGACAAAGCTGAGTCCCACCACGGGCCTGTAAGGGGGAGATGTGAAAATGTTTGGCAAAATGTATGACTACCCCAGGCGCCCTGGGGGCCGGAAGGGTAATGACTCGGCCTCATTTCCCTCTTCACATCCCCTCCCACCCTGCCTGCACCCAGGGGGCGTAACGTTTCAACAAGGTCACTGTTAATTTTCTTCCTATTCAATCCCGGTGGACTTGAGGACGTGACTATCTCAAGAGACTGAGCATCAGCAATTAAAGGAACTGACGTGATCGCAGAGCTTGGAGGCCACTGGGCTGGGACGGGCAACCAGGTTCGCCTGGCCCAAAGCCCAGTCCTCTTCTCCCAGAACCGTGGTGCCCTCAGAAGGATCAGCAAAGCCATAGGGAGGCCAGGGCGAGATGCTGAGGCAGGGACAGTCAGTGCGGTGGGTGAGGGTGAGCCCCAGAACTGGGGAGGGGCCCCGTCCCAACAGATGGACGGACTCCCAGAAATCAGACGGAGGGAAGGGCCCGCCGGTGCCCCACGGAGGTGGGAAGGCCCAGCGGACGGAGAAGCTGTGAGCAGTTGACCTGGGCGTGCAGATGTGGGAGGAAGAGGAGGAGAAGCTCACGTGGCCGGGGTGAATCCAGACGCGTGGATTCCGGCATCAGACAGACTTGGGCTTGGCACCCGGACCTGCCGCTTCCCAGCGGATTTGGAACACGTTCAACACCTTCCTCAGGAGCTTAAGGGAAACCACGCCTCCTAAGGTGGCTACGAAGTTAGGTAAGGGCAGTACACGGCGCCGTGTGTGATGTTGAGGGTGTTTAGTAAAAGACATCAGCAAAGGCCTCAGATGGCGAGGGGTCCCTTTGTGCAGGCCCCCTGCCAACCATTTTGCACCAACTCAGTCATTAAATCCTCAGAACCACCCCCTGATGAGGGACCATCGGGTGGTACCCGTGGATGAGGTACCCATTTTACAGATGAGGACAATGGAGGCCAGAGAGGCTGACGCCCCACACATGGGCCTTTGCTTTTCCTTAGGAGCCTCAGAGCTTGACAACGAAGCTCTGGGTTAAAGGAGCATGAACAGACTCTGACACCCTCCACCTCCCCCAACCCCTTTGATTGGCCAACCCCCGCCCCCTGCCAGTCTGCTTTTGAAAAGCTCCATTTCCCCAGACAGGGAACCACTTCATGACCGAAGGCCCTTCTCCACAAGGGCTGAACACGGAGACCCAGGAAACTCCCTCGGTTGGAGCATCGCTTTGGAGATCGATGCGCTGTGATTGCGAACCCCGCTTCTGCGGGCAGCTGTCTAATTGTAGCCGGACCCTTCCAGGCTTCTTACCAGGCTCACCCAGCCCCGCGGCCCCGTACAGCGGTTCCGAGAGCATCACTGATCTGTTGACGACAGTGTCCTCGTGAAATACACATCTGCTGCTACTCGGAGAGCCGTCTGCCATGGAGGCACAGAAGAAATGCTACCGGGGGGGACAATAACCATAATTTCATCGGAAAGCCCACCTTCTTGCACGGTTTCCCTCCCGCCTCTTTCCCTCCCGCCTCTTTCCCGCTTTGATCGTGGCCTCACAGCTCAAACCCGGGTAACTCGGTGCCTTACACTCTATGTCCCCGAGCAATGGGGTAAAGCCATCAACAGGGTGTTGAAGATATCTCCAATTGCGGGCAAGTTCCCTGGGGTGAGGGCCCTTGGCAACTGGCAGTGAGTTAGCACCTATTTATTTGCATGAGGCAGAGGGTTCCCCGAGGTCTGCAGGCCCTAGAAAAAAAATCCAACAACACTGTCCTTACAGAGGCGGACAGAATAAGTAAAGGGTTGGGAGCCTGGGTGGCTCAGCTGGTTGAGCAGTTGAGTGGTTGAGCGTCCGACTTCGGCTCAGGTCATGGCTTCACGGTTCGTGGGTTCGAGCCACGTGTCGGGCTCGGCACTGAGTGTGGAGCCTGCTTGGGCTTCTCTCTCTTCCCCTCGCTCTCTGCCCCTCCCTGCTCATGCTCTTTCTCAAAAATAAACAGGAAAAAGAAAAGTATTCATTGTTTGCCATTCAGTGTAACTGACAGTCCCTCATGTCTATTTGCCAAGTCTGACAACCCAATCCTTGAGCCACTTGAGAGGAGACACCTCAGAAAAATATCTTTGGTCTCCAGAGTGCCAGGCTTGGCATTTCAAATCTGTCCTTGGTCAAAGCCTGCAGCCTCACCGCCCGCCCCTACCTTTCTTTCCATGTCCCTCCCTCCCTCCGGCTCTACGGAGCTCTTTCCTGCTTCCTTGCACACGTCCTGCTTTGCACACCTCCGTGCCATCACCTACGTCGGCCCCCTACCCAGACTGCCTTTGCCACCCTGTCCTCACGCTCAGCTTTGCCTCTAGGCTGGGACTGCAGAATCAGCTCTCAAAAGTTGTCCGGCTGCAAAGTCGCCCCGTGCAGGTGACTTGAATCCCGGAAAGAGCGGAGCAGACCCCCTCGTGTAGGTTCCCTGTGATGTGGGGGTTCAAGGACAGGAGCGTCGGCAGAGTCATCCCAAGCTGAGGCTTGAGGGGCTCCCGCCTTCTTTCCGGGGCGCTCCTCTCTTGTCCTTCGCAGAAGATCAGAGCCTTTCCCTGGCAACTGGCCTCCAGCCAGTGAATGTAGGAAGCAGGCTTCTGGAAGGCAGGCCTCGGCAGGGGCTTTGGTGGATGCAAGACTTCTCCCGGTGCGGGGAGCTCCCAGGCGCCCCTGAGGAGCCGGAAGGGGAGCAGGAGGGCAGGGGCCTGGAGGGCGAAGGGGCAGGGGTGAGGCTGCCTCATGGGTCTGTTTACTTCCATTCGCTCCAGGTTACCTTTCAATGGAATAAAATGATCCGCTCATCCCCTTTATTTCCATTCAGTGCTTCCAGAAAAGGCTTACTTGACACTTTAGGAGGAGGAAAAAAAGACAGGCGAGAGGCATCATTTTCAGTAGAAACCGCAGGACGGAGAAATCTCAGTGAATTCAGCATTTGGTGCCTCTTCACGTCTGTGTGAATGCGATCAGGTGAGGCGAGAAGCTAGGTCCAAAGCCTGGCTCTCCAGCAGGCAGGTGGGCCAGGATCTACCCTGTCACCCCCCCGCCCCCCTCCACCAGGACCTTGTGCAGGAGAGGAGGCTGCTGTGGGGGAGGCTGTGGCCTCCTCACACATTCAAATGACTCAGGAAAACTTGTCCACGAGGTAAAGATAAAACCCCGCTCCTGGCTCACGATATATTCTGCGCCACGTGGGGCTACCTTGTTTCTTACCCGTTATAAACATTTATTGGAAAGCGCCACGGGTGAGGTTAGGGCTTGGGGAAATGGAAATCGTTGAAACATTCATTCATTGATGTGTTGAACACATGGTTATGGAGCCCCAGCTGTGCACCGATCACTGCTCTGGGCGCTGGGAATTCGACTTTGAGAAAGACAGACAGGGGTTCCTCCCTGCAGGAGTTGACATTCTGGAGGGGAGTAGATTGATTTCAGGCCATGCCAAAGACTATGAAGAAGGTAAAACTGTGCGAGGCTGGGCAGATGCTGTGGCGCAGGAGGAGGGAACCGCTGATAGGATGATCAGGGAGGGCTTCCTGGAAGAGAGGATATTTAAGGCTTCGAAGGGCTCAGCCCTGTTGTTAGCACACGGGAGTTGCTTCGTAATTGTTCCCTATTTCTGACAGCTCATCCGGGCACAGGGCACATGAGCAGGATGAGAGAGATGAGTCAGAGGATCTTCAGGTCCTGTCCAGACTCACGGATTTGTGAGTAAGAGGCTTGAAAACGATTTGCTCATTTTAGCGGGGAAATACTCTCGCTTCCAGTCCCGCTTTTATTATTAATTGATTTAGCGAAACATTTTTCCCCTAGCTAATGCAGATGTGCCCAGAATTATGACCAGTTTGTGTCAGCGAGATGTTCTCGTACTTCCAGAGCTAGGTCGAAATTTCTACATAAAGATGCAACGTAAATTCAAGGCTCAGAACGCCTATCTAGAATTTTGGGGAGTATCTGACAGCATTCTAATGTTAGCCAAATT